>NC_087345.1:130436535-130739565 GCF_030014295.1 Loxodonta africana | reverse complement strand
TTACTTCCCTAATAAACACCATAATTGTGGGTATTGCCCATAAGTTGTATGGCCGTTGCAATGAATTATTGAACCCAGCACAGAAGTAGAGCGTGCCATGGGAGGGACAGTTGGTATCAGAATTGGTAAAGATGTCAAAGAGAGAAGGCATGTCTGACCTCTGTCTCATGGGAATCAGCCTTGAGCTGTTGATCTTTATTCTCCTTCCCCCTTGTGAAGTTAGAGGAGGTCAAATGCCTCCTCCACATCATTTTACATGACTCTTCACACAAGAAGATATACATGGTAGAATGCACATCATTGTGAGATGCTATTCTCAAAACGAAAACGCCAACAGCAACAACAAAAATGGTTGCCATGGAGTTGATTTCTTCTCATGGTGACCCCACGTGTGTCAGAGTAGAACAGTGCTCCGTAGAGTTTTCAATGGCAGATTTTTCTGAAGTAAATGCCACACCTTTTTTCTGAGGAACCTCTGGGTGGACTCTTAGCAGTGAACACACTAACTGCATTATCTGTTTGCACCACGTGGGGATTCTGTGTCGAAGTAGTACGTAAATCACTGCTGAGAATTAAAACAATTGTTTTTGTTTGAGGAATATGGGAACACGTATAACTGCTTTATAGTCCAGTTTTGTATTTGGGAATACAAGAGAATATAGCAATGTGCAAAGAGATATTAAATATTTTCACTTTGTTAGATTTTGTCCTCAGATCAAAGGGAACAACTTACCTCTGCACATGTATCCAGGTAGCTGAAGACAGTGACAATCAAATCAGATTGTTCATTTCGAACCATTGAAAAGGGTAAAGTAGTTTCAACAAAGAAAGACTGAAAGACTTTCAGAGTAACTGTTGATGAAATGCCAAATCCAACATCACCATTCACACAGAAGCCATTTGCCTCCCATTTGGTTATAGTATCAGGAACGAGGAATGAAAGATTTGCTGAACCTGAGGAACTACAAGGAAAGATTACTGGTAAGATACATTCCTTCTCTAAACCAACAATCTGTATTTACTCCACGGCAAACAAGAAAAAGTATTAACTGCAGGTTAAAAAAGAGTTATAGTGTGGACAGGGCATTAGATAAAAATCTTGATAGCTGAATTTCTATAAAATTTTACTTTAAAAAAGGCCACATTTAATTTTCACAATTTTTCAAACATCGTATTTTTTTTAAAAAATTGAGGCAGCTTACATCTATTTGCACAAAATTAATAGATGAATAGTACCTGTTGAAAACATAGAGGAAAAATAATAAAATTCAAAGTGTGATCATTACATGCAAATGATTGCTATTACTTATTTTACAAATATGGTACTGTTTCATTTATCCAGGATTAAAAGTTAGGGAATAAAAACAAGAAGAAAACATAAATAAAGACACATAGGGGAGAGAAGCATGTTAAAGGCTCACTTAACGCTGACGAGGTCCCAGATCCATGTTTCTGGAAAGTTTGTTCTTACTGTTTCCATTATAGCCTGTTCTACATATCCAGAATTCTCCTCCAGGGTCTTACCTACTAAAAGAAAAGAAAAATGATTTATTTGGAGAGGATAATAATACATTGCTCAACCACACACACCTATATGTTAGGTCTTTAACTATACCTGCTTAGTGTGAACCGATATAGGGATTTATCCCCAGGGCTCATTGTCAATCAGTGTACATCTCAACCTAATTATTAGCATTTCAGTGCTCAAATCTCCCCCATTATAAAACAAAACACAAAAAGCAAACAGACAAAACAAAAATATTCAACCTACATTGTTCCTCCACAGCCAAAATTAGACAAACTTATGTCTATTTACTCCAGTTTCTCATCTGACATTCTGGTGTCTGTCAGAATGCAATCTGGTGTCTACCAATTCTACTATGCTAATATTACCTTTCTATCACCCTTCTGTCAGTTTGTTATGCTGTAGTGACTTGTGTGTTGCCATGATGCTAGAAGCTATGCCACTGGTATTTCAAACATCAGCAGGGTTACCTATGATGAACAGGTTTCAGTGGAACTTTCAGACTAAAACAGACTAGGAAGAAAGGCCTAGCCTCTACTTTCAGAAATTATCCAAGAAAAACCTATGGATCAGAAGATCAACCAACATAGTGCTGGAGGATGAGCCTCCTATGTTGGAAGGCAACAATGGACTCAAGCATGTTGGCAATCTTGACAACGGTGCAGGACCAGCGTTTTGTTCTGTTGAACATGTGTTCACCATGAGTCAGAGCTGACTTAACAGCAACTAACAACAACAAAGACAATATTGCTTTTGCTAAAGTTGCCTATGACATTCATATTGCTAAGTCTTATGAATAGTTTCTTTCATTTGCTTGGCTTGTAGGTTGCATTTGACACTATTCATTACTGTGTCCTTTGCAAAATAGTCATTCTTGTTAACTTTCATAACACGACATCCTTGCAGTTTTCTTCTCCCTCTTCCGCCACTCCTGAGTCTTCTTGGTAATCTCTTCATTCTTGACTTGTTCCCAAGAGCTCCGAATTGGGTCCTCTTTTCTTTTTACTATGCACTGTCTCCCTCGTTGATATCTTTGCACATGGCTTCAATTATAATACTTACTCTGATGTCTCCTAAATAGGCGTCTTCCACCTGGATCTCTTTCCTGAGCTCCAGATTTATGCATTTTTGGATATTTATTTTTGGATGCTTTACAGACATTTCAAATGTCACCGTTCCAAAAGTAAACTCAGATCCCCTCACTTGCTCCTTTCTAATATCTTCCATCTCCATGAACGGTACCAAAATTCATCCACGTACCCAAGTCAGAAACCTAAGAATTATCTTGAAGAATAAGGGAAATGCCTGCATCTCCCATAACTAGCCAATCAACAAATGCTATTATAACGTACTTTGGACATGTTATCAGAAGAGACCAGTCCATGGAGAAGGACATCATGCTTGGTAAAGTAGAGGGTCAGCAAAAAAGAGGAAGACCCTCAAGGAGATGGATCAGCACAGTGGCTGCAACAATGGGCTAAGACATAATGATTGTTAGGATGGCACAGGACAGGACAGTGTTTCGTTCTGATGTACATAGGATTGCTATGAGTCAGAACCGATTCGACAGCACGTAATAACAACAACAATAACTTGAGAACGGCTCTCAAATCTATCCATGTTTCTCCATCTCCACTGCCTTTTTTCTAGTAGCCCAAGACACTGCCCACTCTCAGTTGGTTTACTAATATTTTTAACATTTCATACATACAGCTTTAAACAGCCCAAAACCCAGTCCCTTTTTCCACAGAGCAGCTGAAGAGATCTTCTAAAAACACACCTTAGATTCTTTGCTAAAAACTTGTTAGTAGTGTATTTTTGCATTGGGATTAATTCCAAACTCTTTATATGCCCTCAAGGTCTTTCATGATCTGTCTGTCTATCTCTCTCTTGCTTTAGCTATCTTAACTCTTGCCTTTGAACCGTACATGTCTGCCATTCTGAAACGCTTTTAGTTTCTTACCTCATCTTTCATGGTGTTTCCCTCTTTGCTTGCAACGGCCTTCTAATTCTGTGTTATCACTTACCTTTCAGGTTTCAGCATAAATGCTATTTCCTCCAGAAGAACATACAGGCCCTTGAGAAATGTAAGCCTCCTCTAGACGCTCCCATTGTTTCTTATTTTCCACTTAATGCACTTGTCACATGTTCCTGGAATTACCCGTTTCACTATAATGCTTCTCTCTTACACTAAAATCTCCAGCATGGCAGGGATTAAGTCACTGGATTTATAACACATAACTCCTGGCCTCAGTAAATATTTGTTGAGTGAACTAATAAATGAGTGACTGAAGAAAGAATTGTTTAAAGTGAATTACTTTGGCTTTCAATACATTTTATTCAACAATACTAAAAAAATACTAGAAAGCTTAAATGTTTCCCATAAAACTCACTAAATATGGGTTAATGTAATGGCAAAAAAAAAAAAAAAAAAAAAAAATAGGTAGCTTCAACCTTATAACTAGCACCTCAAAGAAGTTTTGACTTCTGGACTTTACGGGGCCTCCTGAATACTCACTGAGTCTATCCTTGCACAAAGTTGTTAGACCTTTCATTTCCCTTAAATGGAACTTCTGACATCTATCTCCAAGACCAGCCCCATTTTGATCATTGGACTAATGTGAATGTGAGACCAGGAGGTTTTAAAGAATGTTCTTCAAGCACTCTCAGATACATTTGGAATCCAGCTTTGATTCTGGTTCTGTTCTGATGACCTTGACAGAATGTCCAAACTGGAAATTTGCCTACCTATCTTATTCATCTAAGACTATGGCCCAGTTTTATAATTACAATCTTCCCAATATGGGATGGATTAGTATTTGGACACACTTGTATGATGACAGCTGTCTGGCTGTCTAGGTGTCACAATAACCTCTGTCTTGGAATCCATGTATTCTGGTTTACACATAATAAGGACACGTCATTGTTGTTATGTGCCATGGAGTTTATTCTGACTCATAGCCATAAGGGCATAAGGGACAATAAGCACACCTCATTGTCTTGCATCAGATTCACTTCAACAGAAGGTCAGTCCTCTCACATCACCACACACTGTCTGCTCCCACACACTTCTGATATTGTATTCTGCCAATAAAAATAAACTTCCTCTTATATATCAAGCTAACTCTTCCTTTTAGTTAAAATTGTTTCGAGCCTACCTTATGCTGCTTTATTCAACTGCAGAATGTCTGGGTGTAGTAAAAAAAATGACATAATTCACATATAAAATCTTCATTTTGTATAGTTTTATCCTAAATGCACCTGATTCCATGAATCTTTTTGCCCATCCCCCAGCCACAGAATTCTAGATTACCCACTTGCAAATCTGGATGAGTCGCTAGACATAGATGCATATCCTGCTTCATAACGTAATGGTCTAGGGAATGGCAGCCTTATATCCACTGAACACACTTCTGGTTTCTGGTAGTGAAGATTGGTAAAGACTTTCAGACCCATATCCTTCAAAGAAACCAAACATAAAAAAAAGTTGCACTTTCCCTTCATATGAGAACTAAAAAAGGCTTATCAGCTATAAAATAGGTCATAAATACACACATCTGTGCTAGCAAGAGTTCTGGGATCCTAGAAGATGAGTCACCTCTATTTGATTTATGGGGAAAAAAATCTCTAGAGTAAAAATGAAAATTACTGCAATTTACCTAGCACTTACTATGTGCTAGCATTTTGCTAAATATTTTACACAATGCCCTAGTTAACCCTGAGAGAAAAAAATACTGATCATTATTTAGGTAAGTAGAGATAAACATTATCATTACTCTAATTAACATCAAATACACACACACATATGCACGCATATAAAATGCATATCTAGTAAACTAGAGGGCTGGGAATTGAGCTAAAGTCTGTCTGACTCTAAGGCCTTTATACACCTGTGCCTGTAATTATAAAGATCCTTTCACGGAGGTCTCAACATACATAACTAATAGCCCAGAACTCTATTTCGATCTTTTGATTTGACTATTTCTGCACAAGACATATCACAACAAATTTGAGACAATCTCTACTTTTACCATGTTTTATTATTCCAGCTACATAACTTATTTCCAACTGAAAAAAGAAAAAATAACATCTCCTATTCATAATATAATTTCTGAGTGCTTTATTAGGAAATTACAGACCATATACTCAAAGATTAAGAAGAAAACTACATAATTAATAAAACACTTATGCATTGTACAACACTAAAATAAATTTGAGATATTTTCTAAAATCTTAGTGAACTTACCCTGACGATATTATAGATGTCACCATCCCCATAATTGCTTACAGGCATATAATACAAACCATTGTAAAACATATCCTTCTGAGGAATGCAAGGGTTGAGCTTTTCATCATCAAGATTGAGACCATGATAGAAATAACCATATGATTCTACATATGGAAGCAGATTGTACACCTATGGAAAAAAAAACACATAATTCCTAATTATTCTAAGCACTCTTTTTATAATAAGAAAAATTTGGCAAATGTTGTACTATAACCATCTGTTCTTATTCTTTTCTTTACAAGTATGGCCACAATATTTGATCCAAAACTTTCGAGTCATTTTATACTTCCAAAAGAGGAAGACTTCCATTTTGTTCTATGCAGCCAATGTCATGTTCACAAAATTTTTCAGCTTTGGTGCAGGGTTTAGGAGAGCATGCAAGCAAAATTTTAAAAAGTCTGAGGATTATGTTTCCTGGCCATCAAGTTAATTAATTTTCCAGCTGTGTATTTAAAACTAGGCTTACTACTGAGTGTTACTTTTTAAAAGCAGAATAGAAAACCAAATTTGTTTCTAAGATCTCAACTTTATAACCTCTATCTCTCTTCTGAATATAGACTTAAAAGAATTACACTTAAAAATGTAAAGATATCTAAGTGCTTAGATTAGGTGATTAAAAAAAAAATTTTTGTTTATGCCTCTGTGTATTTGGAACATTTTCTACAACACACAGCTATCATTTTAATAAAAAGAAAAATGTTCTAATTATTAACCCTAGATTTAAATACAGTCATACATTTCAATAGTTATTTCCACGTATTTGGAGCCCTGGTGGCGTAGTGGTTAAGAGCTATGGCTGCTAACCAAAAGGCTGGCAGCTTGAATCCACCAGCTGCTCCTTGGAAACCTATGGGGCAGTTCTATTGTGTCCTATGGGGCCACTGTGAGTCAGAACTGACTCTACTACAAGAGGTTTTTCTATGTATTTGCATCAATAACAAAGAAAAAATATCAGAGTTATTTACTGAAATAATTTTGATGTGAAATTCTAGAACTGATGGTCTAGTAATGCTTATGAAAACACAAGATCTATTAATAGACAATCAGTCACCCAGGTGGCACAGTGGTTAAAGCCACTAGCTGTTAACTGAAAGGCTGGCAGTTGGAACCCACTAGCTGCTCCATGGGAGAGGACATGGCAGTCTGTTTCTGTAAAGATTACTGGTTGCCATCAAGTCAATTCCAACTCATAGGGACCCTATAGCACAGAGTAGAACTACCCCGTAGGGTTTCCAAGGAGCCACTTCTGTAGAGATTAACCAAACCCACTGACATCAATTGATTCCGCCTCATAGTGATCCTGTAGGACAGAGTAGAACTGCCCTGTAGGGTTTCCAAGGAGCTTCTGTTGGATTTGAACTGCCGGCCTTTTGATTAGCAGTGAAACTTTTAACCACTACACCACTAGTGTTTCCCCTAAAGACTACAGCCTTGAATATCCTATGAATTCCTACTCTGTCCTATTGTTGTTAGGAGTCAGAATCCACTCATTGGCAATGGGTATTAGTAGATAATAACTATAGACACTACTCTAGGTTTCCATATCTATGGTCACACCTATGATTAAAAAATCACATTGTTGTCTAATTCCTAACCCATTGTAATTACTCATAGAATTCTACGTTGTTTTAAGCACTGGGTCAGCCAAGAAAAATAATTAAGTATAAAACTCATGAAGGAACAAAGGAAGAAAACATTTGATAATTTCAGCATGTTCCATTTCAAATAAAAACATCATTTGAAGAGTGAGACTTAACAAGGATCCAGACAAAAATGAGGAAAATGAAGTAATCAGAGAGCTTACACTTTCAGCCGACAGCTGTTGCTCCAATTTCAGTAGAAGAACACTTTTATCCACAGCCCGCAGGGCACAGAACGAATCAGTGGCTGCTTGAAGGTAGAGATTAACATTGGAGCCAGGTAGCCCCTGCTCCTTAGAGAACTTTATGTTAACCTGACATGAAGAAAGAAAAGGAATGGAAGCAGAGATTATTTTATATGAAGATAATTGGAACATATTTAATCATTTCCAAGTAAATCTGTCTAAATGTTTGTGCCTATATTTCTCCTGCCCGCTCTCAGCTTTACTCTCCTTGCAGAGACAACTCCTTCACAACGGTCTCATCATCCCAAGATTGGCATTGCCACCAAAGGTTATTCGTTCTGTTTGGCGATTCTCTCGTCCCCTTATTATCTAACTATGCGAACGTTGACTGAGAGAGTAAAAGTTGATATACTAGTCGTCTAAGACAGAGACAATAGGGAGCAAAAGGCTTACCCCTCTCATTGGGAACAGGTCACAAATAGAAGAAGAATCACCTTATTTTTAAAGCACTTGTCAACCTGGAATCTAACACTGTCAGCCACAATTTCCCCACTGGGGTGAAGGGTGTACACGAACATGATGGCCACAGGAGCCAGCTCAGCACTGATGTTGATGGTGAATGAGAAGTTTCCATTCCAGGCTGTGTAAATAAGAAAAGTCATCAACTGATAACAATGCCAAAAATGTCCTGGATCACTGGGCAAACTTAGATAAGGGGAAATGACTTATGAATAAAAAGAAGAAGGGCCACTGTTTTAAAGTCAAATGAAGCAAATAATGGGAACTATATGTACAAATAAGGAAGCTGGCATAAAATTTAAGCAATAACAATATTTGGGTTTTGGCCACCACTTTCCTATAATGTACTTGATGACCTGGAAATAATAGAAGCAGTTGGAAATCTCCTTCATCAAAATACTTAGTAACTTACCTTGGCCATGTTAACTATTGCCCTCCATCTACAAATCAAAATGTTAAATACTCTTTTTAACCTCTTGACTCTATCTCTATAATATTTCCCTAAAAAGAAAAACAAAACAAAACGAAAAAACGTGAAGATAGAGTACAAAATGAATGTATTGTACTCACCATTGTTTCTGACTTCCTTGTGTCCACTGAGGAGGATAGTTCCTTTTACCATCATCTGTGCAGAACAAAGAAAACACAATATGTGATATTTCTAATGATAATTCTACTCTATAAGATAAGGGAATTTGCATAAGTAAATATTAAAAATAAACTTTGCAAAACTTAGAAGAGGGCAGAAAAAGTGACTACAGTTTACTGGGAGCCTGTTATCTGCTAGAATGAGGCATTGGTGGGTCAGTGGTAGAATTCTCGCCTTCCCTGAGGGAGAATTGGGTTTGATTCTCAGCCAACGCACCTCATGTGCAGCCACCACCCATCTGTCAGTGGCAGGTTGCGTGTTGTTATGATACTGAACAGGTTTCAGTGGGGCTTCTAGACTAAGACAGACTAGGAAGAAAGGCCTGGCAACCTACTTCCAAAAATCAGCCAATGAAAACCCTATAGATCACAAAGAAACATTGTCTGACCCACAACCCGTCCTGGGGATGATGCAGGACTGGGCAGTATTTCCCACCATTACGCATGGGGTTGCCATGAATTGGGCTGACTCAAAAGCCGCTAACAACAACAACAACATTAGGTGCTAGAAGCTTTGTGAACAATGTGCAATGTACTGTGTAGGTGCGTAAGACTGCCTGGTTTCAAACCTGCCTTCGCCTACTCGTTATCTTTGTGACCTCAGACACTTTGTTTCACTTTGCATCTCTTCTATTATTTGTAAAATGGGGACTGTTGTTAGGAGCCCTGGTGGTGCAGTAATTAAGTACTTGGCTTCTTACCTTAGTGGTCCGAACCCACTAGCTGTTCTGTGGCAGAAAGACGTGGTGGTCTGCTTCTTGTAAAGATTACAGCCTCGTACTCTGTCCTACAGGGTCATTACAGTCAGAATCGACTCCGCAGGAACAGGTTTTTTGGTTTTGGTTGTGAGGATTAAATGAATTAAATACATACAAAGCCCTTATAACAGTAGTTGACTCATAATACCTACCGTAGGAGATAAACCTTATAATTTCCAAATACAAATATAGAGCCAAGGAAGCTAAAGTTTAGAGAGTTTAAACAATTAGCCCAAGATCAACTAGCTTGCCAGATAAATAGGATAGGGAAGGATTGTAATTTCCAAGTCTGTGTCTATACACAGAATGATAAATATGGGGAAAAAATTAAAAGGCTAATACTTTTTTTTTTTGTCATCAAAGTTAGCCTTTCACTGCATTCTCTGACATCTGTTTGATATTTTACTGTCACGAAGGGACATAAATATTTGATATGAGTTAAAATTGGATGCCAAAAAGAGCAGACTTTGACTAGCAATTTTTTTCAACCTTAGGAAAACTGAAGTTCCCTTAGATTTTTTTGGTGTGTGTTTGCTTTTAATGGGCCCAATGGTATTCATCAGCAAGGTAAGAAGGTTGGGCTCACTCAGATTACCACGGCATGAGGGATGTACCAGTTTGTAGACTGAACTGTGTGCTAAGTGTGCATTGAAATGGACAGATTCCAAGAAGGGACTTGTTGAGACTCACCAAATAGAAGAAGTTTATGTTCGAATTCTCTGTATATGCTTCACCGTTTAGGGAATAATGCACGGTAACAATCTGCTCCTGATTGCACTCAAGCTGCTTTGGTTCTGGCATGATCTTCAGAAAGCTGCTAGTTCGGGAGTAAAAGCGGGAGACTGACAAATGAGCGTCTGCATAGTTAGGCGTCAACCAGCTGGAACCATAGCAGCTCTTCGGCTGAACGTATGTGGCCTGATGTAATAAAGGAAAACCAAGAATCTTCAGATTCATAAAGACCTGAAGACAGTAATTATTACAGAACAGAAGAATTCTTATCTCCTCAAAGCGAGAGGAGTCTTAGCTTGGGTTTGCTGTTTCATGAAGTGATAGCACGTTCATTTTTTAAAATATATATAAAACATGACCATAATTATATAAAGATTTCACTAGACTTACAATGAATTGTTTATTCTTATTTTCTAATTGAACTTAAGCATCACTTCTCTTAGCTACATTTGAACATTGACAAATTGTTTAACTGCAAAATTCTGTCTAAGGGGTAGAAAAACAAAGCACAGTATCTTTCCTAAACTGTGCATAAAATGATCTAAGGAAAACAGCCAAAACATCTCCATGAGGCACTTCTGTTTTCTCCGAGGGGACTATTAGTTGTTAGAGAATTCATAATAATTATAATACAATATTAGCTTCTCACCCTCTTGAGTAAGTATTCTCATAAAGTATTTAATGAATAGCAATTCATATAAAATGCCCTAAATTAAAAAAAAAAAAAAAACTTTGTTAAAATGCATCCTCCGTGGAAGTTATTTCTTAAGAGATTCCTAGTGATACAAACGCCTAATGTTCGGATTCTCTGTGGGATTTCTTACTGTCTTCATCTTTGACGACTTACTTTCAGGCTGAATTCAGGATCAAAAATGTCTGAGGTATCAACGGAAAACTGGGCTTCACCATTCTCATCTGTGGTGTAATTTCCTATAAATTTGTCATTGAGCTCCAATTGCAGTAACTTGCTCACCATAGGTACATCATTGGGGCCAGAAAATTTAAGCTGTATGAAAAAGGAAGCGTTAATATTCCTAAAATACAGAACTTTTCACTTCCCTGCCGAGAATTTTCTGTTCATAAACCTGATCCCTTGTTTGTAGTTTCCTGAAATTCCAGTAGGGAGAAAGATGCTGTATTAAATAAATACGTAATATGAAAACAGCTACAAGTTTATCTATCACCTCCTTTCATCCTAGGTCTTTGCCCAAAAGATCAGACACAATAATGCTAAATACGTATTATTTTTACACATGAAAAAAAAAGTGTCTAGAAATTCTCAAAGGGCAATCTATGATCAAAAACAATGAAATGGGAACATGTATTTCTTTAACCAAACCTACAGTTCCAAAGTAAGTAATTCCTCTTCTATAGAAAGGGTCCGTGTTCTCAAATCTCACACTTCCGAGCAAGTGAGTGATGGAAATAGAGGTCTTTTCACTGATCTGCACGCCTGTAAGAAATGATGAAAAACTGTCAGGGAGGGATGCAATTGTTCGATCAAAGATTTCAAAAGAACAGATAGCTTAGGATACGTGCACAAACTTCTACACAATCATATTCTTGTTCTACACTGAAAGGAAGGCCTGGATGCTTTGAAACATCTGGTTATAGTCATTTACATCAAACTGAACAATGCAAGCAAAACGAAAATATTTGGATTAGAAGCAGAAGAAAAGTTCTTAATTTCCTTGCTCCTGCCAGTCTACTCAGGCCTAGCTTGTGAGACTCTTTATGATGGAGAACGCCATTTTTTTGTGTGTGTAAAAAAAAAAGTGTAAAAGGCATCTCAAATATAAGTCTTTCCCTTTCTGAATCTTTCTCAAGGCTGCAAGATAACTAGATTTCAAAAATATCTGACCACGGGGTAAACAGAAATATTTTCTGGTACCAACAAAGCAAGTAAATAAGCAGATTCAAACATATCAGCTAAATTGCTATCAATAACAATATAAATGCCACAGTCTTATCCATTAGGAATGCCATTACAATATTGATCAAGAATATTTGCATAAAGCATTTTGTAAATATAATCCCAAATCCTTTTTTAGGTAACTAGAAATAATTAATAATTGAACCTGGTGTCCTCACCCCAAGTAAATCACTCCTTTCTTTCTTTTTTTGGTTTTTCATTCTTTTAACAAATATTTATTAAACACCTATTATGTGCTATCTTGCAAATTTCTCACTAGTAACATTTTCACTTGCAAGGGCCCCCAGTCAAATTAAAGCAGAGGTTGGCAAACTTTTTCTGTAAAGTGTCTAAAGCTAATATTCTAAGCTTGTGGGTCATATGATTTCTGTTGCGACTACACAACTCTGCTGTTTTATCCATAAAGCCAGTTAGACAAAAGATTGTGGTTGTGTTCCAATAAAGCCTATTTACGTGTACAGGCAGGGGGTCATATCTGGCTCTCGAGTTGTAGTTTATGGACACTGAAATCCCTGTGTGGTATAAACGTTTAACGTGTCCAGCTACTAACAGAAAGGTTGGGGGCTAGAGCCTATCCAGAAGCTCTTCAGAAAAAATGCCTGGAGACGTACTTCTGAAAAATCAGCTATTAAAAAATCTATGGGGCACAGTAGTCTGACAGACTTGGGGTTGTCATGAGTTAGAGTCAACTCGACAGCAACTGATAGGGTATTTTCTTATCAATTGCAGGGTAATTGCTTATCAACTGATTAACACTGAGTTAAAAAGAGACATTCCATGTGCAGCTAATTTAGCAGCTCAGCTCGACTACTTCAGAGGGAAGTTTCTCAATTTGTCTGATTGATACAGGCACAGAAGCACATATAAATGCGTAATGTGAATATGATAAAATGATTTTAAATATAACGATAATTTTATTCAAGAACAATCCTCGAGTTGACTTATTGGCACATGTACTTAATTTTGCTATTTTGAGCAATAAATTGATCTGTACTTGGTGCATATTACTGACTTAACAAACTTCTTCCCAGTAAACTGCTATATATTCTCAAATTTCCCATAAAATAAGATCCTTACCTGTTCCGATTTCTGTAACAACTGCCGTGATATCAAAGGACATAAAAAATCCAGAACGGTAGAGTTGGAAGACTTTTGTATTTACAGTTTGAGAAACACAACCATTTCTCAACTGAAAAATAGAGAAGGTATAATGAAAAAATTATCATTCTAAGAATCTTTAGAAATGATAGGAGCTTTCTCACAGATTTATAACCCCCAACTCCAACTCCTCCCCATCCCCTGCCCCACGACTCCACCTCACAAACTTGTTAAAATGACTAAAGAATTGAAGAAGAAGCAGGAGAAGGAGGAGGACAGAGGAGGACTTAAGAGAAGAAGGAGGAGGAAACAGGAAGAGGGAGGAGGGGGAAGAGGCGAAATTATTATTATTTACATCACTATTTAAAATAAGGTAAGGAAGTAATCTATATGTCACAGATTTCAAGATTTCAAGGAAATTCTCTGGAAACAATGTATATGGGACTAGATCAAAGGATGTCAATGGAGCTGAATGATATTTTAAAGGAGTAAAAGATTAAAATCATCTTGAAAGGCACTAACAAGGCACATCAACCATGTGAAAAATTAGATCTGTCCTATGGAATCCAAGTTCAAGAATTTCATCCCTTACTAAAAATGAGGGGAAAAGTATCAAGACTTAAAAATATGGAAGACAAGAGAATGATTACGGAAGACAAATGAGAGTTGTGTCTATAAAACCCATTGCCATTGAGTCGATTCCAACTCATAGTGTATAGGACAGAGTAGAACTATCCCATAGGGTTTCCAAGGCGTGGCTGGTGGATTCCGAACTGCTGACCTTTTGGTTAGCAGCTGAGCTCTTAACCACTGCACCACCAGGGCTCCTGTTATGTCTATGTATATTTTTAATTCCCGTGAAAGACAGAAGAACAAATGGAACAGAAGCACTCTTCGAATATGTATCACTGAATTTTTCAGGTAAGTTGTTCATTCTAAATATGGGAAAAAAATCTATAGATAATCTTTCATCAGTAACATCAATAATTAGAGAAATATGAATTCAGTTATATTTTAAAATAAAAAGCGATTATTAATTCCAAACTTAAAATGTTAGAAGGATATATTCATTCATCTTATCCTCAAGACTACTATATGAGCTAGGCACTATTATTATCCCCATTATATGGATGAATAAACTGAAGTGCAGACAGTTTATATAACCTGCCCAAGGTCACACAATTAAAAGGTGCTGGAATTAAGCAGGCATTCTGACTGCAGGGTATATATACTAATTATAATGCAGTCGAATTAAAAACAAGTATAAAAAGTGACAAGACAAAAACAAACAAAACCCATTGCTGTCCAGTTGATTCCGATTCATAGCCACCCTATAGGACAGAGTATAACTGCCCCATACGGTTTCCAAGGAGCAGCTGGTAGATTCAAATTGGTGACCTCTTGGTTAGCATCCTGAGCTCTTAACCACTGTGCCACCAGGGCTTAATTACTTTGGAATTAATTAAAGAAAACATTTTTCAACAATCCTTAAATCAAAGAGAAAATACAAGAAAAATTAATAACGATTACAATATTAGCATAAAGGAAAAAATGCCTTGCATCAAAACCGATGATGTTAAGCTGTGCTTAAAGGAAGACATAAAACTCAAAATGTGTTTGTTACCAAAGAGTAGCGAACACATTAAAAACACCAATAAAATAAACAAAAAATATTGGGAAAAGGGATTAATAAGATAAAGTTAAAATAAATTATTTAGTAACGAAAAAATACTAGAAATAAAATATAAACCAAAAATCAGAATAAAGGCCCATAAAATAGATAAATCTTTCATGAGCATGATTTAGAACAAATAGGGAGAGTGAACTTGTACACAATTAGGTGCTGATACAACTAAGTATCTGTCGGGAAGATGATTCCTTGTTTTAGACCACAATAAAAAATAAGTTGTTCATGGTTCAGAGAAATACCAAAAACAAAATAAATAATCAACGTATATGTAGACGGCTATATGTACACCACAGGGGCAGGTAAAACCTTTTTCTAAGGCTGGAAATCCATAGACATTAGGGATTTTCGTACATCAAAAGTACGAGATATTAAATATTTGCCAAAAAGATTTAAAAAAAAAAAAAAAAACCAGTTGCCATGGAGCTGATTCTGATTCATAATGACTCTGTGTGCGTCAGAGCAGAACTGTGCTCCACAGGGTTTTCAAAGCCAGATTTTTGGGAAGTATTTCACCAGGCCTTTCTTCCAAGGTGCTTCTGGTTAGGCTTGAACTGCCAAGAATTCTTTTGGTTAGCAGCTGAGGATGTCAACCATTTGTACCACTCACAGATTCTGATAGAGAGTAATGTTGATTATATACGAAAGTTTCAATTGGAACAGAAAAACTATATACCAGAAAATTGGCAGAGATCAAAGGGGTATATCTAAGGCCTCACACGTGAGCCTCACATTGATGGGCCATGCAAATCATCAAACATGGATGAGTTAGCTTAAAGGCTCAGGGTCATAATAAAGAAAACAGGACTAGCTCAGGTGTTCACAAGAGAAGGATGATTACATAATTTGCTCAGGACAGTCAAACGATTTCATCACGAAAAAAACAAAACCAAAAACTCCTCGAAAAACTCAACACTTTCCTTTTGATGAGGTATACTAATCAGAAGAGAAGGATTTGAGGAATTGGAGAGAGAGTCTATTTTACAGCGAGATAAAAATTTAGAAAAACATATGCAAAGGTTGGGAAGTCATATTAATCAAACTGGACTTTGTTTTTAAAGGAAATGAAAAATAGGCAAGGAGTAATTAAGAGTTTTCGAGAGAACAAATCCAATTTGGTAATAAAAATATGAAAATATGCTCAAACTCACTAGTAATTAGGTAATTACTAATAAAGCAAATAAATTTGTTTCCAAACCAAATGGCAAAAATTTTAGACTCCTAATATATTTTAATATATTGCTGGCAGTAACTTGGGAAATAGAGTATTCTTATATATTTCTAAGAGAAATTTGAATCTTTATAAACTTTTTGGATGGTGATATGCTAGTAGTTGTTAAAGTTATAAATGATTGTATCTATCAATCTATCTATCATCTATCTTTCCTTTGGCTCAAGAAACCCACTCTAAGAACTCTATTTCAAATAAATAAAATTCTCATATATGAAGATAGTTTTATCAGTTTGATTATTACTGCATTGTTTACCCCCAGGGGAAAAAATAAAACATTAGCTGTGTGTAGATTTACACCCATCATTGGGTAATATGGTTGACTAGATTATATCATAACCACTCAATGGAATAATACACTACTGCTGTGGAAGATTTCCACTCAACATTTCTGAGCTTGTATTTTTTATCTAAAAATAAGTTTATGGCTATCTTTACCAAATACTGTGCTATTGATTTAAAGGATGTGCACAAAATTGGTAACTTCAGTACTATCAGACTTAAACTATAAACCACGCGGTGTACCTAAATTCCATGTTCGAATGTCAAAGGCTATCCTCCAAGAGAAAGGTATAGTTGTTCATTGATTGAGAGCTAAAGTATAATATTAAGGTATTGCAGGAGTCCCTAGGTAGTGTAACGGTTAAGCACTCCACTACAGGTTGGCAGATCAAACCCACCCAGAGGCAGGTTACAAGACAGGCCTGGGGATCTGCTTCTGAAAAGTCACAGCCCTGAAAACACTATGGAGCAAAAAAAATCAGCTCATGGCAACTAATAATAACAATGATGCTGCAGATGGAGAAAACCAATAGTGGCTTCAAAGAGCAATGCAAATTTAAAGAAATAAAAGTAGGTGCCGCGAATTGCAAATGTTTGCAAATACGCTGGTTTCACAAGGGCAATTCTAGGTGCATGATTAGTAGTATCAGGAAGTCATTTATTTTCAGGATGACTAATGCTCCTCAAAGCAACAGCAAAAAAGCCACCTTAAAAAAAAAAAAAAAATTGGCCGTGGAGTCTATTCCGACTCAGAGAAACCCTATAGATAGTAGAACTGCCCCATATCTTTTCCAAGGAGCGGCTGGTGGATTCTAAGTGCCAGTTTTTTGGTTAGCAGCTGAGCTCTTAACCACTGTGCCACCAGGTTCCAACAGCAGAAAAGCCACTTAATCAGTGCATAAAACTCGAAGGCCAAAAAAATCTTTCAAATTTTAAAAATCCTGTGACTCTATAGGTACCTAACAATTTACATGTGACTCTATACCTACATAACAATTTACATGTGACTTTTTCTATAGGTACATAACAATTTACATGTGACTCTATACGTACATAACAATTTACATGGCCTATGAGGAAAAAGAAATTGATGGTAAACACAGTACTTTCTCCTCATTCTTCACCTTATCAGACTGCAACCTCCATTATTCACCAAGTGAAAACAACAGTATTGTTAAGTCTCTTTGAAAAATGGAATCAAAGAAAGAATAATAACGAAAAATACAGAGAGATCTTCTATAAGGTCGCTAAGAGCTGGAATTGACTGGACGGCAACGGGTTTGGGTTTTTTGTTTTTTATTCAGGGTGAAGGTCTGTACCTGTGCAAGAAACTGTTCACAGATTTCATTGTTGTCTTCCTCACAGTTCTGAGAGGCATAAAATTTTCTGCACACCTGGATTTGGGCTTTCCCTTGCACAGGTTGGCCATAGGTGTACCTAGTAGGAGAGAGCGTATTTGTGATTACAGATGGTCAATAAAATAGTAATATTTCAGTCTTCTTCAGAAAATGTGTTTGAAATCCCTAGGCCGTAAGTACTGCAACCAAATTTAATTAAAAACCCTCATCTATTGGTACTATCACCCCACAGAATTTAGGTTAAATTGGGTATTTGATCTGTTTTTTTTTTTTTTTTAAATGAAATTCAAAGTGATGTGGAATCTAAAATAGCCTAGGACCTCAGTGAATAAGATAAAAAATAGTTAAATTGGGCTTTTGAGATTATACTTAAACCTTCTTATAGAAGTATTTCAAAAATTGGTTGCTGCACTTTCTTAACAGAAATACATACATATATAAATAAAAATTGGATAATTCAGAATCTTGAAGTACTTCTGGGTTAATATACCCAAAAAAACCCAAAGCTGTTGCTGTCAAATCAATTGTGACTCATAGCGACCCTATGGGACAGAGTAGACCTGCCCCATGAGGTTTCCAAGGAGCATCTGGCGGATTCGAGCTGCCGACCTTTTGGCTAGCAACCACAGCACTTAACCACTATACCACCAGAGTCTCCTCTGGGTTAACATATTTATAAAAATTCTTATTTTACCACTCAAAAAATATAAAAGGTAGGGATTGGTGTAAACTGAATATGCATCAACCAAAGGTATGATACATCGGGGCAGGGGGAGGAGTTTAAATAAATATCTAATTTTTTCCTAAACACATAACTTTAAGAAAAAAATGCTACCAAAGGCAAATCCAGATGATTTATTTACTATTAGTTTTAATTATTGAGGGTTCTTTCTACTAAGATTTTGAAGAAACAGACAAGAAATGTAAAACTAGAATATAGTAAAATTGAATATCATTAACTTTACTAATTGTGATATATTTTTCTATTTATTGAACATTGATATATGTTAGGTGTTTACCTACATTATCTCACTTGTTTTTCTCAGTGACCCTGAAATTTCAGTATGTTACATCATTTTACAGATTAGTCAACTGTGATCAAGTCACTCACTTCTCTCCATTGTAATTGGTGTAGAACTAAAATTCAAATTCGTATCTGATTCCACAGTCATGCTTTTTTCCATTCTACTAAATAATTTCTCTATTTAAAAATTCTTTGTGGTTTTGAGATTTTGACTCAAGCCAAACCACTAAAATAGTCTGTCAGCTCAGAACGTCAATTACAAGTAAAAGAGAGGCAAGACTTCAATTAGGTTACGTATATTATGATCAGACTCTTCTTATTATTTTCTCTGTCATTTATTTGTAATTTAAAACACTTATCCATAATGTTATCTACACAGGTTAATACATGCCCATGAAACATGTGGCTCAAATGTTCATACAAGGCAGAGTAAACATTCTTCCTTTGTTTTTGATTTCAAAAACTATTGGTGGCGACTAACATAGTTTATTAAAATCTCTTTGCTTATAGACAACTTTTCTTCCTTCTTAATAGCCTAATTCATTTCTGAAGTTGTTTGCTAAAATGATCTAGTTTTCTATTGTTTTCTTAAGGTGTTCCATGCTAAATCCCAAAGAATACAAAATATATAAAGCAGGGAGACAGTACTATACAACTTGAAGTAAGCAACTCATTCATTGATGTTAACATCTAGACGTACTGGTTTTCATGCTTAGAAATTATCTTGTAGCAAAGATTGCTCCTGTTTTAGTTGTCTGGTCATGATGCAAGACTTTATTATTGCTGATACTGACTTAATGTCAAAATCTGAATGTAATGGTAAAAAACTTTCAAGAAGTCAAAATAATGGATTATAATTCCAAGTGATGTTAAGGCACAATCAATTCCATGTTAGCATTTAGCATAGCAAGGCTTTTATAAAAGCCTTATATATAAACACTTTGACTTTCCTGATCCATGTGTTGTACTTTCTAAAGTGCCCTTGGGCAGGTACATTAATTAGAGAAGTTAATTGCAGTGAAAGTTCCTGGCTTCGTGTAGGGTTTTTCCAGTGAAGCCACTTTAGGATACTGGATTTCTTCAAGCCTACAGTGATCATCCCATCATTTTTAACATAGATATTCTATGATTGGAAAATAGTCATAAAAGATTGTTGTTGTTGTTGTCATGTGCTATCAAAAGATAAGAGGAAAATTAATCACAATGTTAATGGCAGTTGATAAAATCATATTTTTTATGTTTTTCTTTATGTTTTTCAAATATTCTACAATGAGAACTCATTACTTCTCACTGTAGTAACATGTACCTACATAGTGTGTGTAAGTATATAAATAAAGTTACATGATTAATCTCGTTTCTCATTTTATCTGACCTTTGTATTGACCTGTGGGACAAAGCTCCCTAAGAAATACTTACTTAGCACATGTAGCCACTTGGAATTCATCATCTGAAATAGTTATTGTTTTTGGTACATCGACCTTAACTTCAAACTTGGGCAACACTGGAAACAAAGAAAAATATGCTCACTTTGGCCCCCACAGTTACTGGTGAACAAAGTTTAGTTACACTCATGTAGGTAGGTACAATGTTTTCCTATATA
This sequence comes from Loxodonta africana, assembly GCF_030014295.1. Classification (NCBI taxonomy): domain Eukaryota; kingdom Metazoa; phylum Chordata; class Mammalia; order Proboscidea; family Elephantidae; genus Loxodonta; species Loxodonta africana. The sequence goes on along the minus strand of NC_087345.1, from coordinate 130,719,057 downwards.
TATACCTGTATAGTCCGAGTTTCAATTACCTAAAATTCTCTGCCACACCAATCCACCACAGCACCTAATGGTTTTTCATTAAAGATTAAATTTTCCCCCTTTCCTTTCTCTTTCCTATTCTCAAAACTTCACATTTTATTTGTTGTAATCCCTCAGATCCGTCCTAGAAGATTGTCTAGACTCTAGAAAATGGAATATTTCTTAAGGAGAAAAGGCAGGGACCAGAATAAAGGTACCTGCAAGGAATCAGGAGCAGAAAAGCAGAGATGGTAAAGCATAAGAGGCCAAGAAAGGAAGATGATGGAGAACCAAATCCATCCTCACCTACTTTTGCCTAAGTTTAGCTGTTTGTTCAGTCCTTTGAACTCTTTATTTATATAAAAAAAAAAAAAATTTTTTTGATAGGACAGCCATAAATAGCATAAAAAGCAGTTGGTTACCCCATCTATTAACATTAAATTGGTGTCTCATTGTCTTTCCTGATTTTCTTTGCACAACAATCGAGTATTCTCCCAACATTGGTTCTGAAGCCAACTGGAATGAAAGCTGGGTAATATTTTGGAAAGAAGTCACATTTTGCCATTGAAAAATCCTATTGTTTTGAGGATCCTAGAAAATAAAGATATAAAAAAACAATCAGAGGTTGCATGAAGAATAGTATCCTTTCCTTCTTATTGTAGGTCCTTCCTGTAATTAATGGAATTAAAAAAGGTCTTAGCGTTTTATTGAACCAATTGTCTCAAATTGGAAAAACAGCATAACTTCCTCAAGGTATGCAAATTCAATTTTATAGCATATCTTCCTTAAGCCTAAAGGATAAGAAAAAATAATTTGTAACTAATATTTTGATTTTCATCTCTTTGAACCAGAGTTGCATAATAAGAGAATCAAAAACTCAGTGTATGTGCTCTAGAATAGTGCTCTCCAAAGTGGGGTGGACACACGCTAAATGGTGAACTGGAGATACTTATTCTAACAAACGCTTATACAGATCGACACTGGTTTTCACTTGGCCAGTGTATAAGTTGGTCATGAGTCACATACTGCATGCAAAAGCTGCTGAATGGAAATTCCACGATAAGAAAGGGTTGACAATTGCATCCCCTCTCCTTTATTTGGGAGACCTGGTGGTGCAGTTGTTGAGTGATATGGTGCTAACCAAAAGTTTGGCAGTTCAAATCCACCAGCCACTCCCTGAAAACCCTATGAGGCAGTTCTCCTCTGTGCTCTAGGGTTGCTATGGATCGTAATTGACTCAACAGCAGTGGGTTTGTTTTCTTCTTTGATTTCAGCATAATGGATTGGATTGCAGCTTAAATGACCCTGGTTCGAAAAAAGTATTGCTATCATCCAGCTGTCCCCTTATTTCAATTATCTTAAATTCTAATTATGCATAATGAAAATTAGACACACATCATCATTTATCTGAAAAACTAAAATAATGGATTTGAAAAAGCAGAACTCTTACCTGAAGTGTGATTAAAGGATACTGAAAAAGGGTGAAAGAAAACACAGGTTAATACTGTAATAGCACATTCTTTTTTCCAAATATTACATTCAAAGATTATATGGCTTCTTTAGCGCAGGAACTTAGCTCTCACTTTCTCAGAGGACAAGGTATCTATGTCTAAAGACACCAAGAAAACCCAAAATGTGACAGACATCTAGAATCTCTTCTGGAAAGTGGAAAGCAGGTTCCTTGAAACCCATTTTCTCCACATATGATGAAAAGACCTATCACTGTCAGTGAAAATTTTGCATTTAAATTTGAGGTTTAGCACTGAGCTATACCCATAGAGTGTTCCTTGGTAGAACCTATTTCCATACTTGTGGAAACTTCCTGAAGGTACTTTGTGTAGCAATAGATTTGTTTACTTAATTTGTTTAAATTTCCTTGTACTAGTAGAAACCATTGAGCTCACCAAATCCGCAACAGGTTTGAACTTAGTATCCAATGTCACCAGACGAAATTGAACTAAAAAATAAAGAAGAGGAGGGGGAATATTTCTCACTGTTATTTCTGTCCCTCAGATATGATTATTTGTAAACAGATATAGAAATTAAGTGCCTTGCTCTCAGAGAATACTGCCTTCCCTTTTCCTCTAGCTCTGATTTTGACCCTTTGAGATTTGGATTCCATTTGGAGAGATTTCTTATTGAACAGTTATTATTTCTTTGTTGATGATGCTCTGTCTTTACCAGAGCTGACACTGGCTGTGCCCAGTGCTCGAAACTTTTACTCTAATATCCCAGGGGAATATCTTAAGAAATGGTGGCAGAGTTAGTCATAGAAGGACAAATTGAAATATGTATGGTAGGAGATAAACGTAATATTCCTAGACAAATATTTCGGTGTTAGCAAACAGTAATCTAATTTGAGCAGAATTTCATAAAACCATTGTAGATACTTTTGTGTCCATAATTGTCATCATAGCATTTTAATACATCCAGGAGAGAGAATATAATGTAGTAAAGATCTTAGTATAAGAATTCTACTCTTGTTGTCATATTTCTTCCAATAAATTATAAAATAACAAAATATAAGTCAGAATAAAATGTCGAGGTGCTCTGATCTAACCCTCTAATTTTACAAATGAGGAAACTAAATCCCAAAGATCAGAATTTACTTGATGAAGGTCTATTATTTATTAATAGAGCCAAGACCAACACCAAACACTTCTGAATCCTAGCTCAGCATTCTTTCTGCTACCTTCTACTTACCATTGCCGTTGGGCCAATTCTGACTCATAGCAACCCTTTAGGACAGAGTAGAACTGCCCCCTAGGGTTTCCAAGGAGAGGCTGGTGGATTGGAACTGCCGACACTTGGTTAGCAGCCGATCTTTTAACCCCTGTGCCACAGGGCTTCTTCTATTTATAACAATAATAAACAAAACAGAAGGTCTCTGCCTAGGTTGTCAGAATTATGATTATGTCTACTATTACGAATATCGATAATAGTAATAATTGTTAGCATTATGGGATCCTCACTGTGTGCCGGGCACTATTTTACATTGACTATCTTATTTTATTCTAACAATATCCTTATAAATGAGACACTTTTATTATGCACGTTCTACAGATGAGGAAATGGAACCTAAGCAAGAGGTTTAATTAACTTGCTGAACTGGTAAATGATGAAGCCAAACAGCCTTAATCCAGATGCAAACCACACAGTTTTACTCCACATCCTATGCTTGCAACCATTGTATTATGTAAACCTGTTGCTAGACTTTGGAAACAGTGAAAGCGGCATGCAAAACTTTAAGAAGCATTCAGTTAACAATTCTGGGAACCCATGATCCCACAAGATTAAGGGTAGATTTAAGGCTACAATCGATCTGTTTGGATTGCTCTCAATTCAGAGAATGTGCTCCTATAGTCAACTTTATAAAGGTAACATCAATATTGACTCACCCTTCTCTCCGTATTTATAGATGGGTTTATCTGTCTGCACAAAGGTTACGGTCTCTTCTGAAGCGATGGCTACAGATCTCCTCTCAAAGATTTTAAGTGTATCTCCCTTAGCCAGCAATGTCACAAAAGCCAATTTTTCAGAGGATTTCTGAAAGACCTATTAATGTAGGAGACAGAGAATGAAAAAATCATTTTTAGATGTTAACATGATGAAAAATATCTTAATTCATCTTCTCAAGCTGAAGAGAGCCTTGTAAACCCATTATTTCTTAAGAGACGTGATCACTTGCTACAATTCCTTTATTTAGCATGAGAGCAGTTCCTAATAAATTTATTTTTATGTCCTCTTGCTTTCTATTTTTTCTTTGTTGCTCTGTGTCTCAATCCTTGACCCCCTTACCAGTTTCTCTTTCCTCACATTGTGAAACATTTCTACTACCTAAAAAGTGGTAATTATGTCTTTTGTCACTCCCTATTCTGGAAGAATGGCAATATTTTATAATTTTTGTTGCATGTGTAAATTTTCCATTTATTTCTTGACTGTCAGGGATTCTCCAATTTTCCTCCTCAGCTTCCACAAATCATCAAAAGTCGAGATTCATTATCTCTCTAAAAATAAATTTTAGATAGTAATTTTATCTTCCCATCTGAAGTTCTGAAATGACAAATTCAGCATCTCACCTTGAAATCTGCACAAGCATGGAAATTATTTTCCTCCACAGACTGGTCAAAAATAGTGGTATTGACTCCATCATGTTCTAAGACAACGCTCAAGGATACAGATTCATTAAGGTTTAAAAGGTGGACACAAGCTTTTTCTGTAGAATGACTCTGTATCACAGAAGATATCCATAGGATATATTGCCTATACAAAGAAAATAACCAACACCCTAAACAAGTGCAGGAGAAATGGAGAACATCTATGAAAAATATATTTTATTTTGTTGAAATATTCTGAAACATACACATTCTTTCATAGACAAGTTTACAAGAAACTTAGGTATGCAGAGGCATCTTAAGAAAAAGATATCAATTCGCTTCATACACTTATTTAAAAGTTGTAAGGCAAATCAGTACTCAGTCTCAGAAGATAAAATGGTAAAACAAAATCAAGCCGTAACAAAGAACATATTAAATAAGGTCATTTTGCTAATACTTTAATATAAATAAAGAGAATAATATTCTCTTACGGTTCTGAAGCCACAGCTGCAGTGAAAAAAAGCAAAAAGGTACTCAGAAAAACGGTGAACGCCATTTTACCCCAATGCCTGAACAATGAAAACTTCAAGACAAATATGCTTTCTCTTTCTCTTCTTAGAAGTCAGCTGTCTCAACTCCCTGCTTTCTTTCCTTGATTTTGCTCTGCCTTTCTCTGTATATTGTTGTTTTTATAGTTATACACAGTGGAGGATCAATTACTTTTTGGAACAAGTCTTACGGAAACTGCCAATCACATTTACATCACCACCCCCATTACCTCTGCAGGGGATGTCACTTTATACAGAACTTCCTACTTAAGTTCACTGGGCACCGCTGTGTTTTGGAATCAGCTGCACAAATTGGACAGGCAAAAGAGAAAAACAAAAAGTAGTTGTGTGACACTTCAGATTTCATTTAACCAATCTATTCTGTTTAATTTATCACCTCACTCACAGGGCTGAAGGTCGTATCAAAAGCATTAATACCTGGCAATCAGCAGTTGAAAGAAAAATACCTCTGTGAAGAGCTGTTATCATTCCAATTTCCCGTAAGTACATTTTTCAGGCTTCTGAGCATAGTAGCATTTCAGGTGTTGCCAAAAGATAATGCGAACAGATATCTCAATATGAGATCACTTCAGAAATCATCGAAACCATTGTTATTCTCTTATAATATTATAATACAGAATGCAACATTAAAAATGTTGATGTGCCTTCAACATTTACTACCATTAGTGAGGTTTGCTTTATGATGTTCAATATTCTTTTCTACATAAATATAGTGAGAAAAAAGAAAAGGTTAAAATATGTATAAGCTAGATACTTATTGGTTAAAAAAAAGACTTTACCATCATTTTGACTGCAAAACATTTCTACAAGGAAAATGAACTAACCCAAAGAAACCAGCAAACTCGTCAGAATTCTCACTGTGTTACTTCCCCAATTTGTCTTGTCACTTGTATTTCAAGTATTGACGGAGCTAATGCATGCAGCCTGAAGAATGATATGTTTGTTAAGGAAAGGCAGGAACTGGCTTCAGTCTTTTAGAAGTGGTCTTGTAACAGTAAATACAAAGAAAAGAACAAAACCATTAATTATAGATGGGAAAGTATAATGGAAGTAGTTAGAGACAGGCTACCATGAGGTCTAAGAAATGTGGGAACAGGGTTCTCTTGTTGACCACATTTTGAATTCCAGTGCAGAACTGTGTTCATGAAAACTGATTATGTCATCTTGGGATCTAGTGTGTTTTCATAATTTCTCTCTTTCCAAATATAGAATATCCTGAAGTAATTTTATCTGATTAACATGGTCTGCAGGGTAATGGGCCTTTATCCCAGGAAATTCAGAAATAGTTTAGTTCCAAAAATATTTATTGAGTGCTTATTATGTATCAGCAAGAGAACTGGTTCTAGAGATACCAAGGTGAATAAGACTCAGTTCTCTAAAGGATTTGGCTTTCTAGTAGAGAAATGAAGGAAGGGAGAGAGGAAGCAAGAAAGGAAAGAAAAAGAAGGAAATGCTTTCAATGTTCATCCATGTTGTGGCATGTATCAGGACTTTATTTCTCTCTATGGCTGAGTAATATTCCAATGTATGTATATACCACGTATTGCTCATCCATTCCTCTGTTGATGGACATTTAGGTTGTTTTTGTCTTTTGGCTTTGGGGAATAGTGTTGCAATGAACACTGATGTACAAGTTTTCTCTTTGCATTCCTGCTTTCAATTCTTTTGGGTATATACATAGGATGAATAAGGAAGACCGGAGAAGAATTGACGACTTTGAATTGTTGTTTTGGCGAAGAATATTGAATATACCACGGACTGCCAAAAGAACAAACATATCTATCTTGGAAGAAATACAACCAGAATGCTTCTCAGAAGCAAGGATGGTGAGCATTCATCTCACATACTTTGGACAAGTTATCAGGAGGGACCAGTCCCTAGAGAAGGACATCATGCTTGGTAAAGTAGAGGATCAGTGAAAAAGAAGAAGAACCTCAACAAGATGGGTTGACATAGTGGCTGCAACAATGGGCTCAAGCATAGCAAAAATGGTGAGGATGGCGCAAGACCAGACAGTGTTTCGTTCTGTTGTACATAGGGTCTGTGTGAGTCAGAACTGACTCAATGACACCTAACAACAACAACATAAGATTGGGATAATAGTTTCTGTTTTGTTGGAGAAAACTGTGTAGGGTGAAATTAAATTCAATAAGCCTGTTGAAAAGACTGTGGTTGGTTTATGAGTATAAATGTTATCCTGAAAAGTAATGTGTATAGTAACTCTTGTATTCCATAGAGATTAAAAAGAAAAAAGAATAGTGGTAAGGAAACCATATCAGAATTTGTTCAAATATTATCCTAAGTAGCAGGTGGGATGAGAGGCTGAACAACAGCAAAATCTCTTCAAGACATATTTTCACTCCAATTTTTAGGACTTGAGACTGTTTTGGATATGAAATGAAGAAGAAGAAGAAAATGAGACTGATTTTGATGAATGTTGTTATAATTCCATAAGAGAATGAGTACGAAATAAATATATAGACAGAGTGATGATTAATGTTTGGGATATATTAAGTCTGAGGTGTCTGCAGTACAATAAAGAGGTGATAGACAGTAGATAGATAAAATAATAAATCTAGTATTTTGGGAAAAGTTAGAGATGTGAATGTAGATTTGAGAATTATTACCCCATATAAATGGTGTTTAGTATCATGAATATTGATAAAAATAATCCAGGAGAAACATTAACAAAACAAAAGAAGATGGCCAATTGTAAGAGAAAGGTGAAAATCTGGCTACTTTTCTACTCCGGCTGGGTGGTATTTTTTGGGGTGGGGCTATATTGGTTCATTTCCCTAATAACATTGAGTAGAATGTAAGGCACTGCCTTAAAGTGTTTTTTTCTTTTTAAATCATTGTTTAGTTTATAGATTTTTTTAAAACAGTAAGAAAATTTGATTTCCCAGCTGTATGATACATGATAGTCCTTTTCAAGAGTGAAATCTAACTTCAGAGTTCCTGAGAACATCTTGAACTTCTACATCACCTTTATGAAATGTTCAAGTCAACACTACAAACAAAAGTATTTCCCAAGAACCAGTAATATATGGGCAATTAATAATGTTAAAAAAATTTCCTGACGCTGCAAGACATAGTTTCTTCATGAAGGAACGACCTGCTTGGTGTGCAAAATTCACTTTTTGTTCACAGATGTGTATCTCCTGAAGCACTGCTAGATCATTAGAGTTGCCAAGATATTGATGTAATAGGATAAAGTCTTGGAAAAATAAAAGGATTTACAGATGATGCTGAGAGACTTCCTGGGATATCCATTATTTCTGACACCAGCTGCCCATTCTTCATGCTCTCTTGCTGACCCTAGCCACCCAGATCTAGGGCAGATCTCACGTGTAAGAGGACACTGCCCTTGGGTTTGTTAACTTGCTGAAACAACTCACAGAAGATATTAAACTTATGACTTTATAGCAAAAGAACATAAATCAGGATCATCACAAGGAAGAGATGCATGGGTAAGGTCAGGGAAATTCCTCAGTGCAAAACTCTGTGTCTCTGAGAGGGCATGTCATCCTCCCTTTACCAGCAAGGAAGCCCTCTGAGCCTTAGTGTTCCAGGCTTTATTGGCCAGTCCGGCAGGATAGGCTAAATGATGCCTCTGCCTGGTTCATACTGGCCTCAACGGTGAGTATTTTCTGGTCTGGCCAGCCCTGACTCATAAGCACAAACCCTCAGGAGTGCTCTGGAGGTCCCAGACCAAAGCACCCCAATTATTCCAAGGGTCATTTCTGTGGAGCCAAGGATGAAGTCCACCTTACTTAGGATGAAACTAGGTCCTTTACCCCACACTACCTCATAGGGTTCTTACGAGGATTATATGTGTTATTAAAGATAAAGTGCTAAAATGCTTAGAATTATGCTTGGAGAAAGTAAAAGCTCGACAAATATTAGACCACAGAATGTGAAATTGGAGACTGGGCCTAAGCAATGTAAAAGTTTTTGACCTCGCCTTATTTCTGCTTTGTAGAATGTGGCCATTGTACAATACACATCCTCTGGGATTCTTTCCATGTTTATAAATCGTATATCTGTGGTTAGATTAACTGATATTCCAAGCCAGAGACAGCATCAATTGTTTAAGAAAGCAAGTTGGCATTTGTTTGGTGCCAGGGCACTAATTTACATCTCTCCAGGAAGGAGGAAGGAACATCAAATGTGTGCTATGATGTGAAATCTGCCTAATGGTCTGGCATGTGCAAATCAGTTCAATAATATTTGGTTAATTTAGTCCAATACAAATATGAGGAAACTAGTTCCTTACCTACTCTTTACTCTGGGAATTAAAAAAAAAAAAAATCCCAGTGTAACTAAGCTCTTATAAATCCAGGCATTTACCTTTACGAACTAAAGATTGTATAAATAAGAAAGCATTTCCTTGGGATTATAAAATATTCTAGAGTCAACAGTACATTAAAGCTTTTGTTGAAACCACTTTAAAGCTTTGAACCATGTATTTCCTATTGTCTAATGACCTGTGATATCTTTAAAGTATCATAAAGCAGTAAAGAGAGGAGTTATGAATGCTATCATTACACATAAAATAAGGAAAGAAAGAAATGAAGCATTTTTGTGAAATCTTTATTATTCAAGATAACCTTACCAAAAATAAGGTACTTCTGGTTTTTTGTTGTTGTTTTGAAAATGTATATAACACAATATATATTCCTACTTTTAATCATGGCCTAGTTGTAAAGAAATAATGGCCGCATAGATTAATGTAGAATAAGATTCTGGTCTCTCAGCAAGTCTCTCAGCATCACCTGCAAATCGTTTTAGTTTTCCAAGACTTTATCCTATTACATCAAAATTTTTGGAATCTTGCTCCTTAAACAATTAGCCCATGACTGAAATAAGCTGTTTTGAAACAGGGAGTTTTTGTATCATCAGATCTATAAGAATCTCCAGTGTTGATAATGCCTTTGCAACATACAGTTGAACAACAAAAAGCAAAAAATAGAAGAAAAAATGCTTCCTGGTTCAATATTTCAATAAAATTACATTCACTTTCTTCTGTATTACAATACCTAGGAACATTGACTTTAATTTACTTAACAAATATTATCAGCATTAAATCTGAGGCTTATGGGGCTGACTAGGAGAAGCTGACCTTGCAGTAGGCCAAATGGCTAGATAATAATCAAGATTCTAAATAAAGATCTGCATTTGTAGTTATAGGAAACTGGCATTCTTTGTTTTATATGGATTTCATTTAAATAGCTTTACTAAAACCAAACCAATTGCTGTTGAGTGGATTCTGACTCATAGTGACTCTATAGGACAGAGTGGAACCAATTCATAGGGTGTCCATGACTGTAATCTTTGTGGCCCCCATGAATCTGTCAGTTTGTCACGTTGCTGTGGTGCTGGAAGCTATGGTACCAGTATTCGAAAGCTGCAGGGTTTCCCATGGCTGACAGGTTTAAGCTGAGCTTCCAGACTAAGATGGACTAGGAAGAACGACCTGGTAGTCTGCTTCTGAAAAGAATTAGCCAACGAAAACTTTATAAATAACAGCAGAACATTGTCTGATATAGTGCTGGATGATGGGCCCCTCAGGTTGGAAGGCATTCAAAAGACGACTGAAAAAGAGCTCCCTCCTCAAAGTAGGGTCGATCTTAAAGATGTGGATGCAGTCAGGCTTTCAGGACCTTGACTCTACATTAATTTCCTGATGTGGCACTACTCAAAATGAGAAGAAACAGCTGCAAACATCCATTGATAATCAGGACGTGAAATGTACAAAGTATGAATTTAGGAAAATTGGACATCATCAAAAATGAAGTGGAACATATAAGCTTCGATATTCTAGGCATTAGTGAGCTGAAATGGACTGGTACTGGCCATTTTGAATTGGACAATCATATGGTCTGCTATCCCTGGAAAGACAACTTGAGGAGGAATAGCATTGCACTCATCGTCAAAAAGAACATTTCAAGATCTATCCTGAAGTACAACACTGTCAGTGATAGGATAATATCCATATGCCTGCAAGGAAGACCAGTTAATATGACTTTTATTCAAATTTATGCACCAACCATTAAGGCCAAAGATGAAGAAAGTGAAGATTTTTACCAACATCTGCAGTATGAAATTGATTGAACTTGCAATCAGGATGCATTGATAATCACTGGTGATTGGAATGCGAAAGTTGGAAACAAAGAAAAAGCATGGATAGTTGAAAAATACGGCCTTGGTGATAGAAATGATGCCAGAGATCAAATCACAGAATTTGCAAGACCAATGACTTCTTCATTGCAAACACATTTTCAACAACATAAACAGTGACTATTGACTACATCTGTGGAAAGAGATGGTGAAAAAGCTCAATAACATGAGTCAGAACAAGACTGCAGAACAGACTATCAAATGCTCATATGCAAGTTCAAGTTGAAGCTGGAAAAAATTAGAAAAACTCCACTAGAGTCACAGTATAACCTTGAGTATATGGCACCTGAATTTAGAGACCATCTCAAGAATAGATTTGACATGTTGAACACTGATCTCCAAAGACCAGGTGAGTTGCAAAATGACATCAAGGACATCATACATGAAGAATGCAAGAGGTCATTACAAAGACAAGGAAGAAAGAAAAGACCAAAATGGATAACAGAAGAGACTCTGAAACTTGCTCTTGAATGTACAGTAGCTAAACCAAAGGAAGAAATGACAAAGGAAAAGGGATGAACAGATTTCAAAAGGCAGCTAGAGAAAACAGAAGTATTATAATGACATTTGTGACAACCTAGAGTTAGACAACTAAAAGTGAAGAACACCCTTGACATTTCTCAAGCTTAAAGAACTAAAGAAAAAATTCAAACCTTGAGTTGCAATATTGAAGGATTCTACGGGAAAAATATTAAACAATGCAGGAAGCATCAATAGAAGATGGAAGGAATACACAGAGTCATTATGCCAAAAAGAATTGGTTGACCTTCATCCATTTCAGGAGGTAGCATATGATCAGGAACCGATGGTACTGAAGGAAGAGGTCCAAGCTGCACTGAAGGCATTGGTGAAAAACAAGGCTCCAGGAATTGACAGAATACCAACTGAAATGTTTCAACAAACGGATGCAGCTTTGGAGATGCTCACTGGTCTACACCAAGAAATTTGGAAGACAGGTACCTGGCCAACTAAATTGGAAGAGGCCTGTATTTATGCCTATTCCAAAGAAAGGTGATCCAACCGAATGTGGAAATTATCAAACAATATAATTAATATCACACACAAGTAAAATTTTGCTGAAGATCATTCAAAAGTGGTTGAAACAGTACATTGACAGGGAACTGCCAGAAATTCAAGCCAGATCCAGAAGACTACGTGGAACAAGGGATATCATTGCTGATGTCATATGGATCCTGGCTGAAGGCAGAGAATGCCAGAAAGTCAATAAAACACATATTGACTATGCAAAGGCATTCAACTGTGTGAATCATAACAAATTACGGGTAACGTTGAGAAGAACGGGAATTCTAGAACACTGAATTGTGTTCATTAGGAACCTGTACATGGATCAAGAAGTAGTCATTCAAACAGAACAAGGGGATACTGAGTGGTTTAAAGTCAGGAAGGGTGTTCATCAGCATTGTATCCTTTCACCATACTTATTCAATTTGTATGCTGATCAAATAATCTGAGAAGCAGGACTAGACGAAGAAGAAAGAGACATCAGGATTGGAGGAAGACTCATTAGCAACCTACATTACGCAGATGACACAATCCTGCTTGCTGTAAGTGAAGAGGACCTCAAACACTTGCTGATGAAGATCAAAGACTACAGCCTTCACTATGGGTTACACTTCAACATAAAGAAAACAAATATCACCTATGCTCATCCAAAGACTTCACCAAAAGAGTACAAAAACTACCTACACACTGGGAAAAAAATTTTGGCTATGACATTTCTGATCAGTGCCTGATCTCTAAAATCTATATGATACTGCAAAAACTCAACTGCAAAAAGACAACCCAATTGAAAAGTGGGCAAAAAGTATGAACAGACACTTTACTAAAGAAGACATTCAGGTAGCTAACAGATATATGAGGAAATGTTCACAATCAATAGCCATTAGAGAAATGCAGATCAAAACTACAATGAGATTTCATCTCACTCCAACAAGGCAGCCATTAATCCAAAAAACACAAAATAATAAATGTTGGAGAGGCTGTGGAGAGATTGGAACACTTCTACACTGCTGGTGGGAATGTCAAATGGTACAACCACTTTGGAAATCGATTTGGCACTTCCTTAAAAAGCTAGAAATAGAACTACCATATGATCCAGCAATCTCACTCCTTGAAATATATCCTAGAGAAATAAGAGCCTTTACACGAACAGATATATGCACACCCATGTTTATTGCAGCACTGTTTACAATAGCAAAAAGCTGGAAGCAACCAAGGTGTCCATCAATGGATGAATGGGTAAATAAAGTGTGGTACATTCACACAATGGAATACTACACATCGATAAAGAACAGTGACGAATCTGTGAAACATTTCATAACATGGAGGAACCTGGAAGGCATTATGCTGGGTGAAATTAGTCAGTTGCAAAAGGACAAATACTGTATAAGACCACTATTATAAGAACTTGAGAAATAGTTTAAACTGAGAAGAAAACATTCTTGTGTGGGTACGAGAGGGGGGAGGGAGGGAGGGTGGGAGGCGGCATTCACTAATTAGATGGTAGATAAGAACTACTTTAGGTGAAGGGAAAGACAGCACACAATACAGGGGAAGTCAGCACAATTGGACTAAACTAAAAGCAAAGAAGTTTCCTGAATAAACTGAATGCTTCAAAGGCCAGTGTAGCAGGGGCAGGGGTCTGGGGATCATGGTTTCAGGGGACATCTAAGTCAATTGGCATAATAAAATCTATTAAGAAAACATTCTGCATCACACTTTGAAGAGTGGCGTCTGGGGTCTTAAACGCTAGCAAGCAGCCATCTAAGATGGATCAATTGGTCTCAACCTATCTGGATCAAAGGAGAATGAAGAACACCAAGGACACACGGTGATTACGAGCCCAAGAGACAGAAAGGGCCACGTGAACCAGCAACTACATCATCCTGAGACCAGAAGAACTAGATGGTGCCCGGCTACAACTGATGACTGCACTGACAGGGAACACAACAGAGAACCCCTGAGGGAGCAGGAGAGTAGTGGGATGCAGACCCCAAATTCTCATAAGACCAGACTTAATGGTCTGACTGAGACTAGAATGACTCCGGTGATCATGGGCCCCAGAACTTCTGTTGGCTCAGGACAGGAACCATTCCCGAAGCGAACTCTTCAGATAGGGTTTGGACTGGACAATGGGTTGGAGAGGGATGCTGGTGAGGAGTGAGCTTCTTGGATCAGGTGGACACTTGAGACTCTGTTGGTATCTCCTGCCTGGAGGGGAGATGAGAGGGTGGAGGGGGTTAGAAGCTGACGAAATGGACATGAAAAGAGAGAGTGGAGGGAGAGAGCAGGCAGTCTCATTATGGGGAGAGTAACTGGGAGTGTGTAGCAAGGTGTATATGGGTTTTTGTGCGAGAGACTGACTTGATTTGTAAACTTGCAGTTAAAGCACAATAAAAATTATTAAAAAAAAAAAAGGAAACAAAAATCCTCATAACTGTACCAGTAAGGAACATCATGATAAACAGAGAAAAGATTAAGTTGTCAAGGGTTTCACTTTACTTGGATCCACAATGAACGCCCATGGAAACTGCAGTCAAGAAGTCAAACGACACATTGCATTGGGTGAAACTGTGGCAAAAGATCTCGTTAAAGTGTTAAAAAGCAAAGATGTTACCTTGAGGACTGAGGTGCACCTGACCCAAGCCATGGTGTTTTCAATGGCCTCATATGCATGTGAAAGCTGGACAATGAAAAAGGAAGATCAAAGAAGAAGTGACACCTTTGGTGTTGGCAAAGAATATTGAATATACCATGGACTGCCAGAAGGGCAAATAAAGTTGTCTTGAAAGAAGTATAGCCAGAACGTTCCTTAAAAGCAAGGATGGCACGACTTCCTCTCACATGCTTTGGACATGTGATCAGGAGGGATCAGTCCCTGGAGAGGGATACCATGCTTGGTAAAGAGGAGGGTAAAATATAAAGAGGAAGATAATTACTTTCATTTACCATACATAACCTGTAAATATGATCATGTGAGTATCTTTTTTTTTTAAAGCATTCAAAGGTTTCTCATTTCCCTTTATATGAAAAGTAAAGTCCTTAACGTGACTTATAGGGCTTTGTTCACCTCTTCATTCTCATCTAGCATTTCTCTCTCCTGTGGTTGCTCGACTTCAGACCAAGTGAAGTTCTTTCAACTCCTTTTATACAAAGGTTTTCCCACCTTGAGGATTTTGCCCATGCCTATCCTCTATGACTGGGTGGTACAAATGGCTAAGTGCTTGGCTACTAACTGAAAGGCAGGTTGTTTCAGTTCACCCAGAGATGCCTTGGAAGAAAGGCCTGATGATCTACTGCTGAAAAGTCACATCCATTAAAAACCCTATGGAGCACAGTTCTACTCTGACATACATGGGGTCGCCATGAATTGGAATTGACTTGATGGCGACTGGTTTGGTTTTGGTGTTTTATGCTCTGTGATTTAGATGTTTTTATCCTTCATTTCCCAGCAAACCTCTCTACTTGACCTAAGATCTCATATAGTCTATTGCTAAACTAAATCTGCAAACTTGAGTAATTCCTCCCCTCCACCTCCATTTTTATTACCTGTGATTTTTTTCTCCATATTGCCGTGCACTTGATACTAAATTCCTGTTTAATATTTGTTTTCCCTACTTAATTGTAAGCTCAGTGAGGGCAGAGACTAAAAGACTGCTTTCTTTTCTATGCTTATTTCTTTTCGGTGTCTAACCCTAGTGGCACAACAGTTAAGTGCTCTGCTGCTAACTGAAAGGCAGGCGGTTCAAACTCAGCCAGAAGCTCCATGAAAGAAAGATCTGTCAATCTGCTCCCTTAAAGATTACAGCCTAGAAAACCCTATGGGAGAGTTTGACTCTGTCACATGGGGTGGCTAGTGTCGAAAATTGACTGGTCAGCACCTAGCAACAGCAGTACTATATCATATATGGTTGTTGTTGTTAGCTGCCGTCCAGTCGGTTCCAACTCATAGCGACCCTATGCACAACGGAACGAAACACTCTCCAGTCCTGCTCCATCCTCACAGTCGTTGCTATGTTTGAACCCATTGTTGCTGCCACTGTGTCAATCAATGTCATTGAGGGTCTTCTTCTTTTCTGATGACTGGCTACTATGTGGTAGTTGCTCAATAAACGCTTCTTAACGAATGTGACCAGATACCACTTATTCATTCTATCAATGATAATTGTGATAAGATTTAATTTTTTAAATAATTACTTTTGCTCCTCTATTTTATTCAAAGAAACTGAGATAGAATAATAAAAATAATCACAGTAGTTTGTCATTCTCTAAAATTTGATTATTTCACAAGTATTGTAAGAACGCTTTTGTTTACCGAGCTTAGGATAAAAGAAAAAAAACATATGAATCTAAAAAAAAGGTAATCTCCTTAAGTGTATCACACTTAAGTTAAACAATATAATGTAAATATATTTTAACGATTGTGTAATTTTCAGATAAAAAAAATCACACTCATTTTTAAACACAACTAGTTTGTTTCTAGGATTCTAGTTTTAAATATTCTTGTCAATAGAGGACACTGTTACTGAAATTTTGGGATAAATTAACAACCTTGGAATTATATTAAAGTTCTCCTTGTTTTGTCTTCTTCACATATCACTATTCGTCACTGTAATACCCTGAACCCAAGAGATCTCCTTTCCCTACGTAAGAAAATCCCTCAATGGTTTACCTCTATTATAAAATTATCTATATTTTAGGTAGGCTTTCCATAGATCCCCTTGGATAATCCTGATTTAATTTTATTTTATAATGGTTTACGCTTAAAAACAAGCACACACACACACACACACAAAACTGGAAATTATCAAGCAGGCTATACTATTACAGATTCAAATTCAGTCTTGGAACCTGAACCTTTCCCCAAATTCAAATCAGTTCTTATGACTGAATTAATTGCCCTCACCTGTGCCTGCCAGGTAAAGAGATAAAGAACAGTATTTATACAAATAATAGGCATATTCTAGTATGCTTGGTCATTGTTTATTTTGAGAACTACCTTTACCCAGGATATTATCAAACACTTTTGAAAGGCTTTACCTTTTACTCAAAAATTTCATTGTCTTTATGGTCAATCTTCAGTAAAAAGCATAGAGAACAAATGGAGTTCAAAAATAAAAATTGGCAAAGCTCTCAGAGACTCTAGAACATCCATGGCCTAAAGTATTGTTATAATCTTGATGACCCAGGCTCTCACTTCTGAATTAATAACAGGGCACTTTTAGGATATTTTTCTATTTTAGATAGATATGACTTCATATAACCAGTTTTATTATTAAACAAGTACAAGCAGCTTTTCTAAAATAATCACTCAAACACATCCCTGCATTGTTTGAAACATGGAAATTTAGCTTCCTCAAAGAGACATCATAGAAAATCCACCCTTATGTTTCAAAGGAAAGGGCTTTTTCAGGTACTGTAACAGCTAACATAGCTGTAATAGTCCAAGGTGGTGATCTTTGGATTCATGTTTCCAAGTTGACCCCTGGCCATCATTTTTTTTATGGTCATTAATTGTTCATGCCATTAGGAGACTTTAAATTGAGAATTCTCAAGTATCCTCTAAAAACAGCTGTAGGAAGTAAACTTTCATCCAGGATGACAGAACAAAATTAATTTTCTGATTCCCCGTCATGCTTTTTCTTCCTGTTTGCTCTACTCTTATATTGCCTAACATTGTACTTTAACACCCCATATTGACTGAATGAAATATTTTTCAACGTGTTCCCCTTATCTTTATCTTTTTACAGTTGGCACCCTGTGGTCTGTCACTCAAGGAAAAAATAAAATTCTAATATGCATTTTATTCAGGCCATAGCAATTGCTTTGAGTTAACTAATTGGTGATTCTACCTTCTCCCATCTGATCCTACTGTCAAGCATTTAATAGCTGTTCATTAAACCATGTATTTTTAACAGAGGCTACATTATTCTAAAAAAAAAAAGGCTAAAATCAGTTCTTGTAGGTTAAAAAAGTCTTACTATTTTTATGTATAAGGCATGCATGTATATGTATGCATATATATGTATATGCCGTACATAAACAGGTATATAGAATATCTATAGTATTAACATTTCTTGGGAGGGATCATTAGGAAAAAATGTCTAAAATGGCTGTTTAGGGGCACAATATATATATTTTAAAAGTTAAGAAACATTGCTTTAAACACTTCAGAAGGTAGATTTTCTTTTATAGCTCCTGTCTGGTACTTAAATTATCCTTACTTTTTTTTTTTTTATAATTTATCCTTACATTTTTAACTCTAACCTTCAATCTTGTAAAAATTGGACCTTAACCCCATTCAACAAAATATGTCTACTGAATTTGTTATAGCCTTATCAGTTGAACTCAACCCATGAGAAGTGGGAACTAGTTTTAGGACTATCACTGCTGTAATAATCTGTCTTCTGTTCTTTCAGAAAGACCACAACCTCTTTTGCAGGAACTGCATAACTCTACTCAGAAAATCTGACTGCCTTAAGGGACCAATGATTAACTGACTCCTGTTGAAATGAAGGGCACTTAGACTGCAGATAGGGCTGTACCCGTCTAGGGAACTGCTTCTTATGGGGACATCACTTCTGCTCTGAACGTCCAGCAAATCATTTTAAATTCACTAGCCAGACTTGTCATAGACCTTGATTTCCTTTTAAGGAAATCCCAAGGTTGTGTTTGTGCTATAAGACACTTTTCCTTGCACATAATAAATACATCTAGTCAAGTGGAACATCCCATGACTGGGCTAACAGTAAATGCCACCTGAAACAGACTCAGAAGGACGTTGGGATGTATTTTAAAGGCCTAAGTTTAGTCATCTAGTTCTCTGACTTCACTGACCATTTCAAGGACTAGAAAAAATTTTGATGTTGGCAGTTGTCTGTGTTGCAGTGAGCTGACGCATGTCATCCAAAGTCCTAGGTGCTGCTATGTAGCCGTTGTCACATCACATGATTCAACAGTCTATCTTGTGACAAAAGGAGCATGAAAGACAAACCCTAGTCCAACTACAAACAACATTCTCTGGAAAATCTCCTGATTCACACAATTTCAGCAATGGTGAAGATCTGGTTATCACAGATTAATGTCCTATGGCTTGAACTCATCTACCTTTCACCAAAAAAGGGGATTGAGATAGAAAACAGCATCCCTGGGAATTCTTACCTAGTGTTTCCCTACCCAACATAATAATTTCACAAAATACAAACATTACACAATGTAGCTCTGGGGCCATAAAGGAGTGAGACAAAAACAAGCTCTCTCCTTAATTGTGCCTGCACACAGACAAAATCAGAACACTGTGCAAAAATGACCAAATATCTCCCTCTAACATAAGTGACTCCTGCTTCTATCCCAATTACAGCTTTAGTCTTGCTATGTTCCTCTTACCTTCCATATTAAAATTATTAAGAAATCTTTTGTAATTTCACAGGTTTATTAGGTATCTTACTGATGAAGATCAAAGGCTATAGCCTTCAGTATGGATTACACCTCAACATAATGAAAATAAAAATCCTCATAACCGAACCAATAAGCAACATCATGATAAATGGAGAAAAGATTGAAGTTGTCAAGGATTTCATTTTACTTGGATCCACAATCAACACCTGTCATGGATTGAATCGTGCCCCCTAAAAATATGTGTCAACTTGGTTAGGCCATGATTCCTAGTATTGTGTGGTTGTCCTCCATTTTGTGATTGTAGTTTTATGTTAAAGAGGATTAGGGTGGGATTGTAACACCCTTACTAAGGTTACATCCCTGATCCAATGTAAAGGGAGTTTCCCTGGAGTATGGCCTGCGCCACTTTTTATCTTAAAAGAAACAAAAGGAAAGGGAAGCAAGCAGAGAGTGAGTGGGGCCCTCACACTACCAAGACAGAAGCACCAGGAGCAGATTGTTCCCTTTGGACCCAGAGTTCCTGCATGGAGAAGCTCCTAGTCCAGGGGAAGATTGATGACAAAGACCTTCCTCCAGGGCCGACAGAGAGAAAGCTTTCGCCTGGAGCTGGAGCCTGAATTTTGACTTCTAGCCTACTAGACTGTGAGATAATAAATTTCTCTTTGTTAAAGCCATTCTCTTACAGTATTTCTGTTATAGCAGCACTAGATGACTGAGACAACACCCATGGAAGTAGCAGTCAAGAAATCAATTGACTCATTGCATTGGGCAGATCCACTGCAAAAGAGCTCTTTAAAGTGTTAAAAAGCAAAGATGTCACTTTGAAGACTAAGGTGCACCTGACCTAAGCCATGGTGTTTTCAGTCACCTCATATGCATGTGAAAGCTGGATAACGAACAAAGAAGACTAAAGAAAAATCTATACCTTTAAATTATGGTTTTGGCAAAGAATACTGAATATACCATGGACTGCCAAAAGAAGGAACAAATCTGTCTTGGAAGAAGTACAGCCAGAATGCTGCTTAGAAGCAAGGTTGGTGAGACTAAGTCTCACATACTTTGGACATGTTATCAGAAGGGATCAGTCCCTGAAAAAAGACATCATACTTTGTAAGGTAGAGGGTTAGCAAAAAAGAGGAAGACCCTCAATGAGATGGATTGACACAGTGGCTGCAACAATGGGCTCAAGCACAACAGCTGTCATGAGGATGGCACAGGACTGGGCAGTATTTCCTTCTGTTGTACATAGATTCGCTATGAGTTGGAATGGACTCCATGGCACCTAACAACAATAACATACATGAAAGGAATCACCACACTTCCACAAACTGTATTTACGTGAGGTTTCAATAAAGACAAAAGATCTGAAAAAGCAGAAGAAAGAAAACACAGGCAAGTATCAGGAAGGTCCTAGACATCCATACATATCTTCAGGGTCCTCTTTCAGTCACGTGGAACATACTTTGTAACATGAACCACCAAGATATCTCAATCTCAGAGAAGTCAAGCCATAAGTTTATTGAGAGATCTTTTATACCTCACGGGCCAATTAGCAGAAATCTGCTGTGTAACCAGGTAAAAACCCAAAACCCAGTGCCGTGGAGCCGATTCCAACTCATAGCGACCCTATAGGACAGAGTAGAACTGCCCCATAGAGTTTCCAAGGAGAACCTGGTAGATTCGAACTGCCAACCCTTTGGGTAGTACTTAACCACTACGCCACCAGGGTTTCCCATTCAAATCATCAATCCATACATTTTCAATAAATAGTGTAGGCAAGTTTATATATGACACCAATGTAGTTTTTGGCGCATTACAAAGCTTTAACTGCTGCATTTATTCCTATCACTGTCCGTGGTTTTAGGCATAGCTAGAGAAACGCACAGAACTACCTCAGACCAGCTGCAACTTAACCCTATCCTTATATAATACCCAATCACAAAATTGCCCCTGGTTTCTGACAACATCCAATCCAGAAAAAGCCCCGCTTTCTTGAACCCTTCCTCAAATCACATAACACAAGCCCAGATCCTGTAACATTCCTTCTTAACACCTTCATATTGAAATGCTCCATTGTGTTAGAGCATTTCATAGAGTTACAGGTGAACTGAACCAGAAAAGCTGTAGCCTTGTCTCTGGGGACTCTTTGTTGCCTGGCTTTATTTCTTGGTTCTGCCAGATGAGGGCAGTGGGATTCATAACGTGCTGTTTAAAACTCCATGGTGAACCCCAGGGTCAGTTTGTTGATGGAAGGTTTTTAACTGGCACATCCAGTTAGGCAGCCTGTCTTGAAAATGGGACCAAACCCAAAAAACGAAACCCATTGCTGTCGAGTCGATTATGACTTGTAGCGACCCTATAGGACAGAGTAGAACTGCCCCATAGGGTTTCCAAGGATCAGCTGGTAGATTCAAACTGCCAACCTTTTGGTTAGCAGGTGAGCTCTTAACTACCGCATCACGAGGGCTCCAAAATGGGACCAGTGGGGCATAAAATCCCTAATGAAAACTTTATCTTGAGCTTCACCAAAGCCAGGATTCCTCGCACAGATCTTGGTAGTTTAACCTGGAGACAGAATCCAGACCGTGTATGAATAAGGACCCTGTGCAGCTTACAGCTGAAAGTTCCCAGGATTCCAAATGCTGCCTCTTTTACTGCTCTGTGTCTGTTGCCTTTAAAGAAAAGCTTTCCATGAGTATGAGTTTGTGGGGTCTTTTGAGTGCTTTTAAATATCTGTTATTGTTAGGTGCCTTCGAGTTGCTTCCAACTCATAGTGGTCTATGTGTAACAGAACCAAACATTGCCCAGTCCTGCATCATCCTCACAACAGTTGCTGCTTGAGCCCGTGAATTCTTATGGTGTATATTATTTTTATATTATTGGAAAAGATTCCTAATCTGTCTCCTTGTTTTTAATTTTTTCCTCCATAGTCTATTTTCAATGCAGAAACCAAAGTGATCCCCTAAAACTAAATGTAACCAGATTGAGTCTTTCCTCTGTTCCTACATCCCATAATGGCTTCCCATTTCCCTCAGGGGAAATGGCCTACAAGGCATTACCTGATCTAGCCCTGTTACCTCACTGACGCCAGCTCCTGTGACTGTGACTTCATTCACACAGTTCTAGAGATTCTGGCATCCTTGTTGTTCCTGGAAGGTGACAGCCTTATTTTTACTAGCTCTTCATTCTGCCTGGATTCCTCCTTCACTGGAGTATCCTACTGGCTAACTCTCTCATTTCCAGCAAGCCTTTGCTCCATACATTCCACCTGGACCACTTTATTTAATACGGCAGTCTATGCCACCCTCACATTCCTCCACCCTTCTTACCTTTTTCCCCTCCAGAGTATTTCCTGGAGCCCTGGTAGCACAATGATTACAGAGCTTGGCTGCTAACCGAAAGGTCAGCAGTTTGAATCCACCAGCCTGCTCACTGGAAACCACACAGGGCAGTTCTACTCTGTTCTGTAGGGTTGCTCTGAGTTGGAATTGGCTCAGCAGCAACAAGTTTGGCTTTTTGTATTTTCTACCTTTTACACAATTTACTTATTTTTACTGTTTACAGCCAATCTGACTGCTAGAGAATGAATGGTTTACAAGGCCTGGGATCTTTGTCTCTTCTGTTAACTGATCTATCACAAGTGACTAAGACCTCCTTAGCATTGTAGGTCAATCAATATTTCCTCAGTGAATAACTGGTCCCCAAATTTAATCTACCAAAATACAGGTTAAGAACATTTAAGGAAAAGCTGTTTTAAATACATGTAAAAAACAAAATTATAGTGGGAGACTTTGCCATACCAGACTCTAAATTTGCCAGATTAAGTTCACTAAAAATGCATTAGGGTACAAAAAACAATGAATTTAAAATGTAAGAAGGATGGAGGAATATGAAGGTGACATAGATTGCTGTATTAAGTAAGTGATCAAGGTGGGACGTATTGAGCAAAGGCTTGCAGGGGATGACAGAGTTAAACAATTAAAATACAATTAATTAGTTAGTTGCCGTCTAGTCTTTTGCCACTCATGGGTGCTCCACAGGGTTTCCAAGGCTGTGACCCTTTGGAAGCTGATCACCAGACCTTTCTCCTGAGGGGCCTCTGAGTGGGTTCGAACCACCAACCTTTCAACTAGTAGTCAAGCACTTAGGCTTTGGGCCACACAGGGACTCTGTAACATAACTGACAGGGAAAATTTATCAGCTGTTTTAATAATGACTCCTCAGAGAACACACTAATTCCTTTTTCAAAAGATATATAAAAAAAAAAACACAGGGTTAAATATTTTTTCCACTATTTTTGAAATTGTGAGAGGATTTTAATACTTGGAATAAAGGAAATCAGCCTCCTAAGTAATTCTTGAACTGAAAAAAATTTCAAACAATAATTACAGAACATTTCTAAGAAATTATGCTGACAGCATTGTATGTGACAGCAATGTATGCGATGTGGCCAAAATCCTACTCAGAGAAAACATCGTTGTCTTGAATGCTTTCATTATTGGTAAGTAAATTACACTTCTGAGAGATTTAATTACTTATTCAAGATCACACAAGTCAAGTGTCTGAATTAAGACTCGAACCCATTTATTTTCTCATTTAATACACTCTACTGGCACTTCTGTTCAGATAATAACCAAATGAAAAGTGCAAAGTTTGATTAGACCCTAGATTGAGTAGGAAAAGAGATTCCAAAGGACTTTTTGGAAAATATGGATATAGAATATACGTTAGAATATATTTTTAAATCTTTTTTTTTTAATTTTCTCAGATTTAGATTTATTTATAATGTCTCCAACTTTCAAATCATTCAGAAAAAAAGATAATAGGAAGAAGGAGAGAGAACTAAACTAAACATTGAAAATTTATAATCACTATTGGACATAGGTAGAGAAAATACTTATGTTCATTTACTATTTATAAATGTGAAAATTTTCCAAATAAAAGAAAACTGCAGCTGTTCATTATGGTCACAAGGTGGCTATACACTCACTTTCGAATTGCAGGCAGTCACCGAATTTAAAAGATACTAAAAGTGTATCTGGAAAACTGGTGGTGCCGTGGTTAAGGTTTGGCTGCTAACCAAAAGGTCGGCAGTTCAAATCTACCAATTGCTCCTTGAAAGCCCTATGGGGCGGTTCTACTCTGTTCTATACGGTCGCTATGAGTCAGGACAGACTTGATGACAATGCGTTTGGATTTTCAAAGTCTAAGTTCATGACCCAGATGGAAAGTGCAATCAAATTTCATAGAAAAGAGCACCCACTGCAGCCTGAAACAATCACAGGCAACTGTATAGAATATAGAATTAATTTTAGTTTTAAAAAATATTCAAAGTTTTTAAAAAATGAAGAAGAAAAGAAGGGCATTCGATCAGAAAAACAGCACGAACAAAACCAATGCACTCCACATAGAATGCCCTGAAGAATGCTTTTATTAACTACCCAAACCAGTTGTCTTGGGTCAACTCTGACTCATGGTGACCCCACAGTTGTCCACAGGATTTTCAAAGGCTGATTTTTTTCTAATGTAGATGGCCAGGACTTTCTTTTGAGGGACCTGTGATGGACTCAAGCCTTCAACCATTTGCACTCACCCAGGGACTCCTGTGTTGGGATAGAGAGTACAGTGGGCATCATACCTGGGAGATCAGACTTGGGTCGCTGCTCTGTTAGTAGGACGGCTCCTAAATGTTGACGAATCATTCTATGCTCCTGCTGTATTATTTGTGTAATGGATTAAATTGTGTCCCCCAAAATATGTGTTAACATGGTTAGGCCATGTGTGGTTTTCCTCCATTTTGTGATTTTCCTGTGTGTTATAAATCATAATCTCTGCCTGTGGTTAAAGAGGATTAGGGTGGGATGTAATACCCTTGCTCAGGCCACATCCCTGATCCAATGTAAAGGGATTTTCCCTGGGCTGTGGCCTGCACCACCTTTTATCTCTCAAGAGATAAAAGGAAAGGGAAGCAAGCAGAGAGTTGGGAACCTCATATCACCAAGAAAGCAGAAGCAGAGAGTTGGGAACCTCATATCACCAAGAAAGCAGTGCTGGGAACAGAATGCATCCTTTGGACCTGAGGTTCCTGCTCTGAGATGCTCCCAGGCCAAGGGAAGATGGAGGACAAGGACCTTCCTCCAGAGCCGGCAGAGAGAGAAAACCTTCCTCTGGAGATGACACCCTGAATTTGGACTTCTAGCCTACCAGACTGTAAGAAAGTAAATTTCTTTTTGTTAAAGCCATCCATTTGTGGTATTTCTGTTACAGCAGCACTAGATGACTAAGACAATTTGTAATAATTTATTTGTTTATTTAGGAATTATTTATTGAGTATCTACTCTGTGCCAGAACCATATATTGGGAACAAACACTAAAAAGATCTTTTCTTTTATGAGGCTCATATTATCTTAGATAGGGGCAAAAAATAATAAAAACAACATCAATAATAATAAGCAAATAAATAAAGCAGTTTTCCAATTTCATGTATTATGAAGGAAATAAAGAAGGTATTGCAAAGGACCAAAGTGGGGGTGGTGGTTCCAGATAAACCTTCTTGATTGATTCTTACCTTTTTTTTCTTCTGTTTTGCTTGGCGAGGAATACAAGCAGCCATAAAAATAAATAATTAAATAAGGCCACAAGGTGGCGGAACAGAGTTCATCAGAAATAGTTACAGAAGTAACTTGAATTGTTGTCAAGGAGGAGGCTACAGGCTCTCCTCACCAGACGAGAATAAGTTAGTTGCTTCATGAATTTATGGGTGTTTAGAACTCAAAATTATTATTATTTTTTAGAATTCTCTTTTTACCTGTCCTTCTTTGTTTTATTTTTTCTTTTTCAAGCTGTGTGGTAGGGAGGGCAAAAGGTTACTCTTGTTTACCCATACCTGAATTATGGGACAAGACTCTGATTGTTGATGGAGTACAAATCTACGGATTGGAGACAACAGTAAAAACAAAAACAAAACAAACAATAACACCAAACTAAGCTAATGCATGCATCAAGAATATTTTCTTTTTCTATATGTACACCATAAGTGTTTTTCTACTATCCTATTTTTTTTTTTTAACCCATACCATGCATATTGAAGAGCTGTGTGGGATGCCTGGGGGAGAGAGGTAAAACAGAAGCAAATAGACTTCAAGTCCAAGTGCATGACTGTGATGTCAGGGACACTAGAGAATCCCACCTATGAATGTGAATTGTGAAAATCAGTTCAGAGAAACTATAATCACCCACCTCTGACACCAGATTGTGTGATGGATAACAAGTCCCACTCCACATGCCAACTTTGTCCTGTGGAGATCTCAGCTTCCCTCTCCGGTTCAGTTCAGACTCCAGCTGTCCACACAGCCCTACTGTCTCATCCCTAGCCACCCAGGGCTAGGCTGGTGGGTACTAACTGCTAGTTTGGGAGTCCACGTGACTCCCCCACTTCATACCAGCTGGCCCCAAATGGGATTTTCCTCTACCCCCTCAGTGTACCAGCTACAAGCCCTTAAGTCCACATGACTCCCTTCACTTCAGACTGGCCGGCCTGCCCCTCTCCTTCCTTGGATCATATAATTAGATGGAATGACTTACAGAGCTCATGGTAAACACCATACCTTCAATAACAGCTTTCATATAACAAAAAAGGATACAAATGAAAAGATGTATAAGACAAGGTCACAGCTTCCATGCCCCAAAGAGGATGTACTACTCTCCCCTGCATGATCATCAAGCAGGAAGCTCCATCTGAGCCTCAGGGCTCAGAGTTTTTATTGGCCTCACCACCCAGCCATAATAAATTCTATCATGCCTCCTGAGGCTTAGTCAGCACTGGGTCAGCAAGTGAAGCTCTGTTTCGGGCCACTGGGGAACTAAGACCAAAAGGACAAACAGCTTTTTGCAAGGTCAATCCATACCTCTCAGTTACATGAAAAATAAATGGAAGGAATCTCATTGATTGAGCCTCAGGGTCCTTTTAATACAATATAAACAGACCATTACTCCCCAAAAATAACCTCTTTTTAGCTTACTGTGCTAAAACAAGTTGGTGTCTGTCTCCTTTCTTCCTTTAATTGTCCTATCATAGTACTTGTCCAACTCCAGCCAGGGGAGAAGCGGAATCAACCTAGCATACATTAAAAAAAAGAAAACAAACTATAATATAAGAAAGAAGAAATTAAATTATATTTCAGAAAAGTGGGAAAAAATAGATTAAAAATTGTGAGGAGAAGAAGGGAAGAGAGGTGTGGGGAAATACACATAAAGAAATTAACATTTGATTCAAGCTTTCTACAGTTACCAGGATTTTTCTAAGCAAAGAAAGGATTGAGTGATAAAAGAATTTCAGGCTTATGAGACAACATGTATTAAACTATTAAGTTATAAAAGGTCAGGATGTGTAAGGAGTCATTGTGCCAGGAGCATGGACTGCACAGGCACATACGGTGGAAGAAAACACCAGTCATGTAGATGGCAGACCTTGAACATCCTACTCAGAAGCTCTTTTGGCATGGTTTTGAGTTTCAGTATGTTTACTGTCAATAAATATAGATTCAAAATTTCCCCCTTAAGAAGAGAATGAAAATACAAGTCACAGACAGGGAGAAAACATTTGCAAATCACATACCTGACACAGGACTTGTATCCAAAATACACAAAACCAAAACCAAAACGGTTGCTGTTGAGTCAGTTCTGACTCATGGCGGCCTCATGTGTGTCAGAGTAAAATTGTGTTCTATAGGATTTTCAATGGTGGATTTTTTGGAAGTAGATGGCCAGGCATTTCTTCAGAGACACCTCTGGTGAACTCAAACCTACCACCTTTTGGTTAGCAGCCTAGCTTGTTAATCATTTGCATTACCCAGGAACTAATATATGCAAAAACTCTTAAAACTCCAAAATAAGAAAGGAAAAAAAAATTACAAAACCAGCAAAAGGTCTGAAAAGGCCCCTTGCCAAAGAAGATATAAGCCGTTAAACCTATTGCTGTCAAGCCAATTTTGACTCATAGCCACTCCACAGGACAGAGTAGAACTGCCCCATAGGGTTTCCATCTTTACACAAGCACACTGCCACATCTTTCTTCTGTGAAGCGGCTGGTGGGTTCAAACCACTGACCTTTCAGTTAACAGCTGAACGTTTAAGCAGTGTGCCACAGTGCACCTTAAAGAAGATATACTATATTTTAACACAAATAACACGAGTCTTCTGTGTTTGTTTTTCAGCCATGCCCTCTCCCCTCGAAGTATTTTTGTAAGCATGCTAC
The DNA here is from genome assembly GCF_030014295.1 of Loxodonta africana. Lineage (NCBI taxonomy): Eukaryota > Metazoa > Chordata > Mammalia > Proboscidea > Elephantidae > Loxodonta > Loxodonta africana. The sequence continues at coordinate 130,690,519 of NC_087345.1, read as the reverse complement.
GCTAAATTTTTTTTCCAACAACGAGTGGAAGAGGATTGGCATGGCAGCACTTGTGAGGGTGCCTTGCATGGGGGAGGGTGTGGCTGGCAAACAAAGGCAGAAGACACTTTCTATGTGCATAAAAACACAGCAGAGATGGAAAATAAGCATCTTAAAAGTAAATCCATCATTAAGGAATTGTAAGTTAAAACAACAATGAGATACAACTACATGCTTATCAACCAAACCAGTTGCCATTGAGTCAACTCCAACTCGTACTGACTGCTTGTGTGTCACAGTAGAACTGTGCTCCATAGGTTTTCAGTGGCTGATTTTTCAGAATTAGATCATCAGGTCTTTCTTTCAAGGCACCTCTGGGTGAATTCCGAGCTCCAACCTTTTGGTTAGCAACCAAGTGCATTAACTATTTGCAGCACCCAGGCACTCTCCCCATACACACCTATTAAAATGGGTAAAATCCAAAATGCCGGTGACACCGAAGGCTGATGAGGATGTAGCGCAACAGGAACCCTCATTCATTGCTACCACGAATGCAAAATGGTACAACCACTTTGGAAGACAGTCTGGCAGTTTTTTCACAAAGTTAAACATAGGCTTAAAAGCAGCAAAACAAGTCTACCTAAAACTGCGGTAGTAAATACATGACATGCATTTGTCAAAACTCATAGAACTGTACAACATGAAGAGTGAACCTGAAGGTAAACTTCAGATTTTGGTTAATAATAATATTAGTTCATCAATTGTAACAAACATAACACGTTAATGCAAGATGTGAATGAGAATAGAAACTATGCAGGGAGAAGGGTTATATGAGGATTCTCTGTACTTTTGTGCAATTTTTACGTAAACTTGAAAATGCTCTCAAAAGTCTATTAAAATTTGCCTTTAGAAGTAATATTTTTTAACTTGCCTAGAATCTAGTTAGACTAACTTCTGAATAGAATTGAGCCTCCATAGTTCGAGTTTCAGAGATGATCTCAGCTGTATCGTATCCAGCTGTAAGTGGACTTAATCAAATTATCTAATGCTGCAGTAGAAAATGACAGTGACAGACAGCCTAACTTCCTGGGGTTCAATGTAAAAGTTTCTTAGAGATGCATACGTTAGGGATACTAAATTTTAGATCTAACAAGTATAAAAGAAGGAAAAAGTGAAAGTTTGGAATGAATTCTGAACTATTTTGATGGACTTAGACTGACCCTGAGTTGCTTTAGAAGGTTGCTGTGAACATCGTTCCAAAGAGGTGGGAATGTACATTGTTAATCAAGGGAATGAATATTTTCTTCATACTTCTGTTGTCCTACTAGTGTCACTACAGGTTTCTTCCCAAAAAGCATGAAACAGCTCAAAAAATCTCACTCTTAATGTACATTACTCTGAACTGCTGCTTTTGTCTAAAATGTTTTCCTGAATAATTTATTTCCCAAGTAATTTGCACAACATGAATTATATTTTGTATATTTGATGTGTTCAAAATTCTATATCAATAAAAATTATTCTAAATCTTCATGCATGGGGAACAGCAAATTTTGGTTATTAGAGTATATACTTGAATTTATATAATTCACTTCGACGTTGAATTATGAGGGTAGGTAGATAATCTTTTTTCAGGTTTCTTTTTTTTTTTCTCATTCAAAAATTTATAAACATATTGTTTTGTGACATTGGCTGCAGTCCCCACAATTGGACAGCACCCTCCCCCTTTCCACCTCTGGTTCCCTCTGTCCATTCATCCTGTTCCTGTCCCTTCCTGCCTTCTCATCTTGCTTTTGGACAGCAGCTCCCCATTTGGTCTCGTATATCTGATTTAACTAAGAAGCACATTCCTCACATGTATTATTTTTTTTGTTTGTTTGTTTTATAGTCCTGTCTAATGTTTGTCTGAAGAGCGGGCTTCGGGAATGATTTCAGTTCTGGGTTAACAGAGTATCTGGGGGCCATAATTTTGGGGGTTCCTCCAGTCTCTATCAGACCAGTAAGTCTGATCTTTTTAAGTGAATTTGAGTTCTGTTCCACATTTTTCTCCTGCTCTGTCTGGGACTCTCTGTTGAGTCAGAAGTTTTATCATAAATCTCTTTATAGAATAAATCCAATATTTTAATGTATTTGTTTTTTATTCAAAATTTGGCATTTTTTTTTGGAAAAATAGACATGCAAGAGATCTATTTCAGAATAAACATTTCCTTTTTTTACTCTAGTTCCCCTACAGCAGAATTGAAAAGATATCATTTGTGTTCCATTAGAATAATGAAAGATTTAATTATATGACAGGCAGTCCCCAGATTATGAACAAGTTCCATGCCTAAATCTGTCTTTAAGTAGTTTGTTTGTAAGTCAGAAGAGTAAGGTACAATTTGTATAACATCAGTTAGTCAATTTTTTGTCTTAGTATATACTGTATAGTCTAATTTTCTATGCATAAAAAATTAAAGAAGCACTTCCAGATTTACTAAAATATTTTTAACGTAATAATACAGTGATAATAATGTCTTAATGCACGTCACAAAGTAGCTCCTGTTTGTTATTAGGAACCATTGTCTGTACCTCTAATTTTTATTATAATAGGCTTTACGGAGGTTGGTCGTAACTATGGGTTGTAATTAAGTTGAACGTTCATAACCCGGGGGACTGCTTATATACATTATCCGCTACCCATGCTGAGTCATAGAAAGAAGAGACATGAAAGAAAAGAAATAATGAGAAAATTAAATGGGATGAGTTTTGGTATGGTGGGAAGAGTTCAGGTCCCTTTTCAAACTCCTTTAGTTATCAGGTTTCTGGTGTAAAAGTCAAGAGAATGAACTTTAATCAAATTTCTGCCACTACCCTGTTATGCGATGGTCAGAAAAATCATAGGTTATCAGAGATGCACAGGACTTTAGACATCATTTGGTACAACTTTTCTTGAGATGAGCTAAAGCATATAAAGGATCAATGAAGGCCACACAGGTAAGCCAGGAGAAGAATCCAGTTCATTTTGAGAGTCTCTCAAAATGACAAGTGTATTGTCTATGAATCCGTTTCCTGAATTCTGGAATGACTAAGTTGCACATGAATATCTGCAAGATTCATAAAAGTTTTAGAATTCTCCGTATTTGTTCTTTTTGTGCCACTAAAAGTACACTAGGTAGTATCCACAGTTTACGCAATTGAAGGTTCAGATGCTTGTAATGGAAAGTCAAGTTCAGAAAGGATTCATAAATGTAGTCTACTATCAGGACATACTTTATTTCTGACACGTTTTAGTTCTTTTTGGCAGATCCATTTATTGTCCGAATAACAATTCTCGGAAACAATATTTTCATTTGATATGAAAGCACAGCTGTTTTCATAAACATCACCAACAATTTTTATCTGTGGAGCAAAAGGGACACTTCCTTAAGTGTTTAGGATGTTCTCATATAATTCTCCTCATCCAGCCAATGATTTCCTAGGACTTTAATTAAACAACCAAATGTTAAAAGATGAAGCACAGAGTACACAGTCACAAATGTAATGGTATAAACTTTGAAGATAAAACTAATGTAAACCTCTAGAACTTACAGGCTCACCTTCACTGGAAAAGAATCCTTCTAACGAGAAGCTTCATAATCATATTAAAAAAGAAAATGCCTTAAAAAAGAAAATGCCTTGGAGACTGGGAATTGAATCTCCTGTTCTACTATTAACATTCCATATGCTAAGCCTCTTAGCTTGGCTGAACCTCAGTTTCTTTCTTTCTTTTTTTTTTTTTAATGTATGAAGGAATACCGCCTAATATTTGGGGAGGCATGTGACAATTCTTTGAAAAGAGTATGTGCTCAGTAAAAGTAGTAAGTATATAGAGGGTGCTAGACGTACAAAACCAAACCAAACCTGTTGCCATTGAGTCAATTCTGACTCATAGCAACCCTTTAGGACAGAGTAGAATGCCCTATATGGTTTCCAAGAAGTGAGTGGTAGATATGAACTGCTAAATTTTTGGTTAGCAGCCTGAGGTTTTAACCACTGCATCACCAGGGACCCCTGAAGAATTTGGTTGCAGCTGAGGGAAGAGGCTAGGTTCATGTAGTATGTGGTCAGTTTCCTTTTTTGCTGATTTAAAACATAGGTTGACAGGTATCAGCTTCAATATATTATTATTTCTAAACAAGCATGAATCATGTGACTCACTGCAGTTAAGGGTGGTGATAGAATTCAAACAATGGAATAGGCTATATAAGGGTTGAATTGGAAGAATGGGGTGGTTCGAGACTCAGCCTATTTGTCTCAAAAAAAAGAATGAGGGGGTGGCATTGGGCAAGGGTCCATCACACCTTCTTTGCTCCTTGGTTCCATTTCTTCATGCCACCCCTTGGGCCTGAACAACTAATCTGATTTCTTCCTAGTGCCACCTTTCTAGTTAAACCATGAACTTCTCTCAAGGGAACTATTGTGAAATCCCCTAACTTGTATCTCTTCCACCATTCAGATTTTCAGGGTAATGTGTTAAATGCCATTCTGGCCAAATGACCCAAAACCCTTTTCAAAAATGCCTCAATGTCTTCCCAGGCCTTCCATGACCAGATATCTGTCCAGTTCTCTGACATTATCTCATTCAATCCCCAAAGCAATCCAGCAAAAGAATTACCTTTTTTTTTTGGTAACTTACCTGAAAACCAGAGCTTAGAGAGTTAAAATAAAAGCAGAGTCTAAGTGATGATCTTTCTACTCTAATAAGTTACCTTTCAGGTTTACCAAGTTGACTCAATAGCAATTAGTATGGTTTTAAACAAAGCACACTTTTAATCCACAGAATAAAATGGGATGTTCCACTGACCTTAATATATCCACTTAACATGCATTTCTGCTCACAGACATTTAAAATCAATGCTTTTCATTTTTTTTTCTTTACTATGAACCACTATGAAATAAACATTTTATGTCATGGCCCAATAAAGAAACACACACACACATAATAAAGTCTATAAACTGAAATTAACCCTTACTACATACGAAAAAATAAAAGTAAGTTAATACAAAATACTTTCATTTATATGTTTAAAATAATATATGTAGAAAATAATTCCCAGAAAACATTACAAAGAAAGAAATGGGGAATGATTTTATTTAATGGAATTGGTATTCTTGCATCTTGATAAATTCATTCTAGTCCAGAACATTACCTTAAGTAATTTTCATTTTAAAGTCTTGTACTTTAAGAAATATTTTAGAGGTGGAGCCAAGATGAGGGAGTGGTCAAGTGCTTCCTGTGGTCCCTTTTACAACAAAGATTTGAAAAAAACAAGTGAATCGATTATATATGACAATCTGGGAGCCCTGAATATCAAAGGCAAAGTTGAGGAGTTGGACTGAGCAGCAGGGGGAGGGAGAGATGGTTCAGAAGCAGAGAGGAGTTGCCAGACCTCACCCGGCAGGTACTGTCACCCTGCAGGCTGGTGCCAATGGTAAGGCAAGCAGTGGTGTTTGGGATGTGTTTTTACATCAGGAGTGACCGAGAAGAGGAAAGTCTACTCATACCTCCAGAATCAATGAAAAGTGACTCTCAATTGGCAAAAGATAAGTACATGCATTTAACCTCCCCTGCAGATCAAAAAACACCCCCTTGGGAAAAATTTCTCTCCCATTTACCTGCCCCCTGCCTGTTCTGCACTGGGTCCAAGCTGGCTTCAGAGTTTCCTGCATCCCCTGGGCTGGAAGTAAGACCCATCCCATGCCTTGAGCCATTCTGTAGACCTTGGAGTGGGAGCAAATTAACAAACAGGAAAAAATAATCAGCTGGCACCCCTAAGCTGGGAACTCAGGGCAGAAACAGCTTCTTTGCCTAGGCACAGACATAGGGTATCCATGGAATTTGAATGTCTTTCACCCCTGCATAGACCTATGTGGGCCCATTTCAACAGGGTAGGCCCTCATTAGCACAGTAGAACAGGGTATATACCGGAAGTCTAACTTCAACTATATCAGCTATATGGTGGAGAGGTAGGTTCATGACATTTGACACTGCTGTGCCCATTGAGCAGTGTCCTCTCCTACCCACACTCTGGGGCCTGAGGACTGGTGGTTCCATCCACACCACCTAGCCACCTGTGACAGGGGTCCAAGAATGAGTGCTGCTTCCCAGTCCTTACAGCCAACAGTGTTGGGTGCCCACAGTCTGGCTACAAAACCCACCCACCTACACATTCTAAGGAACAGGGTCAAACTTTCCCCACAGACACTCAGAGGCAGCTGCTGGCCCCCTGCCTTTCTCAGCACGTGACCCCTACCACAGCCAGGTACCTGTGCATATACCAATGACCTCTGCCCATCTGGGACTGTAGGTGACAGCCAGCACCCAACACTTGGTGAGTGATTACCGGGACATGGGAGTTGAATCCATACAAGGAAAGTAAGCAGACTGCTGGGCTCACATACCTAGGAACAGACCTAACCACCTGGTGACAAGATGTTAGAGCTTCAAAGGTGCCAATAATCAAACTAACTCACACAAGCAGCCTATTTGGGCATAAAAAAACAAGAAGCTAGGACACAGTAAGCAAGCATAAAATAAATACAATAACTTATTGATGGCTCGGAAACAACAGTCAATATCAAATCACATAAAGAAACAGACTATGATGGCTTCAGCAAGCTCCTAAAATAAAGAATCAGGAAATCTTCCAGATGAAGGTAACTTCCTGGAATTATCAGAGGTAGAATACAAAAGACTAATAAATAGAACTCTTTGAGAGATCAGAAAGGAGATCAGGGAAAATGCAGAACAAGCCAAGGAAGACAGAGACAAAGAACAAAGAAACTTAAGAAGATTAGAGAAAAGCATAATGACAAAATTAACAGGCTGCAGAATCCATAGAGAGACAACAAACAGAAATTCAGAAGATTAACAATGAAATTTCAGAGTTAGACAACGCAATAGAAACCCAGAGGAGCAGAAATGAGGATATGGAAGTCAGAATTAGTGAGATTGAAGATAAAGCACTTGACACCAACATATTTGAGGAAAAATCAGATAAAAGAATTTTTAAAAAATGAAGAATATAATTTTATTCCAGAAGCTATTTCCCTGTCCCTTTGGAAAATGGAGGATGTTAATCACACACTTTGAATTCTGAAAGGAATGCTGTGGATATAATGCATTGGAATGTAATCATAAGATTAATATTTTGGACTAACCCTCCCCCTGCTGTCGAGTAAGGTAGATTGCAATTACAGTGTCTTGGTCATGGTCTTAGTCATCTAGTGCTGCTATAACAGAAATACCACAAGTGGATGGATTTAACAAGAGAAATTTATTTTTGCACAGTAAAATATGCTGAAAGTCCAAATTCAGGTGTCAGCTCCAGGGGAAGCCTTTCTCTTTCTGTAGGCCTTCTTATTAATCTTCCCCTGGACCAGGAGCTTCTCTTTGTAGGGACCCCAGGTCCCAAGAATGTTCTCTGCTCCCAGCTCTTCTTTCTTGGTGGTATGAGGTCCCCCTCTCAACTAGCTTCCCTTTCCTTTTATCTCTTGAGAGATAAAAGGTGGTGCAGACCACACCCCAGGGAAACTCCCTTTACATTGGTTCAAGGATGTGACCTGGTAAAGGTGTTACAATCCCACCCTAATCCTCTTCAACATAAAATTACATCATGATTTTTGGCAGTTCTCTGTCAATGTACTGCTGCAGCCAGTTTTAAATGATCTTCAGCAAAACTTTACTTGTGTATGATATTAATGATATTGTTCGGTAATATCCACGTTCAGTTGGATCTTCTGTCTTTGGAACAGGCATAAATATGGATCTCTTCCAGTCAGTTGGCCAGGTAGCTGTCTTCCAAATTTCTTGGCATGGAAGAGTGAGCACTTTCAGTGCTGCACTCATTTGTTGAACCATCTCAATTGGTATTCCATCAATTCCTGGAGCAAAGTTTTTCCACAATGCCTTCAATGCTGCTTGGACCTCTTCCTTCAGTACCATTGGTTCCTAATCATATGCTACCTCCTGAAATTAGTCTTGAATGTCTACCAATTCTTTTTGGTATAGTGACTCTGTGTATTCCTTCCATTGGAAACCCCAGTGGTGTAGTGGTTAAGTACTATGGCTGCTAACCAAGAGGTCGGCAGTTCAAATCTGCCAGGTGCTCCTTTGAAACTCTGTGGGGCAGTTCTACTCTGTCCTATAGGGTCACTACAAGTCAGAATTGACTAGACAGCACGGGGTTGGGCTTCTTTTGATACTTCCTGCATTCTTTAATATTTTCCCCATAGAATCCTTCAATATTGCATTTCGTGGCTTGAATTTTTTCTTCAGTTGTTTCGGCTTGAGAAAAGCCAAGCATGTTCTTCCTTTTTGGTTTTCTAACTCCAGGTCTTTGCCCATGCTATTTTAATGCTTTACTTGGTCTTTTTAAACTGCCCTTAGAAATCTTCAGTTCAGCTCCTTTACTTCATCATTTCTTCCTTTTGCTTTAGCTACTCAACGTTCAAGAGCAAGTTTCAGAGTCTCTTCTGACATCCATCTTGGTCTTTTCTTTCTCTCCTGTCTTCTTAGTGACCTCTTGCTTTTTTCATGTATGATGTCCTTGATGTTGTTTCACAGCTTGTCTGGCCTTTGTCATTAGCATTCAACAAGTCAAATCTACTCTTGAGATAGTCTCTAAATTCAGGTGGAACATACTCAAGGTCATTCTTTGACTTTTGTGGAATTGTTCTAATTTTCTTCAGTTTCAACTTGAACTTGCATAGAAGCAATTGATGTTCAGTTCTACAGTTGACCCCTGGTCTTGTTCTGACTGATAAAAAGGTAATGCATAAGACTTTTCAATGTTCAAAGTTCAGAGATTTCCATTGCAAACAAAAATAGGTCAGTTGCCTGTATGCACAGGAAATACTTACCACAAAGGTCTTCAAAGAAAAATTACAATTTTAGAAGCAATGGTCAATCAGCATGTCAGCTAAAAGTGGACCTATTAGCATCTGTCTGAATTTGAAGTCCATCTACTAGAAAGAGGATCCATATTTTTAAAAATCATTTTTATAATCTAACAATTGTGTTTGCTTTCAGAGTGGCACAGGTCTCCTCCCATTTTTGTGTTATGAGATATAGAGTGTGTACATAAAGCAGCTACTGAAAGTCACATCTTAAAGTCATCCTTTTATAAGTAATATGATATCCTTCTAACGTGATTACTCCAACTCATTCAATCAATATTTATAAATAATCTATTATGTTACCTGGAAACCCTGGTGGCACAGTGGTTAAGAGTTATGGCTGCTAACCAAAAGGTCGGCAATTCAAATCCACCAGGTGCTCCTTAGAAGCTCTATGGGGCAGTTCTACTCTGTCCTATAGGGTTGCTATGAGTTGGAATCAACTAGATGGCAATGGGTTGTGGTTCTTTTGGTATTATGTTACCCTCTATATTCCTTGTCGACGGCAGTGGGTTTTGTTTTGTATTCCTTGTAGTGAGGGTTATGGAAGAAAATTTAAATATGAAATGTACATACAAAATAAAAACAACACAAAGCAGAGTGCATGGTGAGTTTTCAGAAAAATGCAAAGCTGTTATAAATTTTTAAATGATAATGTGTGGGTAGTTGTGGTGAAGGGAATAGTAGTGGAGGCAATGAAATTTGTCTGAAGAAAAAAAAGGTTCTAAAACAAGAGGCCAAGAAGCCTGTGTTTGAATATCATATGAAGTAGAAAATTACATCAATTTTCTGTTAGTAATCAAAAAATATTTCTAGTAAACTTATAAAAAATGCATGCAAATGATCCATACCAACCTAAGTATAGACATTAACTTTGAAAGTGAGAAAAAGAGAAAAAATGGCTTTACTGGTACTTGTAAAAATTTTTTTATTTATATTTTAATCTGATAAGAAGGAAATAAGGGCAAAAATATTAATACAAGTTACAGTGGATGCCATTCTTTTATACAGCTTATTTACCTGTATATTTTTTCTTTTTTGAAATTCTCAGGTATGTATTTGGCTAGTTTTGTTTTCCATATCTTTAGTCATTTTGCTTATATGCATTTCGTAGTCAGCAGTTTTTATTTGCTACAAATATCAAATAAATGTATGATGTATGAATCTAGGAAAATTGGAAATCATCACAAATGAAACAGAACATATAAACATCGATACCCTAGGCATTAGTGAGTTGAAATGGACTGGTATTGGCCATTTTGAATCAGACAATCACATACAGTCCACTGTGCCAGAAATAATAAATTGAAGAGCAATGGCATTGCATTCTTTGTGTAAAAGAACATTTCAAGATCTATCCTGAAGTACAATGCTCTCAGTGATAGGATAATATCCATACACCTACAGGGAACGCCAGTTAACATGGCTACTATTAAAATTTACACACCAACCACTAAGGCCAAAGATGAAAAAATTGAAGATTTTTACCAACTTCTGCAGTCTCCAATTGATGAAACATGCAATCAGTATGCATTGATAATTACTCATGATTGAAATGTGACTATGAAAGTTGGAAACAAAGAAGAATCAGTAATTGGAAAATATGGCCTTGGTGATAGAAATGATGCCAGAGATCCCGTGATAGGAATTTGCAAGACCAACAGCATCTTTATTGCAAATACCTTTTTCCAACAACATAAAGAGTGAGTGTACACATAGATCCTGCTAGCCAGAATACACAGGAATCAAATTGACTATGTCTGTGGAAAGAGAAGATGAAAAAGCTCAAGAACAAGGCCAGGGGCTGACAGAGGAATGGTCCATCAATTGCTCATATGCAAATTAAAGTTCAAACTGAAGAAAATTAGAACAACTCCTCGAAAGCCAAAGGACGACATTGAGTATATTTCACCAGAATTTAGAGGCCATCTTAAGAATAGATTTGATTAATTGAACAGTAATGACCAAAGACCAGAAGAATTGTGGAATGACATCAAAGGCATCATGCATGAAGAAAGCAAGAGGTCATTAAAAAGACAGGAGAGAAAGAAAAGACCAAAATGGATGCCAGAAGAGACTCTGAAACTTGCTCTTGAATGTCGAGTAGCTAAAGCAAAAGGAAGAAACGATGAAGTAAAAGAGCTGAACTGAAGATTTCAAAGCACGGTTTAAGAAGACAAAGTAGAGTATTATAATGACATGCGCAAAGAGCTGGAGTTAGAAAACCAAAAAGGAAGAATACGTTTGGCATTTCTCAAGCTGAAAGAACTGAAGAAAAAATTCAAGCCACGAGTTGCAATATTGAAGGATTCTATGGGGAAAATATTAAAGAATGCAGGAAGCCTCAAAAGAAGATGGCAGGAATACACAGAGTCACTATACCAAAAAGGATTGGTCAATGTTCTACCATTTCAGGAGGTAGCACATGATCAGGAACTGATGGTACTGAAGGAAGAAGTCCATGCAGCACTGAAGGCGTTGTGGAAAAACAAGGCTCCAGGAATTGATGGGATACCAACTGACGTGTTTTAACAAATGAACGCAGCACTAGAAGTTCTCACTGGTCTGTGCCAAGAAATTTGGAGGACAGCTACGTGGCCGACCGACTGGAAAAGATCTGTATTTATGCCTACTCCAAGAAAGGTGATCCAACCGAATGTGGAAATCATGAAACAACATCAATATCCCACGCAAGTAAAATTTTGCTGAAGCTCATTCAAAAGTGGCTGCAGCAGTGCATTGACAAGGAGCTGCCAGAAATTCAAGCCAGATTCAAAAGAGGACATGGAACCAGGGATATCATTGCTGATGTCAGATGGATCCTGGCTGAAAGCAGAGAATACCAGAAAAAAGTTTACCTGTGTTTTATTGACTATGCAAAGACATTTGACTATGGATCATAACAAACTGTGGATAACATTGCAAAGAATGGAAATTCCAGAACATTTAATTGTGCTCTTGAGGAACCTGTACATAGATTAAGAGGTAGTCATTTAAATAGAACAAGGGGATACTGTGTGGTTTAAAGTCAGAAAAAGTGTGTGTCAAGGTTGTATCTTTTCACCATACCTATTCAATCTGTATGCTGAGCAAAGAATTTGAGAAGCTGTTCTATATGAAGAATAATGGGGCATCAGGATTGGAAGAAGACTCCTTAACAACCTGCATTATGCAGATGACACAACCTTGCTTGCTGAAAGTGAAGAGGACTTGGAGCACCTACTGACGAAGATCAAAGACCACCGTCTTGAGAGTTGATTACACCTCAACATAAAGAAAATAAAAATCCTCACAACTGGACAAATAAGCAACATCATGATAAATGAAGAAAAGATTGAATTGGTCAAGGGTTTCATTTTACTTGGGTTCACAATCAACACCCATAGAAGCAGCAGTCAAGAAATCAAAGGACACATTGCATTGGGCAAATTTGTTGCAAAAGACCTCTTTAAAGTGTTGAAAAGCAAAGATGTCACCTTGAAGACTAAGGTCATCTGACCCAAGCTGTGGTGTTTTCAATAACGTTATATGCGTGCAAAAGCTGGACGATGAATAAGGAAGACCAAAGAAGAATTGATGCTATTGAATTATGCTGTTGCCGAAGAATATTGAACATACCATGGGCTGCCCAAAGAACGAACAAAACTGTCTTGGAAGAAGTACAGCAAAATGCTTCTTAGAAGCAAGAATGGTGAGATTATGTCTCACAAACATTGAACATATTATCAGGAGGGATCAGTTCCTGGAGAAGGACATCATGCTTGGTAAAGCACAGAGTCAGAGAAAAAGAGGAAGATGCTCAAAGAGGCGAATTAACACAGTGGCTGCAACAATGGCTCAAGCAAAACGATGGCTGTGAGGGTGGCACAGGACCAGACAATATTTTGTTCTGTTGTGCATAGGGGCACTATGAGTGGGAATTGACTCGACGGACCTAACAACAACACAAACATCAATTCCTGTTAATATGTGATTTTATCTCATCTACATTTGTCAGTGAAATGCTATGGATAGAATAATGTATTTCAATGGAATAAAGGACCAGTCTTACTAAAGTCTTTTACTGGTAACTTTTATGACTTCATTTAATGTACTTACTATTTTTTGGCTGATCAAAAAAAGTCTGTTATTTGAATTTTTTTGCATTGGAAAACTTAACCACATTTCCGTTTCCATCATGTACATTTTGTTTTTATTGTCATAATTTGCATTCGTATTTTAGCTTGAGTTGTACGCTTAATTATAGACACTGTACTGTTAGTTATGTGCTACTTAGTCTAAGCTTAAACATCAAAGATAATCACTTGCCCTAATGGAGAATTTGTAGTTCCAGACACTTCATATAATATCGTCTTTCCTAAAACACTTAGTTTCAACTATCCATTGATTGGCTGAATTTCTTTAACAAATAGTTTATTTTCAGAAAGAGTCTATATATTTATATTCAGTAAGCTCCTAAAATTGAGTTTTGCTTTTATATTTGCATGAGAACTTGATGGATTTAAGTACTTGGTTACTCACTTTTTTCTGTCAAATAGTGTAGACATAGCTCTTTTATCTTTTATCTTCTGCTATTGATCTGGTTGTGGCAAATTCTGAGGCCAGGCTGACATTTCCTATTGTAAAGAACATACTTTTTCTTTATACTGTAAAATATGTAACTTTACCAGCACATGCTTTCATTTTTTATTTTGTTTTATTTTTCTGGAATGCTCAGATTTAGTTCTCTTATTTCAGTAAAGTTTTCTTCTATTAAGGTCTAACTTTTTTTCCTTATCCTTTATTCTAGTCTAATTTGCAAGAATAACAATTTTATGCATATCGGCTTAAAAAGGAGGTACTGTTTGTTAGATATTGAATCGCCTGGCCCTTAGCATGCAAGTTCAGATAAGAAAATCACATATAAACTATGGATTTGAGACCACTCACAGAGAGAAGGCAGAGGTGGAATATCTCTAAACTCAACTCTCTCCAAAGACTGATGCTCTCTCTGTCAGGTACTCTACCCACCGTGGCCATCCTCACACACCAGCTACAAGAGACCTCTGCCAGGCAAAAGCCATGGGCAAGCCTTCTTCGTGAGACCACTTGTTAGAGATAAAACCCTGAAGTATAAATATCTGGACTCTAACCACTGGAATAAACTTATATTAGAAGTCTCTGGATGGACTGCTAAGCAAAAGGTTGGTGGTTCAAACTCACGCAGAGGTGCCTTGGAAATAAGGCCTGGTAATCTGCTTGGAAAGGTCACAGCCTTGAAAACCCTATGGAACAGTTCTACTCTGCAGCCATGGGATTGCCATGAGTTGGAATTGATTCAACAGCTTCTTGGTGAATTCTTTAACACATAATATGTCACTTAAAAGAAGTGTGTTTTAAGTATTAACAAAATACAATTCAAATTTAGAAAATTTAACAGACTAGCTCCTTGAAGTTTGCATTTTAACTCCCTTCTAAACATACTCCATATTTTTCCTCTATTTGGTGATTCATTTTTATGGGTGTATTGGTTTTCTATTGTTGTGCAAGAAATTACTCCAGAATTTGGCAGTTTAAAACAACAAACGTAATATTGCAGTGTCTGTAAGTCAAGAATCTGGGTGCAGTTTAGCTGTTGTCTCTGAATGAAGGTTTCTCGCTAGGCTGAAATCACTTAAAGGCTGAAATGGGGGAGGCATTGCTTCCAAACTCACTCACACAGCTGTTAGCTGGCCTTAGTTTCCTATTGACTGTTGGCTGCAGGTATCAGTTGCTTGTCATATGGGCCTCTCCATAGGGTTCCAAGAAGTAAACAGCAAGAGAGATTACAGTCTCCTTGTAATCTAATCTCAGAAGTGACATGTGATAATTTTGCTGTATTCTGTCCATTAGAGGGTAATTACTAGGTCTAGCCCACACTTAAGAGATGAGGAATACACAGGGCATGAACACCAGAAGGAAGGGTCATGGGGGGCCATCTTAGAGGCTGCCTTCCACAATTTACTCTTTGGCCTGCAGTGATTCACATCTCTCCTACATGCAAAATATATTCACCTCTTCCCAAGGTCCCCAAAAGTCTGATCCCATTAAAGTGTCAGCTTAAAGTCCAGAGTCTCATCATCTAAATCAGATTCATGGGTGGATGAGGTTTCTAGGGTATACAGTTCTTTAAGTTAGCTCTTTGAGTTGTTTCTCTAGATTTATAAATCTGAGACTAGAGAGTCAAGTCATCTGTTCTCCACACACTCAACATACAGTGACAGACACAGAATAATCACTATGGACATCCTGTTCAAAAAAAGGGGAAATGAGAGGCTCAGAGGAATGATCGGTTCTTAACAATTTTAATCTTCAGCTGGACAAATATTGGAAGTTCCTTGATTATGACTCAAGGCAAGGAAATAGTTCTCCATGGCTCTCAGCTCCATGCTCTGTGCCCTTGGTTCCACCTGCGGAGTCATCATCCCTTTACATGAAAAGTAGCAAGTAGCAATTTTGTATTATCTTTATTCCTTTCAATCTAAACTGACAATGTTTAGGCTGATATCATCGTCTCAAAAACTTTGTGGCCTCCTGTGACTTTCCTTAGGGCTGACAAAACGAACAAACAAAAAACAAAATAGTCGCTATTAAGTTGCTTCTGATGCATAGCAACCCTGTGTGTTGCAGAGAACTGTGCTCCATAGGGTTCTCAAAGCTGTGATCTTTTGGAAGCAGAACGCCAGGTCTTTCTTCTAAGGTGTCACTGAGTGGGTTCAGACCATCAACCTTTTTGGTTATGAGTCGAGTGCTTAACCTTTTGTGACACACAGGGACTCCCTCCTTAGGGCAGACTCCATTAAGCAAAATGAAACCCATCAATCTCTCAGAGATAAGGCTTTTTCTAACACAGACCCCTGCTGAGATACTGAGTCAATGTCCTTAAGTGTCCTAGAAAACCTCTTATTTGGTTGAAAGGATCTTTGGGTCATAACCTAAATCTCTTTGAAGGGACTTTTGTGTGATTATAGTCCCCTGTTGTTGTTGTTAGGTGCCCTCAAGTCCATTCTGACTCATAGCGATTCCACATACAACAGAACGAAACACTGCCCAGTTCTGCACTATCCTTACAATCATTGCTATGTTTGAGCTCATTGTTGTAGCCACTGTGTCAGTTCATCTCACCTCATCTTTTTTGCTGATGCTCTACTTTACCAGGCATGATTCCTTTCTCCTAGTATCGGTCCCTATTAATAACACGTACCATGTAGACAAAGTCTCACCAGCCTCGCTTCTAAGGAACACTCTGGCTGTACTTCTTCCAAGACAGATTTGTTTGTTATATATTTATATGTTATATATTAAATATAGCATAGCACTCCAAGCACCACTTTTAATCTTTCTCAAATCTTAACAAAAGGTTTTTGTTAAAGTTTTTGTTGAGTTTTAGGAGACTAGTCTGTTCGAGGCTCAAGGTTCAAAAGACTATCTCAAGGGCAATGGCCTGTTGTTTTACCCCAATTCAATGGACCCCAGAAATCCGGATTTCAGGAGAATTAAAAATTGTTTCTCAATGGAGAAAGAACTAAAGCAAAACTTTGTCTACCTCGTAATTTTGCCTAAGGCTGGCTGTAGTACTTAACCATGTAGCCCTGCTCCAGGTTAAGTAGTTGGGCTAAATTTATGTGGATTAAAATGATATTTATTGGGTTGGTTTGCTAAAAGCCTTTTAACTGTTGCAACACAACAAGTAATACATATTTATAGGCTTGGCAAAACTTAAAAATTCTGTTAGGTCTTCTGCTAGAAATATTGCAGCTGAATGAATAGTAAGTTATATCTGAATAAGATTTATGTATGGATATGGCCTGTTGTTGTTAGGTGTCATGGAATTGATTTTTGACACATAGTGACCCTATGTGATAGAGTAGAATTGCCCCAGAGGGTTTTCTAGACCATACAACCTCTCCATATGGTTAGGTTCTAAAGATCACATTGTTATATGAAATTGGTGTTATGTGAAAATGGAGGAAGACTGCATCAAATCACAAAATGGAGGATGACTACTTCATTACTTAACTGCCAAACCACTGAGAATCATGGCCCAGCCAAGCTGACACATAAGCTTAATCATAACAGCCAGCATTACTCTTGCCTCATGCCTCAACATTTATTACTGACAGATGTATGTTGTTAGTGTACAAATTATTTGGGTGGTAGATTTTCTACTATTGTCATAAATGCAAAGAGTCAGATAAAGAGATAGTGGATAGGTGAGGAGAAGGTGTAACTTTATAGGAGCACATTACCAGGTCTTAACCGAGCACTTAACTGTGTATATGGCCTGCAGTGATGAAAATACAATAATGATATTAACTCATTATTAGCTACTTGTATAGCACTGGCATTATTTATGGCTCAAGAGTAAGTGTAATTGTGGAATTTGTTGATTTCCTCTCACATACTTGATACTGCTGAAGAGGAATACTATAAACAAAACATCCCCTGCTCAATGTTTCTCTCATGTCTTCCCCAAAGCACCACATTCTTCAGCTCTTCTTCCAGCCTCAGGAGTCACGCTTTCTTATTTCCAGACTTGTACTTACCTGCTTTCTTCTAAATGTTGAAGTGCCTTAAAATTTTATTCTTGACCCTCTTCTCTTCTGTATTTACACATTCTCAGTAGATCAACAGTTCTCATTGTCTGCCGCTTCCACTATTGCCTTTCTATGAACAACCCCACTTAGCAGCCAGAGTTATTTTTCTAAAATATAAACCAGATCGCATCTTTCCTCTGCTTAACCAGAACCAGATGCTATAGATTCAACTCTGACACATGATAACCCCATATGCATCAGAGTAGAACTGTGCTCCACAATTTTCGATAGCTGATTTTCTAGGAATAGATCATCAGGACTTTTCTCCTAGGTTCTTCTGAGTGGACTCAAACTCAAACCTTTGGCTTAACAGCTGAGTGTATTAACCATTTATACCACGCAGGGACTCCACCATCCAATAACTCCCCATTACAGTCGGAGAAAAATAGAAGGTCCAGTAGCATCTGGATCTTTTACGTCTCTCCAGCCTCATCTTTTATCATTCAACCTTCATCAACCTTGCCTCTGCTGCCGTACTGGTTATATTCTATCCACAAAAATTTCTCTCTGCTCGTAGCACATGCCAGCTCCTTCCTGCCTTAGGTCCTTTGCTCCAGCTAATCCCTGTGATTGGAATGCTCCTGCCTCAGATCTTCACATTCTCAGGAAAGTATTCCCTGACCATTGGATCTAATAGAGCCTCCCAGATACTGTAGCACACGCACCTTTAGAATGTTTAACACCATCTGAAATTACCTTCTTTTTATTGTTTATTTATAGTTTGTTTGTTTCATCCTTGCTAGAACAGAAGGTCTAAGAAACAGTAAGCACTTTTCCTGTCTTGTTCACAGCTTTTTGGTGCCCAATGCATAGCAGGCACATAATAAATCTTATAGAATAAATATATGCATTTCCAAACAATGCATTGGTAACACGGTGTACAGTGTTATAAGGAGTAGGTGGGTGGTGCAAATGGTTAACGTGCTGAACTGCTAACTGAAAGTTTAGAGATTATAGTCCACCTAGAGGTGCCCAGGAAGAAAGATCTGGCAATCTGCCTCTGAAAAATCAGCTATTGAAAACTCTGCGGAGTACAGTTCTACTCTAACACACAGGCGGTCACCCATGAGTTGGAGTCAAATCAGTGGCAACAGGTTTGGTTAGTAGACGCGTAGTAGTATCTCATCGTCATATTAACTTGCAATTCCCTGATGATGCATTCTCACAAATGCATTCTTACCCTTCATAGCATCTCCTGAAAAATGAGTTGATTATCATTAACTACCTAAATCAGTTGTGGTCAAGTTGACTCGGACTTGGGCTGACCCCAGTGTGTCAGAGTAGAACTGTTCTCCACAGGGTTTTCAATGGCTGATTTTTTGGAAGTAGATTGCCCAGATTTTCTTCCTAAGTGTTAAGAAGCTGAGCACATCAACCATTTGCATCACCCAGGGACTGTTGTGTTGAGGTAGAGAGTGCAATTAACTTCGTGCCTGGAATATCAAACTCGGGTGTTACCTGCATTAATGGGTCAGCTCCTCAATGTTGAAAAATCAATCTGTGGTCCTGCTTTATGATTTGTAATAATTTATTTATCTGTTTAGGAACTATTTATTACCTACTGTGTGCCAGAACCAGACGTTGGTAACAAACACTAAGAAGGCCCTTCTTATCATGGAGCTCATATTGCCACAGATAGAGGCCAATAATGATAATAATAATAAGCAAATAAACAAATAAATGGGTTATCTATTTTTATATATTATGAAGGAAATAAACAAGATGTTTCAAAGGGCTAAAATGCAGGTGCTGGTTCTGAATAAAACTGTCCTGGTGGATACAGAAATTTGTTTTTTTCTGTTTTGCTTGGAGAGGAACAAGAGCAACTACAAAAGAAAAAACAAAAAGTAAATAAGGCCAAAAGGTGGCAGAGCAGAATTCATCAGAAACAACTGCAGAAGTAAACTTGAATTGCTGCCAAAAAGTAGGCAAAAAGCTCCCCACACCAGACCAGTATAAGCTAGTTGCTTTATGACTTTATGAGTGTTTAGGACTCAAAATTATTATTATTACTTAGAATTATCTTTTTCTTCCCTTGTGCTTCTTGTATTTTTTTTTTTCCCCAAGCTGTGTGGTACAGAAGGCAAAAGTTACTCTTGTTTACCTATACCTGTATTATGAGAGAAACATCTGATTGTTGACTGCTCGCACATCTGTGGATTAGAGACAATGGTAAAATAAAAATGAAAAACTAGGCTAGTGTCTGAAGAACATTTTCTTTTTTAATTTTTCCACCATAAGAATTTTCCTACTGTACCTACTTTTTAACCCACACCATACATATTGAAGAACTCTGTGGAGTGAGTGAGTGGAAGGTAAAACAGGAGCAACAGACTTCAAATCTAAGCATGTGACATAAAAAACAGAGGGAATCTCACTGACCGACTTTCAGAGTGTTTTTACTACAACAAACAGATCGTTACTCTGCCAAGAATAACTTCTTTTTAGCTTACTACATTAAAAGGAGTTGGTGACTGTCTCCTTTCTTCCTTTAATTGTCCTATCTTGGTACTTGTCTGACTCCAACCAGAGGAGAAGTGGAATCAGCCTTACAGACATAAAAACAACTGACTATAACAGAACAAAAAAAGGAAGTAAATCATGTTTCAGAAAAGTGGGAAGAAATAGATTATAAATTATGAGAGGAAATAATCATAAAGAAATTAATATTTGAATCAAGTCTTCTACAATTATTAGGATTTTTCTAGGCAAAGAATGAAAGATTAGGTGATAAGAGATCTCAGGCTTATGGGACAACATGCATTAAACCATGAAAGCATAAAAGGTTAGGATGTGTTTGAGCCTGGTAAGGAGTAATTGTCCGGGAGAATGAGCTGCACAGAGGCACATAGTGTAAGATAACACCCATAAAGTAGGTGGCTGACCTTGAATGTCCTGCTAAGAAGCTCTTTTGGCATGATTTGGAGTTGTAATAAGTTTATGGTCAATAAATATTTACTCAAATACTATAACCAAAATTTTTCACCTGTTAAGAGGATGAAAAGTCACAGGCTGGAAGAAAATATTTACAAAACATGCATCTGATTAAGGATTGTATCCAAAATATATAAACAGCTCTCAAAACTTCAAAATAAGGGAAAAAATTCCGTTACAAAATGAGCAAAACATCTGAACAGACACCTCACCAAAGAAGATATACAAATGGCAAACATACATATTAAAAGATGTTCAACAACATACACGCAAGTTCAAACAACAATGAGATACCCCTACACATTTATTTATTAAACCAATTGCCCTGAGTCTACACCAACTCATGGTGACCTCATGTGAGTCAGAATAGCACTGTACTCCGTAAGGTTTTCTTTCAATGGATGATTTTTCAGAAGTAGATCACCAGTACTTTCTTCCAAGGCACCTCTTGGTGTACTCAAACCTCTAACCTTTTAGTTAGCAGTTGAGCTCATTAGCTGTTTGCACCACACAGGGATTCCACACACCAATTACCAGTTTCTGTGGGAGTGAATTTTGACTCATGGCAACCCTTTGTTGTTGTTGTTAGGTGCCAGTGAGTCAGTCCCGACTCAGAGTGACCCTATGTACAGTAAAACAAAACACTGCCCAGTTCTGTGCCGTCCTCACAATCATTGCTATGTTTGATCCCATTGTTGGAGCTACTGTGTGGATCCATCTCATTCAGATTCTTCCTCTTTTTTGCTGACCCTCCACTTTACTAAGCGTGATGTTCTTCTTCATGGACTGATAACGTGTCCAAAGTCTGTGAGATGAAGTCTTGCTGGCTTGCCATCCTGGCTTCTAAGGTGCATTCTGGCTGTACTTCTTCCAAGACAGATTTGTTCTTTCTTCTGGCAGTCCACGGTATTATAATCAATATTCTCTGCCAACACCATAATTCAAAGTCATATATTCTTCTTCAGTCTTCCTTATTCATTGTCCAGATTTCACATGCATTTGAGGCTATTGGAAATACCACAGCTTGGGTCAGGTGTACCTTGGTCCTCAAAGTGACATCTTTGCTTTATGACACTTCAAAGGGGTCTTTTGCAACAGATGTACCCAATGCAATACATCATTTGATTTCTTGACTGCTGCTTCCATGAGCATTGACTGTGAATCCAAGTAAAATGAAATCCTTGACAACTTCAGCATTTTTCCTGTTTATCATGATGTTGGCTATTGGTCCAGTAGTGAGGATTTTTGTTTTCTTTTATGTTGAGGCGTAATCCATACTGAAGGCTACAGTCTTTTATCTTCATCAGTAAGTGCTTCAAATCCCTCTTCTCTTTCAACAAGCAAGGTTGTGTCAGCTGCATAGCACAGGTTACTAATGAGTCTTCTTCCAATCCTGATGCCACATTCTTCATGTAGTACAGTTTCTTGGGTTATTTGCCCAGCATACAGATTGAATAAATATGGTGAAAAGAAAAAAATTCCAATGCAAACATTTCCTGATCTTAAACCACACAATATCCCCTTGTTCTGTTTGAAGGGCTGCATCTTGGTCTAGGTACAGGTTCTGCATGACCACAATGAAGTGTTCTGGAGTTTCTACTCCTCACAATATTATCCATAATTTGTTATGATCCACACAGTTGAATGCCTTTGCATAGTCCATAAAACACAAGTAAACATCTTTCTGGTATTCTCTGCTTTCAGCCAGAATCCATCTGACATCAGCAATGATATCCCTGGTTTTATGTCCTCTTCTGAATCCGGCTTGAATTTCTGGCAGTTCCCTGCTGATGAACTGCTGCAGCCACTTTTGAATGACCTTCAGCCAAATTTTACTTGTGTGTGATATTAATAATATCGTCTGATAATTTCTGCATTCTATTGGATCTACCTTCCTTTAGAAAGGGCACAAATATGGATTTCTTCCAGTCGTTTGACCAGGTAGCTGTCTTCAAAATTTCTTGGCATTGATGAGTGAGTGCTTCCAGCATTGCTTTCATTTGTTAAAACATCTCAATTGGTATTCCATCAATTCTTGAAGCCTCTTTTTCACCAAGTGCCTCTTGGACTTCTTAGGGTGGCTAAAATCCAAAACACTGACAATACCAAATGCTAGCAAGGATGTGGAACAACAGGAACCCTTCTTCATTGCTGGTGGGAATGCAAAATGGTACAGCCACTGTGGAAGGTGGTCTTACAGTTTCTTACAAGCTAAACATAGACTTACTTTAAGGGCAATGAAACTATTCTGCACAATATTGTAATGGAAGGTATGTGAGATTATGCAGTTGTCAAAATTCATAAAGTGTTACAACACAAAGAGTGAACCCTAAGGTAAACTATGGACTTTAGTTAATAATAATGAATCAATGTTAATTCAATAATTGTAACAAAACTACCACACTGATACAATATGTAAATAAGAGGAACTGTGCAGGGAGGAGGAGGGGTATACAGAGACTCTGTACTTTCTGTGCAATTTCTCTATGAATCTACAACTTCTCTAAAAAATAGCCTCTTACAAATTTTCCCCCTTGAGCCAAACATTTTTTAACCTGTCTAGAATTTGGCCAGTCATGCCTTCTGCCTGTTATAGTTTGAGTTTCAGAGATGATGTCAGCAATATGATACGCAGCAGTAAGTACACTTCCACAGTATCTAGTTATCGAATCAAATTATCTAATACTGCAATTGCAAATGACGGTGACAGATTAACTTTTTTGGGTTACTTTCATTGTAAAAGTTTCTTACAGGTGCATGTCTTAAGGGTACATGATTTCAGATATAACAAGTATAAAAGGAAGAAAAGGCCAAAGTTTGGAATGAATTCTGAACTAACTGGATAGACTCAGACTTATGCTGAGCTGCTTTAGAAGGTTGCTATGAACAGCTTCCCCAAAAGGCAGGGATGCACACTGCTAATAATGGAAATATTTTCTTCAGACTTCCGTACTCCTACTAGTGTCACTATAGGTTTCTTCCCCAAAAGTGACAACCAGTTCAAAAATTTCATTTTTATTTTGTATTATTTAGTATCGATGCTTTTGTCTAAAATTTCTTCCTAAGTAATGCATTTCCTAAGCAATTGGAACAAATTTAATTAGATTTTTGATTTTTTATGGATTTAAAGTTTATTAATAAAAAGTATTATAAATTTTCTTTTTGCGGGGTACAAGAAATTGGGAAGTTATTTTGGTCATTATGGTATAATACTGAAATGTATATAATTCACTTTGGCAATGAATTACCAGGGTAACTAGAAATCTTTTTTTTTTCTTTTTCCGGAACTTTTGTTATAAGTCTCTGTACAGGGTAAATCCTAATTATAATGTTATTTGTTTTCCATTAAAAAAAATTGGCTTTTTTTGAAAAGTGAGAGATCTATTTTGGAACAAACACCTTTTTTTTAAACTTTAGTTTCTCTAACTGCAGTGTTTGAAGCTATCACTTGTTTATTATTAGGATAATGAAAGATTTAATTACATGTCACCTATTACTTGTGTGTGAGCCGTAGAAAGAAGAAGACATGGGAGAAAAAGAAGTAATCAGAAAATTCAATGGGAAGAGCTTTGGTATGGTGGGAAGAGAAAGGTCCCTTTCCAAACTCTTAAAAAGTTATGAGGTCCCTGATCTAGAGTCAAGAAATGAGCTTTAATCAAGGCTCTGCTGTCACTCAGTTATGTGATGATCTCATGGACTGTAAGAGACACACAGGGCTTTAGAAATACTTTACTACAACTTTTCTCGAGATGAGCTAAGGCACAGAAGGGATCAATGAAGGTTACACATGTAAACCAGGAGAAGAATACAGTTGGTCCGAATTTCTTTCCATTAAATATCACTGTCTCTCAAAATAACAAACCTATTCTCCATGTCTCTGTTTCCTCATTTTCTAGAATGAGTAGGTTGGATATGAACATCTGTAAGGTCCATAACAATTTCAGAATTCTCAGCATTTGTTCCTTTTTTGTCACTAAGCATACATTAGGCAGTTATCAGTTAGAAGTTCAGAGACCTGTAATGGAAAGTAAAGAAGTTTAGGTGGGATTTATAAGCATAGTCAAATGTCAAGTCCCGCTCTTTCTGACAGGTTTTGGTTCTTTTTGGCAGATCCATTTATTTTCGACAAAACAGTCTTCAGAAAAAATTTTTTCATTTGAGATGAAAGCACAGCTGTTTCCATAAGCAAGACCATCGATTTTTAATCTGTGGAGCAAAAAAAAAAAAGTCTAAGTGTTTAGGATTTTCTTACATAATTCTCCTCAGTCAGCCAGGTATTTCCTAGGACTTTCAGTGAACAATGGATTACTAGATGATGAAACACAGAGTATGTACACAGCCACAGATATAATGGTATAAACTCTGAAGACAAAGCTAACGTAAACCTCTTGAACTTACAGGTTTATCTTCAGTGCAAAAGAATTCTTCTAACAAAATACTTCACAATGATACAAAAAAAGAGAGAGAAACAGTTTTGGAGGCTGGGAATTGAATTTCCTGTTCTACTATAAACATGCCATATGCAAAGTTTCTTAACTTCGCTGAACTTCATTTTTTTCTTAGATATACAAGGGAATAAACACCTAACATTTGGGGGAGCCATGGAAGTGATGATAAGAAAGCATGACAATGCTTAAGAAAATCACGTGCCCAGTAAAAGTAGTAAGTATATAGAGGGTGGTGAACATAGTGGGCATACAGGCTCTATAGAATTTGGTTGTAGCTAGGGAAAGAGGGTAGAAGTCCTGGTGGTGCAATGGTTAAAGCGCTCATCTACAAACCAAAAGGTTGGCTGTTCAAACCCACCAGCAGCTCGAGGGAGAAAGATGTGGCTTTCTGCTCCCATAAAGGTTACAGCCTTGGAAGCCCTATTGGACAGTTCGACTCTGTCCTGTAGGGTCGCTGTAAGTCAGAATCCACTCCACAGAGTAGTTTTGCATTTCTTTGTTTTGGTAGGGAAAGAAGCTAGGTTCATGTGGTATGTTGTCAATTTCCTTTTTTCCCCATTTCAGACACAGGTTGACAGCTATCAGCTTCAATATATTATTAGTTCCAAACGAGGATGAATCTTGTGGCTCACTGCAGGTGAAGGTAGCAATAGAATGCAAACACTGGGACGGGCAATATTAGGGCTGGGTTGCAAGCATGGGGTGAGTTCAAGAGTCACGTATTTGTCTCAAAAAGAGGGTGAGGGTGTGGCATTTGGCAAGGCTGCTTCACAGCTTCTTTGCTCCTTGGTTCCATTTCTTCATGGAGCCCTTGAGGCCTGAGCAGCTAATCTGATTTTTCCCTAGTGCCACCTTTCTAGTTAAACCACGCACTTCTCCCAAGTGGACTATTGCAAAAGTCCCCTAACTTGTATCTCTTCCACCGTTCTGATTCTTCCATCAACTTTCAGGGTAATTTTTAAATTCCAATCTGGCCAAATGACTCAACTTCTTTTCAAAAATTCCTCAATGGCTTCCCAGGCCTTCCAGTACCAGATAGGTATCTGCCTAGTTCTATGACATTGTCTCCTTTAATCTCCAAAACAATTTAGGAAAGAATTACTCTCTTTTATTTTTTTTTTTAACTAAAAAACCAGGGCTCAGAGAGTTAAAATAAAAGTAGAGCCTAACTGATGCTCTTTCTACCCTAAAAAGATACCTTCCAGAGTCCACTGGGGAGCACCTGGAATGGTTTTAAACAAAGTATCATTTTATCTTCAGAATAAAACAGGATGTTCCACTTAATATATTCACTTTACACATATTTCTGCTCACAGACATTTAAATTAATGGTTTTCAATTTCTTTTTTTACTATGAACCAGAATTAAAAAAAAAAAAATTTGTATCATGGCCCAGTAATCACACACACACATAAAAAATTTCATAAACCAATATTAACCCTTACTACATATAAAAGAAAACTAAAAAAAAACAGTGTTATCGAGTCGACTCCGATTCATAGTGACCCCATGCAATGCCAAAACTAGGTCCATATAAACTAGAGTTTATATGTAATTAAAATAATATATGTAGAAAATAATATATTTATGTAGAAAGCATTATTAAAAAAGAAATAAGGAACAATTTTATTTAATGGAACTGGTGTGCTTACCTTTTCATGAATTCATTCTAGTCCACGACACATACTTTACATAATCTCCATTTTTTAAAGTATTGCACTTTAAAAAATATTTTAGAATGTAGCTCAGTCAACATTCGCTGATTAAGCCAGCATTTCATTTGATGCTTAATAGTTTTCAATAATAATAAATTACCACCATATTTAAAAGGAAGTTGAACATGCTTCCGTGTTTTAAAATTTCAACTTCTTGTTTTTCTAATTATTAAAAATATCACTTTAAATGTAATTTATAGAAGTTTGATTAAATGTTACAATCATTCATAGGTTGATAAAATGTCACACAGAGTATCATCTTTTCTAAAAACGCATTGAAAGCTCTTTACAGACACGTGGTTGAATGTCTGCACACTTTCCTTGCAGGGCAAAAATTACCCTGCTATTTGCTAGACAATTCACTATAATTCTGTTAGAATATGTGATTTAACTGTGTAGCATCAACTCTCCTGTTACACAGATGGTTATTATGACCATCTGACACAAAAAACTACAGTGAAATGCCAAAGAGGAAATAGCAAATGGTTCCTTTGTGGCCCATGCATATATTCATCACATCTCCTCAAATAACGGTCTCTTTCACTCATTGGTTAATTTCATTGAAGTATTTGTCATAACACGCATAATTCCTCCTAAGCGTGTTTGCTACATACTATGAACCTTACTATTTTTTTGTTCCTTTTATATTAATTGCTTCAGTGTGAGGTGTAATGGACCAAATTGGTTTCATGACTCACTAAGGTATTTTGTGCAACAGTTTAAAAAAACTACTTAGGAAATTCTGTCTGCCAACAGACTCTAGTTAGAGAATTTTTACTGAGGTACCTCTTAAAGAAGCTAGTCTATTTCTTGTCTTCTAAAACTCCATTTCAGGCAAAAATATATATTCTTATAAACTCCATTTATGTCTTTTCATAAATGGAATTTTCAACCAACTTTGTAATCATCCATCTTCTCTGCTTCCTCTGAATCTATTGAAAATTTCTAAACTAAATAAAAACTGCAAAACTCAATCATCAATAACAATGTTACTGCCTTGCAATGTGAATCTGATGTGAATTAAACATTAAAAATAGCTCATCTAATACTCACACATTAGAATTTAAAAAAGAGCCATTTATCCACTTCCAGTTCTTCTCTGATGTAAAATTTAATCCAATCCAATACAGAATTCCTCCAGACTTTATCAGGCCCTGTATGAGTCTCTATAAATGGAACAGAAGAAATGACTGAGTACTGAACTAGTTAATCTATTCAATACTACCTTGTTCTACTCATCCCCTGAGGTCTGGATCAAGCATTACTTCCTCTATAAAGTCTTTTCTGACTCCACATCGTAGGTAATCATTCTTTTTTTTTGTAATATTTCTCTACATTTATATATTTCTTTTATTACAGTCATTATATTATAATCATTTATTTTCTTACATGTCTGTTTAGTCTGGAAGTCAAGGTCTCTACTTCCATCAGGATAAAATCTTTGAGCTAAAGCCCAAGCATCTTGACATGGTTTAAAGAAAATATTAAATTCTATTAAGGTCATTTAGTAATTATTCACCAATTCTTCTTCATCTTGAATAATTAGCAAACTGGACTCTTTTGTGTAACAATCTGCTAAGCTGTTCTTCCAGGAGTTGAAAGTGTGAGAAAGAAACAAGCATTTCCCTCGAAGTGAACACCAGTGTATTGGGCATCTTAATGGACCCGGTCTCTCTAAAGTAAGAAAGAAAAAAAAAAAGATTTAAAGAAGCATACAGTTTCAACCTGTTGCCACTACACTACAACCAATCTTTCTCTCTCTCTCTCACACACACGCATGTCATTATATATGCTTAAAAGTCATTGACCCTCATTGTGAAAACAACTCTAATGAATTAATTACAATTTTGAGGTTTTTGAGACCAACTATTCATTCTGGTACCAGGAACTGGAAAGTAATGACTAGTTATATGAAGCACAAATCGATTCTTAGAACATTAGAGAAGAAAAAAAAATCAAAATAAAGTAAATAGTTAACATTTTACATTTTTAGACACTGAGCGACAGAATAATACAAGTGGATGGTGGTAGAGTCAAGATTACTTCTGTGTTTCCTTGAGCCTATCAACAGTGTTTATTCTACAACGTGGACAACAATATCAAACTCACTTAACAAATACTTATTTTAAACAATATGCCAAGTGTGAAGCATAAAATAATTCATTTCACTAAATTAATGAGAAATACCATGGGAAAAGCATAAGAAAAATTTTGTTGTCAAATAATATTGTTGCCTACTTAATGCAATCTCCTGGATTCCATTTTCCAGAAAATTTTCACAGTTTTCTTAAAATATTTGTTCTGTAAGAGTATGTGCATAGATCATATTCTGCTGCCCTCACTCAACCACAGTTGCCTTTATTAAAACACTCTACACATTGAAACTAGAATAATATTGCTACATGTCAAAGAAATGAAATACATATTAAAGAATTTGTTCTATGTTTTCAGTTCTATTAATTCATTTCAGACCAAAGTTAACTGTTTGACATGTTCATTAAAATAAACAAATACTCAATTTAAATGTATATTTAACTTTTTAACTTGATATTTTGGCTATTAATTACTGAATAACCTAGTAGCAGCTTCTCATGAAGTAGTATACCCTGTGGGTAAGACCATAGGTTCTGGAGCCTGAATACCTAAGTACAATTTCTGGTGTGGCTACTAACTGCTTGTGTGACCTTGAGCAAGTTATTTAACCTTTCTAAGCCTCAGGTGTCTGAAATGTAAAATCAGGGCAATAAAAATTCTATCTTAACATATAGGATTGTTGTGAGCCTTAAAAAAGCTAACTCATGAAATCGGTTAAAAGCTAGATGTTGCCTTCCTACACCGGCCCTCAGCAAGGAAAAGGCCACTGTTGCAGTTCAAGCGAGAAGACTGCGAAGCCCAATGTTGACAAGACGGATGAATTCAAGTCTGGTGTTTCTCAAGCGCTGCTTGAACTGGAGATGAACTCGGACATAAAGGTGCAGTTGAGGGAGCTGCATGTAACCACAGCCAAGGAAGTTGAAGTTGGTGGTGGTCAGAAAGCTAGTATAATCTTTGTTCCGTTCCTTGACTGAAGTCTTTCCAGAACATCAAATCAGGCTAGTATGTGAACCAGAGAAAAAGTTCAGTGGAAATCATGTTGTCTTTATTGCTCAGGGGAGAATTCAGCCCAACCGAAAAAGACATACAGAGAATAAGCAGAAGCCTCCCAGGAGCCGTACTCTGAGAGCTGTGTACAATGCAATCATTGAAGACTTGGTCTTGCCAAGTGAAATCGTGGGCAAGAGAATCTGTGTAAAATTGGATGACAGCTGGTTTAGAAACGTTCATTTGGACAAAGCACAGCAGAACAATGTAGACACAGGTTGAAACTTTTTCTGGTGTGTGTAAGAAGCCCACTGGCAAGGTTGTAAATTTTGAATTCCTAGAGTTTCCATTGTAAACAAAAATAACTCAATAAAGAAAGATTCACAATTAAAAAAAAAGAAGAAGCTAGATGTTATTCTTAGGAAATTCAAGCTACAAAATTACCTGTTGTTTCATTCCTGTATTCTTGAGTACTCCTGTACTCTTCTTGAGCATCTACGCTACATTTTTCTGTTGATTTCTGACTTAAAAATATCACTAGTTAATAAAGAAAAAACAAGAAGATTAAATGCAGAAACCTATGACTGAATGGAAAAGTTACATCGTCTCTATGTTTCCTCCCGATGCAGAAAGATAAATCAAGCATCAATAATAAAATTGTGGTTCCACTTATAACTTCAGCCGGTAACTAAATTATCTTAGCCAGCTCCAATATGGACAGAAGATAAAGGCAGTAGCAATTTGGTAACAAAGGGTCTAGTTAGGAGGCAGCCTACATAAACAAACACGAAAAAAACAGGTAATAGTGGACTCAGATATTCTGTTGCCTGTTATCTACTAGATTAGTAAATCTAAGGGCTTTAAACTCTTAAATTGATTACACTCTTACCAAAACTTTCTAGTCCTCAGAATAAGTATAACCATGGTTATCACAGGGGAGAGACTGCCCAGGACAATCTGGAATTTAGTGGGTTTTTTGGGTGGGTAATAAACTACAAGACCTCAATAATTGTTATTTTCATTGTTATTGTCATTTTTTTCATTGCCATCGTGATCTCTTTTTGTTGTTGTTTTCAAGTTCTTAGAGCACAAGTAAAATACCACACGGTGACTCTCAGAACAATTGGGAAGGGAAATGTGGAAGGCTGAAGTTTTCAAAGTGGATATGGGCTGAGCCATAGAAGTGTTATTTTGTTCCTGTTTATTTCATAGGTCTTTTGCTAAGTTTGGGGTGACCAAATCATGTTAAGATGCTCCCATATTTATGATGGAAGTAGAGTAAATATTCTGAAATGAATGATTTCACACCACTTACCTGAAACACTCAACCCTATCACAGCCAAGGCAAAGAGAATAATCCCAGCACAGCCAAGTTTCAGAGTAAATTGATGCCAACGTGGACCCTGACAGACATCTGAGAAGTTAAGATAATATACTCAATTAACTCAGTTGAGTACATGTGGTACAAAAATTAAAGGTGATTTAGATGACATATGGACAGTTAAGCTCTGGCTGGGAGCCAGGGGCAGGAAAGAGTATTTGTTAGCCATCTTAGAGATCCACAAAATGGATTCAATGAGAGCCAACTGAAAGTTTGCTCACTGATAAAATAGGAATACTTATGTTTGTTTTGTGTACAAAGGCTGGGTCTGAGAGCCATATAAGGTAGATGTGTTAGGGTGAGGAAACACTTGGAAACGGATAATGGTGATGTTTGAACTAAATGATGATCATAATGTCACAGAATTGTATATGTGAAGAATGTTGAAATAACAGATGTTTTGTTACATATATTTATCACAGTAACAAAAGACAGATGCAAAAATACTTTGAAAATTGCCAAGTGCTATACAAAAATAAGGTGCGTGCCCTATTGTAGGAAACTAGTCAAAGCATTTTGGATTACCACCTGGTGCTATTTAGGACATGTGCCGTGGAGGAAGGGAGGTAGGAGTAGATCCTCACAGGAGATTCCTCGACCCTGGACATACATCTCAATATGAGAAAACCAAGCTTGGTAATATTGGCCTACTGAGCCAGAGTAATACAAGACCGGGAAAACTTATTCAATGAGCAACCACTACTAAGATGTCTTTCCTTCCAGTTATGTATTGTGATGGTTAGAGTTCATCCTTTCTTCTCTTGAAGCTCCAGCTTCATTTGCAAAATGAAGAAAACTCCATATAATCATTATTTTAATATTTATTACTGAAGTACAGCAGGGCTTAAGAACAAAGGCTCTCAAATCCAGTAGATCTGAGTTTGTGAATGCTACTTACAGCTTTGGGACTTTGGACAATCTATTCAACTTCCATAAAGTACAAGCTTCCTCATCTACAAAATGTAGTGTAGTATCTACTTCCTATAGTTTTGGAGAGGATTGTATGAAATAGGGCTTCTAAAACACTGGCCATAGTGTCTGGTGCAAAGTAACTTCAATAAATATTGCTTACTATTATTTTTCTAAAAGAAAGATAGAAATTGTTTTTCTAAAATGATAGAAAAAAAGATAAAAACAATATTATTGTTTTTCTAAAAATATAGGTAAAAGGGCTACGTAAACCAGAGACTACATCAGCCTGAGACCAGAAGAACTAGATGGTGCCTGGCTACAACCGATGACAGCCCTGACAGGGAACACAACGGAGAACCCCTGAGGGAGCAGGAGAACAGTGGGGTGCAGATTCCAAATTCTCATAAAAAGACCAGACTTAATGGTCTGACGGAGACTAGAATGACCCCAGAGGTCATAGTCCCCAGGCCTTCTGTCAGCCCAAGACTGGAACCATTCCCAAAGCCAACTCTTCAGACAGGGATTGGACTGGACAATGGGATAGAAAATGATACCCGTGAAGAATGAGCTTCTTGCATCAAGTGGACACGTGAGACTATGTTGGCATCTCCCATCTGGAGCAGAGATGAGAGGACAGAGGGAATCAGAAGCTGGCCGAATGGACACAAAAAGAGAGAGTGGAGGGAAGGAGTGTGCTGTCTCGTTAGGGGAAGGCCAATTAGAAGTACACAGAAAGGTATGTATAAATTTTTGTATGAAAGACTGACTTGATTTGTAAACTTTCGCTTAAAGCACAATAAAAAAAAAGTATAGGTAAAAGGCAATTTGGGATGACTTTATAAAATAGTTATTTACTCATGACGATACTTAAGGAATTGAGTGGAGGGTCTTTTGCCTGGGAGGAATGCTCTTCTGCACCATGTCTGTCACACAGCACAGCAGGAGATTAGAATGAATGGAGTTACAAGAGATAATTGAAGAGGCCAGGCAAACTTCACTTATCTGGCAATACTCACTAAGGCTATTCTTTGGATTTAAGCAGTATGTTAAATCATATCATTTCGCTGCCCTAAACCTTCAGTGGAAACCTTGGTGGCGTAATGGTTAAGTGCTATGGCTGCTAACCAAAGGGTCGGCAGCTCGAATCGGCCAGGTGCTCCTTGGAAACTCTACGGGGCAGTTCTACTCTGTCCTATAGGGTTGCCATGAGTCGGAATTGACTTGACGGCACTTGCGGGTTTGGTTTTTGGTTTGGTTAAACCTTCAGTGGCTTCCCATCAAGAAGACCTGAATCTATAAAATGTCTTACAAATCCCTATTCAGCCTGGCTCCTCATTGCTTCTCTGATTTCATCCCCTTCTGGTCTCCAAGCATACACTCTGCCATCGTATACCTTCCAAAATTAAATAAGCTCTGGCAGAAAACCACCCTGCTAACAATCCATACCTGTTATTCTGCTCCGACTCTGCTTAGATAGCTCCTACCTGTTTTTCCTAAAAAAATGACAGGCACGTTCCTGTCTCAGAGCTGTTGCACTTGCTGAGCCAAATTCTAGAAGTCTCCTCTGCCAGAGAGCAGGCCTCTCTCTCTCGCACTTCTTTTGAGTCTTGACTCAAATGTCATCTTCTCAGGAAGACTTTCTATGACTTTCCTATTTTATACGGAATCTTCCCAAATTTTGGTTTTTCCACATTTTAATTTTTCTCAATAGCAATTAACACCATCTAATTTTTAAAATGTATCTATGGGTTATTTATTTTCTTGATTACATCTACAGTAATATAAGATAAACGCCATGGAGGTAAATATTTTTCTCTCTTTTGCTCACTGCTGTAGCCTCAGCACCTAGAGTATATCTGGCACATAGTAGGCACTTGTTGAATGAATGAACAAACTTTAAAGGCATTTTGCAGACACTTTATTCACTTTTCTAAAAGGTACACTCCTGACCTTCTCGCCATAAACTGGGTCACCGCTCACATTCTCTTTCTGCTTTTTGCTGACTTCCTTAGATAAAATCGCTATTTTATACAGTTACCACAGCCTCAGAGTTTAGCCAAAGAGTCCAGTGGAGGTTTTACAATAAAGCTAATGCCAGGCCAGTGTTCTGTAATCACACATTTTGCTCTGACATTATTCTACTATTTTTTTTTTCAGATTTACTTTTAGGATGATATTTTGTGATGACGATTACTAATTTTTTGGACCAATTGATTTGGAAATGTAGTAGCTTTCAAGGAAACGCTTACGGTCTTTCTTTATATTCACTTTCTGACATCCCCTTTCAAAAACCTTCCCCGTTTGCTAGATATGAGCAGGGGAGAAGATGTCTTGCTCTTTCCCATCAAGAAATAACTGAGGTTTGACCAAGCCCTCACCGCTGTTACCAAGCTCTTCCAATTTCCCCATCCCTGATACAAAAATTATACAGAAACTTATGTGATGATCCTAAGACTTTCTTCCTGATTTAGAACGTTGCCAATCTAGTAGTTTCAAAAGTACATCAAACAGTTCTAAAAAGATACACTCTACCTGCTCAGCACAATATTGAATGACCATCATCAGATCACGTAAGAATTGTGATGATATTGATGTCAGTAAATTCAGTTAGGTTTTAGAAGGTAATCCTATGTAACAATAATTTTATACATTTTTTTTTTTTTTTGCCTCAGTTTAAATTCTCTTCATCCATCCCCAGACCATGGCACCCATCATCTCCTGCTCACGGTAGATTTCTCCATTTCTTTCACTCAGAATACTAACTCCTCTGACACAGAAAAGTGCTGATTTCAGCAGTGTCAAACAAGTTTGTTAGTGATATGCCTCAGTGTATTTTGGATTATGTTTCTTCTAAGCTGTGATACTTTTATATGAGAGCCTACCAGGTATAATTACAGTAAAATCTTTGATATTGGATATAATTTTATCTCAGGAGTTATTTCCCTGTCCCTTTGGAAAATGGAGGATGTTAGTCATATGCATACAGTTTGTATTCTGAAAGGGATGCTGTGGATATAAAAGCACCAGAATATAATCATAGAATTAATGTTTTGTGGAGGAATTTGGAATAAAGTAGGTTGCTATTCCAGCGAGGTAGCAATATGTCCCTTAAATATTCCTTTGTTCATATATGTAAAGTGTTGTTTCTTTGGGGTTTTTGACCAAGACTCGATTAAGCACTTGACTATTAGCCAAAAGAATAATGGTTCAAAACTACCTAGAGGCGCTTCAGAAGACAGGCCTGGTGATCTGCTTCTGAAAGCCCTATGGGACCCCATGGAACAGTTCTGCTCTGCACACATGGGGTTGCCGCATGTTGGAAGTTACTGGAAGGCAACTGAACAACAACAACAATAAAAGGCATGTTTACTTTTCACACTATCTAGATAAACAAGGAAATCTAATAGGTGTGTTTTTCTCTATAGCAGTGGTTACCTAAACTCAAGCTATGCTAACTCTATTTAACAATAACATAGACCTGCTGCCCAGCTTCACATCAATAATTTAAAACCACAAATTTAAGAGGAAAAACTAACTCTGGGAGATATAAAAATGGCAAAAGGAAATTATTCCACTTACCCTGAGGAAGAGATGGGGGTGATGAACTTCCATGGGCTGACTGCCTGGATAAGTTTAAATCAGCATATGTCACTTGACTGTCCATTGCAGATGAAAGAATTCAGCACTAAGCTTGTGTATGAAACCAAACTCCAAGCTCTGTGAGGAAAGATCAGTGAAAGGAAGTGCCGAGTGTGAAGTCTTTCGCTGTCTCTTTCATACCCCCACCCACCCACACACCTACCTGTGGGTTTTAGCCATAAATTTGTCAGGCATTCTACTTCCTGGGTGTCCATTATACTTAGAAGTGTAATATCCACTTTGCTTAATTAACGGGTGTGTTGCTTGACAAAATTCTGGGACAGTTTTGTTGTTAGATGCTGTCAAGTCGATTTCAACTCATAGCGACCCTATGTGACAAATTCTAACTGCCCTATAAGGTTTCTTGGCTATAATCTTTACGGAAGCAGATCACCAGGTCTATCTCCCACTGAGTGGCTGCGTGGGTTTGAACTGTCAACCTTTTGATTAGTAGCTGAGTGCTTATTTTTGTGCCACCAGCAGTCCATTCAGGAGTAGGGTCAAGCGAATGAGGCACTTGCTTAGGTGCAGAATTTCAGGGGTTCCAAAAAACCCAGTAACCAAGATATATAATATTTAATGCAATGTCATAAAAAAGTTAAAAATAATGTAAAAATGTTCATAATGCCATTCAAAAGTTTGAAACCCTGCTGAAATATCTGTGCTGCAAAGAAAGTGGCAAAATGTGGAAAATGGGGTCATGTATGTGGGAAAGACCCCTGAATAATATGACAGATAAAGCAAAGAGCTAAAGATCAGTAGGCCACTTTTAGTTTAGTTCTCAAGGCATGTATGAATATAATAGTCTCCACATAAGTAAAAGAATTAGAAATCTGCAAGAACTATAGAAAGTGGAAGACTTTGGACTGTGGAATATCTTATCTCTTTCAAGAATTTTCAGGCATAGAACCTTAGGGCAGGGTGGACCTTAGGTGAAACCAAGTCTGACATTCTCACCTGGCAAGTGAGAAAAAGAAAACCAGGAATTCCCACAAAGCCACTTGTGGTGATAGTGCAGGTCCTCAAAATTACTTGACCGTGGAAACAGTCCCTGGCTTTGAACCCCAGAAAATAAAAAATGTCTATTCATAGCAGAAAATTATTATTCTGTGCCTGTTATAGGGATACACACTGATTCCCTAAAGCCCAGTGATGACTATGAAATGAGACGTAGGCATTTGTGTGATAGTTGCACAACCAAAGAAGAAAAACATGAAGCTTATAATATACTCATCTTTAAGATGATGGTAAGGGAAACAAAGGTGGTCCTGCTTTTATTTTAGACCATTAGTATGAAAACATATCTACATTACTGGTACTAATACTCTGAACCTAAAGATTGCTTAGGCTTATCTCTTTTTTTGTTGTTGTTGTTTTGTTTCCCTATGGGAGTTTAATTGCTAGAGTGATGCACCAACGATTATCCACTAGTATTTAGAAAATGGATGTTTCACCCTCCTGGAAATTTTCAAAATTTTGAGTTCAATGTATCTAGTCACTAGAACTAGCCTAGATTGATGATAACTCTTTGAGTGATTCAGTTAAAACGTTCTTCAGCTGTTTAACTATTTTGTAGTTGACAGTCTTTTTATTGGTGCTAGGGTATTTGGTTCTGCCACATACTTCATCTAATTTTTTAGAATACAGATAAT
Organism: Loxodonta africana; assembly: GCF_030014295.1. Lineage (NCBI taxonomy): Eukaryota > Metazoa > Chordata > Mammalia > Proboscidea > Elephantidae > Loxodonta > Loxodonta africana. The sequence goes on along the minus strand of NC_087345.1, from coordinate 130,653,250 downwards.
CTGCCAGTTTTGGGGAAGGCTGTGCTGGGTCATGCGTGTAGAATAGTGACTTTTAAGCTTTCTCTCTCTCTCTCTCTCTATATATATATGTATCTGGGTGGTACAAATGGTTAAACGCTCAACTGCTAGTGGAAAGGTTGGAGAATCAGTCCACCCAGAAGCACCAAGGAAGAAAGCCCTGACAATCTGCTTATGAAAAATCAGCCCCCATCAGCCTTATGGAGCCCAGTTCTACTCTGACTCGGAATCAATTCCATGACAACTGGTTTGGTGTTAGTTTTAGATTTCTGGCACATACGCTCCTTCTCTACCCAAGATGTAGTTAGCTGCAGTGGAGAATGTGTTAAAAAGCACCACAGGTTATTCCAGTGATGCATAGACTACACTTAAAGAAACACCCATTGGTTTTTTTGTTTTGTTTTAATTTAATTTTTAAAATTTTATTTTACTTTTTTATTGTGCTTTGGTTTACAGACTAAATTAGTTTCTCATTAAACAATTAATACACATATTGTTTTGTGACATTAGTTGTCAACACTCTCCCCTTCTTGACCTTGGGTTCCCCATTTCCATTCACTCAGCTTCCCTGTCCCCTCCTACCTTCTCATCCTGGCCCCTGGGCTGGTGTGCCCATACAGTCTCCTACACATGGTTGAGCTACGTGTATCATTGTTTGTTTCATGGGCCTGTTACATATTTGCCTGAAGGGTGAACTTCAGGAGTGACTTTCATACTGAGTTAAAAGGATGTTTGGAGGTCATATTCTCAAGATTTCTCCAGTCTCCAGCAGACCAGTAAATTCGGTCTTTTTTGTTAGTTTCAATTTTGTTCTACATTTTTCTCCAGCTCTGTCTGGGACCCTTTACTGTGATCCCTGTCAGAGCAGTCAGTGGTTCTAGCTGAGCACCATCCAGTTGTGCTGGACTCAGTCTGGTGGAGCCTATGGTAGTTGTAGTCCATTAATCCTTAGGACTAATCTATCCCTGGTGTTTTTGGTTTTCTTCATTCTCCCCTGCCTCAGATGGGGTGGGACTAGTAATATATCTTAGATGGCCTCTCACAAGCTTTTAACACCCCAGACGCTACTCACCAAAGTAGGATGTAGAATATTTTCCTTATAAGGTATGTTATGCCAATTGAGCTAGATGTCCCTCGAGACCATGGTCGCCAGCCCTAAGCCCAATAATTCGACCCCTGTTGGAGCTTGGATGTGTCTATGAAGCATCTATGACTCTGCCTGGGTCAAGTTGTGCTGGCTTCCCCAGTATTGTGTACTGTCTTGCCCTTCACCAAAGTTACCACTTATCTATTGTCTAGATAGCATTTTTCCCTCCTTCCCACTCCCCTGCCTCATAACTATCAAAGATTGTTTCTTTCTATGTGTAAATGTTTTCGTGGATTTTTATAGTTGTGGTCTCATGCAGTATTTGTCCTTTCGTGATTAACTTATTTCATTCAGCATAATGCCTTCTAGATCCATCCATGCTGTGAGATATTTCAGAGAGTCATCATTGTTCTTTATCATTGAATAGTATTCCTTTGTGTGCATGTACCACAGCTTGTTTATTCATTCATCTGTTGATGGACACTTAGGTTGGTTCCATCTTTTTGCTATTGTGAATAATGCTGCAATGAACATGGGTGTGCATATGGCTATTTGCATGATGGCTCTTATTTCTCTAGGATGTATTCCTAGGAGTAGGATTGTTGGATCATATGGTATTTCTATTTTTAGCTTTTTAAGGAAGCACCATATGGTTTTCCAAAATGCTCGTACCATTTTGCATTCCCACCAGCAGTGCATAAGAGTTCCAATCTCCCTGCAGCGTCTCCAGCATCTGTTATTTCCTGTTTTTTTGACTGGTGCTTTAGTAATGTAGGAGTGAGATGGTGTTGCATTGTGGTTTTGATTTGCATTTCTTTAATGGCTAAAGATTGTGAGCATTTCCTCATGTGTCTATCAGCTGCCTGAGTGTCTTCTTTGGTGAAGCATCTGTTCATATCCTTTGCCCATTTTTTAATTGGATTTCCTATCTTTTTGTTGTAGAGGTGTTGGATTTTTTTTTAAATAGATTTTAGAGATTAGGCCATTGTTGGATCTGTCATAGCCAAAATTTTTTTCCCAGTCTGTAGGTTCTCTTTGTACTCTTTTGGTGAAGTTTTTTGATGAGGATGAGTGTTTAATTTTTAGAAGATTCCAGTTAACTAACTTATCTTCTGGTGTTTGTGTATTGTTAGTTGTGGTTTGTATCCTATTTATGCCAGGTATTAGGGCCTCTAACGTTGACCCAGTTTTTAATTCCATGATCTTTATAGTTTTTGGTTAATTCAATTTTTAAGGGGGGAAATACTTAACTTTATTTTTAATATTGTAATCCACCACAGAATAAGGATATCATGGGATTCTAATAAATAAAAATGGATAAAAATACTGTTTTGTAAAAAGACTGATTCTCTTCATTTTCCAGATTTCACGGAAGGCTGATGGATAAATGTATGCCCTTTTTTGAGAATGTAGCTATAACACTCCAAAGTTCTGTTTCCACAAACCTATCTACCAACACAAACCACTTTTTCACTCTTTATGAAACGAGCTATGTTGTTGGGTGCTTTTGAGTCAATTCTGACTCATAGTGACCCCATAGGACAGAGCAGAACTTCCCTATGGGGTTTCCAAGACTGTAAATCTTTACAGCAACAGATGGCTAGGGCTTTTCTCCCTCACAACGGCTGGTGGGTTTGAACTGTGGATCCTTTCAGTTAGCAGCTAAATACTTAACCATCTCGCCACCGGGGCTCATTGAAAAACACTATACGGTATCTTGTTTAATACACCTAGAAATACTATTTAGGTACAATACTTCTCACCATCTTCTTCCGAGTACAAGTTATTGCAATGAATTTTAAACATACTTTTTTAAATACCAATTTTAAACACTAATGTTCTGTGATGGAAAATAAGGGAAAGGAGAGCATATTCTCTTAAAACATTGAAGATGTAAGGACAGTGTTTACAATGAAATATCTTCCCTCATCCCCCTCCCCTGCCCAGAGAATTGGAAAATGGCCAATTGTTGGAGGAATAAAAAAAAAAAAATTTTTTTTTTTTTTTTAAAGGAGCTGGAAGAGCAATTGAAGCCTCTAAGGATTAAGAGTGTTCTACATGTTTTAACATTGACCCATGAGCCTGTGTGCACCATGACTAGCTCATTCAAATATGGGCTTCTAAACAAAATTCCAAATTTAGATAATTTTTAAAATGCTTAGCTTCATCTGAGACAGTTTTAAAATATTAGGAAGCTTAGCTGTTAAACCTTTCTCTAGAGTTTTCAGAGAAGTAAGACAAATACTTTCTAACCCTAGGAAAAACTCATCAGTTGGCTTTGCATTGTTATCTCTTTGCTTGTCCTTTTCATTCCCTCCAGTCCAGCTGTAACACTTAAATTCTAATTTTTTTGTCTCATTACTTCACTAGTCTATAAAAATGGATACATTGTATCACTTCCTCCTCTCTGTTTCTGTTGTTTTTGAACACAAAACTATGCAGCTGTAAACTATTGTAGCTATAATGTACTTGCCTTGTAGTATCATTGATTTATAGCTGCTTTTGCTATTAATTGGCAATTTCCCCTTAAACCATGACTTTTTTTTATAATGCCAGAAAATTAAATGAATGTATATTGAAGGAACAAATGAGTCGTGATGTACTTACTGTGCTTATCTGATGCTTCACATTTGCATTGGAGAGTAAATATGAAACACCTTCTAATGAATTTTCCACATTTAAGCCAGGCTGATGGTTATAGCTGGTAAAACATGATTTTTGTGTGTGTGATTGGATATTATAACTGAATTTGAGGTTATTGATCTAAGCAGATCGTACAGCAAAAATTCATGACTTTTAAACACACACTGAATCTGCTGGTTAATATAAGTCTTAAAATACAAACTCTTTCAAGTAGTAAATGTATTCATTATACAGCTTGCTCCATAGTGTATTATACCAATATTCAGAACATTTTCAACATTACAATGATAAAACCAGACTGCACAAGAATTCTTGATGTTCCACGTTCAAAAATTTCTACTGCAAACAAAAATAGGTCAGTTGTCTTTATACACAGGAAATACTTACCATAAAGGTCTCCCTGGAAACAGTTCTACTTTTGTAAGCTATTTTTTTTTTTACGGTCAGTTTTTTTTTTTTTTTTTATGGTCAGTCAGCATGTCAGCTAGCAGTGGGCATATTAACGTCTACCTGAAGTCCAAACTTATCTGAAGAAAAAAGTGTCCTAAAACAAGGAGCCAAATTTATCTGAAGGAAAAATGTTCCTAAAACAAGAGGCCAAGAGGCTTGTGTTTGAACATCATGTGGGGTAAAAAGTCATGTAAAATAATCTACTGGAAAGAGAATCACTATTGTTAAAAATCACTTTTATAACCTAAAAATTGTGTTTATTTTTAGAGTGGCAGAGGTCTCCTGTCATTATTGAATTATCAAATACAAAGGCTGTACATAAGGAATAAAGCAGCCATTGAAAGTTACATTCCTGACGTTATTCTTTTGTAAGTAATATGATATCCTTATAATGGGATTAGCACGATTTAGTCACTTAATCAGTATTTACAACAATGTACTATATTACCCTCCAGATTCCTTGTTATGAAGGTTATCAGGGAAATTTTCAAATATAAACTACAAATACACATTACAAACAACAACGAAAATTGTAAAGGACAAGCTGGGTCTTCGGAATTATGGGGAAAATTCCCAATTGATGTCGTTTGGGTGGTTGTGATGGTGGTGGAGGCAATGAAATTTATCTGAAGAAGAAAGTCCTAGAACAAGAGGCCGAGAGGTCAAAAGTTACATAAAATAATCTTCTATGTCATTTACCAATAAATATTTATAACAAATGTATTTAAAATGCAGGCAAATGATCCCCACCAACTTAGGAGGAGGGAAGTGGAAAAATGACTTTAGTTGTGTCTGTATAATTTATGTGTTTATATTTTAACCTGATCTGAAGGAAATATAGGCAAAAGTATTAATACATGCTATATTTTTATATATGAGTATAGCCTGGTGGCATAGTGGTTAAGAGCTACAACTGCTAACCAAAAGGTCGGCAGCTCAAATCCACCAGGCACTCCTTGGAAACTTAATGGGGCAGCTCTACTCTGTCCTATAGGGTCACTATGAGTTGGAATCGACTTGATGGCAATGGGTATATAATGGGTATATAAGAGTAATACATTGTTTTACACAGTTTATTTATCTGCATTTTTTTCTTTCTTGCAATTCTCAGGTATGTGCTTGGTCATAATTTCATTTTCAAATCTTTAGCATTTCATTAATATGCATTACATGACCAGAAATTTTTAATTGATACAAGCATCAATTTCTGTTAATATGTGATTTTATCCCAGCTACATTTGTTAATGAAATATTATGCATGAAATAATTCATTCCCATGGAATAAAAGACCATTCTTACTAAGATCTTTTAGTGGTAACTCATATAACTTCAATTAATTTACTTAATCTTAAATTTCTTAAAACCCCTTTGCCATTGAGTTGGTCCTGACTCATAGCAACCCTATGTATTTCTTGGCTGATCAAAAAAGATGATCTTGAATTTCCATCTTTTTCAGTGAAGGACTTAACACATTTACATTTTCTATATGAACATTCTGTTTTGGTAATCATAATTTCTATTACAACTATCCTTAGGTCTATACTTTGTGATAAACATTATAAAGTTAGTTCTGTGCTATTTAATTTAAGCCTTAACAGCAAGGATAATCACTTGCCCTAATGGAGAATCTGTAGTTCCAGTCTTTTCATACAATGGCTTCTCCATTCCTGAGATAATTATTATCTACTCTCTATTGATTGGTTGGATTTCATCATCAAGGAGTTTATTTTCAGAAAGAGCCTACAAATGTGTACCCAATAAGCTCCTAAGATTGCATTTTCCATGAAAACTTGATAGGTATAAGTACTTGGTTCAGTCATCGTTTCCCCCAGATAGTGTAGACATTACTCTTTTATCTTTAATCTTTTTCTGTTGTTCTGACTGTGGCAAAGTTTCAGGACAGGCTGATGTTTCTCATTGTAAACAGCATACCTGTTCCTTATACTTTAAAATAAGTAACATCACCAGGATGTGCTTTGTTTGTTTTGTTTTTTCTGGAATGCTCAGATTTAATTGTTCTCTTATTTCAGTAAAGTTTTCTTTTATTAATGCTTACCCTCTTTTTTTTTTATCCTTTATTCTAGTCTAGTCTTCAGGAATGCAATATTATACATGTCAGATCTCCTTATTCTCTTTCTCAGCTCTCACCTTTTGAATTGCTTTTACTTTGTTGGCAGAGCCAATTTCTTACCTTGTTATTTCAAACACAGTTTTTCTTTTGTTGATGTTTATTGTTTTCATTTCTGTGCCTAATGCTGCCAGCTCATTTTTCATCTTTTTATTTATCATATTATTCTTATTCATCTGTTGTGTGATTTCTTTTCTCGGAGTCTAAATTCTCCATAATTTTTTAGCATATGAAGAAGTATTTATACGAAATTATCTTCTTTCTCCAGAAACATTTATTCTAATACAAATTCTTCATCTGCTTTTGGTTTCTTTTCCCCTTACTTTTGGTGTGGATGGTGGCAAAGCAGTGTGAGGGGTGGTCTGTGTATAGATCCCACGTAAATTTTTTCTGGACATTATTCTTTGTGTATGTGCAATTGACTCCTGACACCAACTACCAGAGTGGTGTCAAACTTCACAAGTTAAGGGCGCAGTCCTCCAGACTGCCAAGTGTACTCAAGACTTCAGACACCAGCCACAAGCTCAGGGTTTCCCAAACCACCCTCATGTCTGTTCAACTGACACAAATTTGGGGGTTTCCACTACCCTCTCAGGTTTGACAATTTGCTGGAATGACTCACAGAACTCAGTGAAAGTGCTATATTTATGATTACAGTTTTATTATAACCAAAGGATAACAATCAGAACAGGGAGAGGCCTGTTGGGGGGGGGGCGGTGCCCAACATGACATTTTTGCATCCCTAGAGATGCATTACCTTCTCGGTACATTGTACACAGAATATTGTCAACCAAGGAAGTTCACCTGAGCTTTGGTGTCTAGAGTTTTTACTGGAGTTTCATTATGCAGGCATGATTAATAGAACCATTGACCACAAGACTGAGCCAAATCTCCAGTCCTACTCCTCTCACCTGAGGTTGGACTGATGGGTCTTTCTAGCATGTCAAGCTCTTACCATGAGTCAACTTGCTGTCTAAATCATCAGATATGGTCAATGTTCTCATAAATAATGAAGATATTCTAATTACTCCAAAAATTTCAAGGGCTTAGAGGTTTTCTCCCAAAAACTAGGGACAAATGCAGAAAAATCATTTGGATAAAGTTAATTTTTTCACTACACAGTATAAGAACAGTTATTCAGGCCAGCTATTTGTTACAGGAGTTTTGGTAGAGATGGGCAAAAAGTTTTCAATTTTATACCAAGTGTTAAATAAAACCATTGAAGGATTTTAAGGAAGGGGTAAATTGAATGCAAACATTAAGAAAAATACAAGTATAATTTATATGGAAAATATAAAGATAAATGACAAATAAACATAAAATAAATATTATAGGTTTTAGGGGTTTTAGTTTTAATAATATCATCTGGAGGTAGGAAATTATTATATTTTCATAACTATATCTTGCATGCTTTATAGAATCATTTGAAGAATCAATTTAGAATAATTTATCTTTTTAAGGCTTTGTAGTTCCAAATAAAATAAATTACTCTTTTTTTTCTTAGTGTGCTTTTCAAATAGAACAATTTATATTAAAGTTTTTCAAAGTAGGTATAAAACTCTAAATTGTAAGATAGACACAAGAAAAAATTTTTCTTGAATGAGGAAAGAACTGAAGTTTTAAGATAGCCTTACAAAAAATGGCAAATGTCAGCCATGCTTCCAACCTGCAACTGTCAGCCATGTTCTCCAACCTGATACAAGACAGAAACTCAGACACAGCACTCCAGAAGCAAGCTCTCGAAACAAAATGAGACAGAAAGACCACATAAACTCACCTGCCTGTGAGGTCAGCCCAAAGAACAGGATTATACAATACCACACAAAACAAGGGAAACCTAGTTTCTTAAAGTGTAATAGTAATTTTTGTTAAGGTCAACTCAGTTCAGTGAAAAAAAAGAAAAAACAGGTTTTAGATAAAACTTACTAACTTGCTGGAGCCTCAGATGAAGGACTGTCAGACCCTCTGACAAACCTGAGCACCAAAAAAAGTTCCTCCAAGAGGAAAAAAAAAGACAACACAAATGGGAGCTCATTTTCCCAAAGTGGAAAGAGTCTTAGTTATCTAATGCTATAACAGAAATACCTCAAGTGGATGGCTTCAACAAAGAGAAATCCCGACGCTTGCAGGTTGAAGGCATGGCTGAGAGTTGCTGTTTTTTGTAAGGCTGTCTTAAAACCTCAGTTCTTTCCTCATCCAAGAAAAACTTTATCTAGTGTCTGCTTTATGATTTAGACTTTTATATCTACTTTGAAAAACTTTAGTATAAATTGTTCTATTTGAAATGTGCACTAAGAAAAAAAAAGATAAATCATTTATTTTAATTGGTACAAGGCCTTACAAATTATTCTAAATTGAATCTCCAAATGATCCCATAAAGCATGCAAGGGATAGAGTTATGAAAATATAATAATTTTCCACCTCTGGATGATATTATTAAAACTAGATTATAATATTCCTTCAAAAAAATCTTTATTCTGGCCAGTTTAATGATAAATAAGTGTTTATATAAATTTAGTAGTCTGAATATTTCCAGGAATTAATGGAAGTGAATTCATTCAGACAAAGATTTTTTATGTTCTGTACCATGTCAACCTTAAAGCCTATCTTAGTTCTCTAGTGCTGCTATAACAGAAATATCACAAGTGGATGGCTTTAACTAACATAATTTTATTCTTTCACAGTTTAGGAGGCTAGAAGCCTGAATTCAAGGTGCCAGCTCCATGGGAAGGCTTTCTGTCTCTGTCAGCTGTGGAAGAAGGTCCTTGTCATCAGTCTTCCCTTGAGTGGGCCTAGGAGTTTCTCAGTGCAGGGACACCAAGTCCAAAGGACCAGGGTTCTTTATTCTTGGTGGTAGGAGGTTCCTCTGTCTCTCTTCTCACTTCTCTCTTTTATATCTCAAAAGAGATTGACTCAAGATACAATCTGATCTTGTACATTGAGTTCTGTCTCATTAATATGACTGCATCTAATCCTGCCTCATTAACACCATAAAGGTAGGATTTACAACACATAGGAAAATCACATCAGATGACAAAATGGCGAGCAACCACACAATACTGGGAATCATGGCCTAGTCAAGTTGACACACATCTTTGGGGGACACAATTCAATCCATAACAGAGGGAGGGGGAAAAAAAAAAAAAAGAGCAGATGAGAACTCATTTTCCAAAAATGATCACTGAAATCCCAAATTACTTTTAGTATGTTCAGCTTACTGTGTTTTTAAATATGAACCCCAAACCAGCATCCAGGTAGAGTGAGGGGAAATCCAGGCTCATTTATCAAAGATGTTAAGCTCTAAGGTCCCGGCTTTTGGTTCTCTTCTTTTTGAACTTAATTCATTCTGCCAGCTAGAGATCGAGTTTCTTATTTTAGATCTTAAATATACTAGTTCCTCCAACTGGAAAGTACTTTAAAGTAGCTGCTGCTGATTTTAATTTTAGTATTGTGATTATTGAGAAACTATATCATAAAAGAGGCCAGGAAATACCACCTCCTCCTGTAAATTTCATAAAGCAGGTCAGGAGCTGCCATCTCCCCCTGCAGATTTCATAAAACAGGTCAGGACCTGCCACTTCCCCCTGAAAATTGCCATTACCTATTTTCTTGCAAGATTTGGTGATTCCACCCAAATATAGACTTAAAAAATTATAGAATTTGAAAGTGAACCATTACTTTTGGTTTCTCAGAGGCAAGACAAAATCCTAGAGAGGGACTGCCATAAAATGGAGTAGGTCAAAAGACTCTGAGATATTTTGCAACAACCTTCACCAAGCCAATTTGTGCACCAAAATCCAGCTCAACAAAAAAAGGCAGACAGAAACAAAAGTAAAAATACAGGGCCAAAGAAAAGAAAAAAAAACCCAAAGAGCTAAAAGGCATTTCAGCAGGAGTGTAAGAAGGTAAGGTGGATAAAGGGGAATGAATATAAAAGGAGGAGAAGGGGAGAGGGATCAGAGACATTGTAAGAGGCAGGAGCAGAAGAAACGGTTGAAGAAGTTACAGAGCTCTGACATTGCGATTTCTTAATTTGTTTGGACTGTTCAGAAATGGTGTCTTATAAGGGTGCAAATTTACCATACTGATGCCTTCTAGAGGCTTTTCAATGCCCACCAAAAACGGAAAACACAACAAATCTCCCACAGAGCCATCTACACAACAAATCGGAGGCTTGACATTTGAGGGGGCTTACTTTCACGACTCTGACATTTTGTGGAAATGGATTAAGCACAAGGGGCTCAAGCTGGTGCCGGAGCTCAAACTGGTGCCGGAGCTCCAGTCCTTGCTAATCTCAGGGTTCAACGAAGATAAAACACCTTCGGAGTCCTGCCAACTATGCCAAATGTAGTAGAGTGAAACTCGCAGACTCTGCTAAAAAAAGGTTTATTAAAAGCATAAGATATATTCGAATAGGGGGATGTTAGCCCACACAGTGTGAAGATCAAAGGATCCAACAGCATCTGTTTTACAAGAATAGATCTAAGGTGGAATCAGGAATCTCCTAGCAAGATTCTGATTGAATAACCGTCCCCAAACTTTCCCAGATTTGCCTGGGCCTGCCCAGGCTTGTCCTGGCTTGCCTAGGCATGATCACATTGTCTGTTGGTTCTACCAGTCAATGGCCCAAGTTCATAAGCACATGAATGGGAAGAAGTCAAAATTACATTCTCAGGAATGCAGAAGCAGGAATTTGTAACAAAGTGGAGTCAGGACTGCCTAGGCCAGCCACCCTAAATATACCAGGTACCTCTGTCCTGAAGCTCTTATTCAAGTTAAAGACAACAGTTATTATCTCATAGTTTCTATGGGTCAGGAATCTGGGTGCAGAGTATCTGGGTGCCACAGACTCAGTGTCTCTTACAAGGCTATAAGGCCTGGTCAAGGTTGCTCATAACTACACTGATCTCAAGGCTTGGCTGGGAAAGGATCTACTGCCAAGCTTACTCGCTTGGCAACTGGCAAGCTTCAGGTGGCCAGTGACTCAGGAATGACAAGGACTCACGAGGACATATCAACTGGGCCCTGAGGTATAAAAAAAATAGCTAGAACAATCCTAGACAACATCTTTTAGGAAACCTTTCACATAAACAAATACTTAGATAGGGCACGAAAGACCCATATATTTTCCTATTAGCATTTAGTAAATAGTAAGATTTGTTGACAGCACTGGGTTTTTTTTAAGATTTGTTAGACCAATGAAGACACTCTTGACTATCATTACTGAAACTTGTACCAGTATTATTAACAAAGACAATTCAAAATGTAGAATCACATTAGTTGAGCAGTTTTTAGCCAACCTGTGAAAGGGTGAAGCTTTTAATGATTTTACCCATTTGTAATGATGATTCTGTAACATTCCTCGGACTCGGAGAGACATAGCTCCGGCAGTATGCGTCTCCATTTTCCAGTTTTGCCTCTTGGAATGTATGCCGAATAAAATCTTTCGTCTTGTTTTACTATGACTTTGTGGTGATTTTTATGCTAGGACACCAGAGACACCAATTCTTTGCCACGTGAAACTCTCTACCGGGTTATTCACAACATGGCAGCTTGCTTTGCTCAGGGTGAAGGTTCTGAAAGAGAGAGAGAGAGAACAAGACAAAAGACACAATCTCTTTTAACCTAATCTCAAAATATTATTAATCGCGGGTCATCTTAGAGGGTGTATATCTGTGTTTTCCATTAGATTGTTGGGAATAGAAGTCAAGTTTATTAAACTGTATACAATATTCACCCTAGCCTAAAATAATGGTTGGCACATATACTATGTCCTCTATGATGTTTTGTTGTTTGCTAACTGAATAAAACAAGATTTAAAAATTAAATATTCAATTACTTTCATAATCAGAATAATCTTCAACACTAACCTAAAAACTTCCTGTGTCAGGACAGACTAGATTATGCCATGAGTTTATGATTTCTTTTAACTAAGATTCATGCCTTATTTAGGCATTTTTTAAATGTTGTAATTGCCATTATGCTGTTGCTATAAAGTGTTAGATTCTTTTTCACAGGTTTTAAACCCACATGAGATATTCTCAGTATATGTGAAATAAACGTTGCCTTTTTTTTTTAGTTGAGATGTTTATCTCTTGAACAAGTATACAGTAGAAGCCTTCCAGGTGTCAACCTTGTCAATAACTATTAATTTCCAAATGCCAACATTTCTTTTTTCCTCATGCTTCATGTCCATTTGAGAGTCAACTTTAAGTTTTGCTTTACATTTGCCTCCTTCCAGGAACCAGGTGTACAGGGAGATACCCTCAGGAATTTTATGATGTGCTATTGTTGGGGAAAGAGAATGTTGGAAATCACAGTTTTTTTTTCTTTTTTTTAATAATTTTTATTGAGCTTTAAGTGAACGTTTACAAACCAAGTCAGTCTGTCACATATAAGCTTATATACACCTTACTCCATACTCCCACTTACTCTCCCCCTAATGAGTCAGCCCTTCCATTCTCTCCTTTCGTGACAATTTTGCCAGTTTCTAACCCTCTCTACCCTCCTATCTCCCCTCCAGACAGGAGATGCCAACGCAGTCTCAAGTGTCTACCTAATACAAGTAGCTCACTCTTCATCAGCATCTCTCTCCAACCCATTGTCCAGTCCCTTCCATATCTGATGAGTTGTCTTCGGGAATGGTTCCTGTCCTGGGCCAAGAGAAGGTTTGGGGACCATGACCTCCAGGATTCCTCTAGTCTCAGTCAGACCATTAAGTCTGGTCTTTTTATGAGAATTTGGGGTCTGGAAAAAAAAAATTTTTTTTTTTTTTTTTATCCCACTGATCTCCTGCTCCCTCAGGGGTTCTCTGTTGTGCTCCCTGTCAGGGCAGTCATCGGTTGTGGCCAGGCACCATCTAGTTCTTCTGGTCTCAGGATGATGTAAGTCTCTGGTTCAGGTGGCCCTTTCTGTCTCTTGGGCTCATAGTTGTCGTGTGACCTTGGTGTTCTTGTTCTTCATTCTCCTTTGATCCAGGTGGGTTGAGACACATTGATGCATCTAGATGGCCGCTTGTTAGCATTTAAGACCCCAGATGCCACATTTCAAAGTGGGATGCAGAATGTTTTCATAATAGTATTATTTTGCCAATTGACTTAGAAGTCCCCTGATGCCATCATCCCCAAACCCCCGCCCTTGCTCAGCTGACCTTTGAAGTATTCAGTTTATCCAGGAAACTTCTTTGCTTTTGGTCCAGACCATCTGAGCTGACCTTCCGTGTATTGAGTATTGTCCTTCCCTTCACCTAAAGTAGTTCTTATCTACTAACTAATCGGTAAATAACCCTTTCCCACCCTCCCTCCCTCCTCCCCTCGTAACCACAAAAGTATGTGTTCTTCTCAGTTTATACTATTTCTCAAGATCTTATAATAGTGGTCTTATGGAATATTTGTCCTTTTACCTCTGACTAATTTCATTCAGCATAATGCCTTCCAGGTTCCTCCATGTTATGAAATGTTTCACAGATTCGTCACTGTTCTTTATTGATGCGTAGTATTCCATTGTGTGAATATACCATAATATATTTAACCATTCATCTGTTGATGGACACCTTGGTTGCTTCCAGGTTTTTGCTATTGTAAACAGTGCTGCAATAAACATGGGTGTGCATATATCTGTTCTTGTGAAGGCTCTTATTTCTCTAGGGTATATTCCGAGGAGTGGGATTTCTGGGTTGTATGGTAGTTCCATTTCTAACTTTTTAAGATAACCCCAGATAGATTTCCAAAGAGGTTGTACCACTTTACATTTCCACCAGCAGTGTATGAGTTCCAATCTCTCCACAGCCTCTCCAACATTTACTATTTTGTGTTTTTTGGATTAATGCCAGCCTTGTTGGAGTGAAATGGAATCTCATCGTAGTTTTAATTTGCATTTCTCTAATGGCTAATGATCGAGAGCATTTTCTCATGTATCTATTAGCTGCCTGAATATCTTCTTTAGTGACGTGTGTGTTCATATCCTTTGCCCACTTCTCGATTGCGTTGTTTGTCTTTTCGTGGTTGAGTTTTAACAGAATCATATAGATTTTAGAGATCAGGCGCTGGTCGGAGATGTCATAACTGAAAATTCTTTCCCAATCTGTAGGTGGTCTTTTTACTCTTTTGGTGAAGACTTTAGATGAGCATAGGTGTTTGATTTTTAGGAGCTCCCAGTTATCTGGTTTCTCTTCGTCATTTTTGGTAATATTTTGTATTCTGTTTATGCCGTGAATTAGGGCTCCTAACGTTGTCCCTATTTTTTCTTCCATGATCTTTATCATTTTAGTCTTTATATTTAGGTCTTTGATCCACTTGGAGTTAGTTTTTGTGCATGGTGTGAGGTGTGAGTCCTGTTTCATTTTTTTGCAAATGGATATCCAGTTATGCCAGCACCATTTGTTAAAAAGACTATCTTTTCCCCAATTAACTGACACTGGGCCTTTGTCAAATATCAGCTGCTCATATGTGGATGGATTTATATCTGGGTTCTCAATTCTGTTCCATTGGTCTATGTGCCTGTTGTTGTACCAGTACCAGGCTGTTTTGACTACTGTGGCTGTATAATAGGTTCTGAAATCAGGTAGAGTGAGGCCTGCCACTTTCTTCTTCTTTTTCAGTAATGCTTTACTTATCCGGGGCTTCTTTCCCTTCTGTATGAAGTCGGTGATTTGTTTCTCCATCACATTAAAAAATGTCATTGGAATTTGGATCGGAAGTGCATTGTATGTATAGATGGCTTTTGGTAGAATAGACATTTTTACTATGTTAAGTCTTCCTATCCATGAGCAAAGTATGTTTTTCCAATTAAGTAGGTCCTTTTTAGTTTCTTGCATTAGTACTTTGTAGTTTTCTTTGCATAGGTCTTTTACATCCTTGGTAAGATTTATTCCTAAGTATTTTATCTTCTTGGGGGCTACTGTGAATGGTATTGATTTGGTAATTTTCTCTTTGATGTTCTTTTTGTTGATGTAGAGGAATCCAAGTGATTTTTGCATGTTTATCTTATAACCTGAGACTCTGCCAAACTCTTCTATTAGTTTCTGTAGTTTTCTGGAGGATTCCTTAGGGTTTTCTGTGTATAAGATCATGTCATCTGCAAATAGAGATAATTTTACTTCCTCCTTGCCTATCCGGATGCCCTTTATTTCTTTGTCTTGCCTAATTGCTCTGGCTAGGACTTCTAGCACGATGTTGAATAAGAGCGGTG
Organism: Loxodonta africana; assembly: GCF_030014295.1. Taxonomy (NCBI): domain Eukaryota; kingdom Metazoa; phylum Chordata; class Mammalia; order Proboscidea; family Elephantidae; genus Loxodonta; species Loxodonta africana. The sequence goes on along the minus strand of NC_087345.1, from coordinate 130,637,735 downwards.
ATAAAGGGCATCCTTGTCTGATTCCCGTTCTCAAGGGAAGTGCTTTCAGGCTCTCTCCATTTAGAGTGATGTTGGCTGTTGGCTTTGTATAGATGCCCTTTATTATGTTGAGGAATTTTCCTTCAATTCCTATTTTGCTGAGAGTTTTTATCATGAATGGGTGTTGGACTTTGTCAAATGCCTTTTCTGCATCAATTGTCTTTTGTTTTATTTATATGGTAGGTTACATTAATGGTTTTTCTAATATTAAACCAGCCTTGCGTACCTGGTATAAATCCCACTTGGTCGTGGTGGATTATTTTTTTAATATGTTGCTGAATTCTATTGGCTAGAATTTTGTTGAGGATTTTTGCATCTATGTTCATGAGGGATTTAGGTCTGTAATTTTCTTTTTTTGTGATGTCTTTACCTGGTTTTGGTATCGGCGATATGGTGGCTTCATAGAATGAGTTAGGTAGTATTCCATCATTTTCTATGCTTTGAAATACCTTTAGTAATAGTGGTGTTAATTCATCTCTGAAAGTTTGGTAGAACTCTGCAGTGAAGCCATCCAGGCCGGGGCTTTTTTTGTTGGGAGTTTTTTGATTACTGTTTCAATCTCTTTTTTTGTTGTGGGTCTATTTAGTTGTTCTGCTTCTGATTCTGTTAGTTTAGGTAGGTAGTGTTTTTCTAGGAATTCATCCATTTCTTCAAGGTTTGCAAATTTGTTAGAGTGCAATTTTTTTTAATAATCTGATATGATTCTTTTAATTTCAGTTGGGTCTTTTGTGATGTAGACCATCTCGTTTCTTATTCGGGTTATTTGTTTCATTTCCTGTATTTCTTTAGTCAGTCTGGCCAATTTTTTTTTTTATCAATTTTGTTAATTTTTTCAAAGAACCAGCTTTTGGCTTTGTTAATTCTTTCAATTGTTTTCTGTTCTCTAATTCATTTAGTTCAGTTCTAATTTTTATTATTTGTTTTCTTCTGCTGCCTGATGGATTCTTTTGTTGCTCACTTTCTATTTGTTCAAGTTGTAGGGACAGTTCTCTGATTTTGGCTCTTTCTTCTTTTTGTATGTGTGCATTTATCGATATAAATTGACCTCTGAGCACTGCTTTTGCTGTGTCCCAGAGGTTTTGATAGGAAGTGTTTTCATTCTCCTTGCATTCTATGAATTTCTTTATTCCCTCCTTAATGTCTTCTATAACCCAGTCTTTTTTCAGCAGGGTATTGTTCAGTTTCCAAGTATTTGATTTCTTTTCCCTGATTTTTCTGTTATTGATTTCCACTTTTATGGCCTTGCGGTCTGAGAAGATGCTTTGTAATATTTCGATATTTTGGATTCTGCAAAGGTTTGTTTTATGACATAATATGTGGTCTATTCTGGAGAACGTTCCATGTGCGCTAGGAAAAAAAGTATACTTTGCAGCAGTTGGGTGGAATGTTCTGTATAAGTCAATGAGGTCAAGTTGGGTGATTGTAGCAATTAGGTCTTCCGTGTCTCTGTTGAGCTTCTTACTGGATGTCCTGTCCTTCTCCGAAAGTGGTGTGTTGAAATCTCCTGCTATAATCGTGGAGGTGTCTATCTCACTTTTCAGTTCTGTTAAAGTTTGTTTTATGTATCTTGCAGCCCTGTCATTGGGTGCATAAATATTTAATATGGTTATATCTTCCTGGTCAATTGTCCCTTTTATCATTATGTAGTGTCCTTCTTTATCCTTTGTGGTGGATTTAACTTTAAAGTCTATTTTGTCAGAAATTAATATTGCTACTCCTGCTCTTTTTTGCTTGTTGTTTGCTTGATATATTTTTTTCCATCCTTTGAGTTTTAGTTTGTTTGTGTCTCTACGTCTAAGGTGTGTCTCTTATAGGCAGCATATAGACGGATCCTGTTTCTTTATCCAGTCCGAGACTCTCTGTCTCTTTATTGGTGCTTTTAGTTCATTTACATTCAGCGTAATTATAGATAAGTATGTGTTTAGTGCTGTCATTTTGATGCCTTTTTATGTGTGTTGTTGACCATTTCATTTTTCCACTTACTTTTTTGTGCTGAGACGTTTTTCTTTGTAAATTGTGTGTTCCTCATTTTCATGGTATTTGACTTTATGTTTGCTTTATGTTTGGTTTTTGAGTCATGGAGTTGTTATACCTCTTTGTGGTTACCTTAATATTTACCCCTATTTTTCTAAGTAAAAACCTAACTAGTATTGTCCTATATCGCCTTGTGTCCCTCTCCATATGGCAGTTCTATGCCACCTGTATTTAGTCCCTCTTTTTGATTATTGTGATCTTTTACATATTGACTTCAATGATTCCCTGTTTTGAGCATTTTTTTCTTTTTAAAATTAATCTTAATTTGTTTTTGTGATTTCCTTATTTGAGTTGGTATCAGGATGGTCTGTTCTGTGACCTTTTGTTGTGCAGGTATCTGATATTATTGGTTTTCCAACCAATTTCCTTTAGTATTTCTTGTAGCTTTGGTTTGGTTTTTGCAAATTCTCTAAGCTTGTGTTTATTTGTAAATGTTTTAATTTGACCTTTATATTTGAGAGAGAGTTTTGCTGGATATATGATCCTTGGCTGGCAGTTTTTCTCCTTCAGTGCTCTATATATGTCATCCTATTGCCTTCTTGACTGCATGGTTTCTGCTTATTCTTATTGATTCTCCTTTGTAGGAGACCTTTCTTTTATCCCTGGCTGCTTTTAAAATTTTCTCTTTATCTTTGGTTTTGGCAAGTTTGATGATAATATGCCTTGGTGATTTTCTTTTTGGACCAATCTTAAATGGGTTTCGATGAGCATCTTGGATAGATATCCTTTCGTCTTTCATGATGTCAGGGAAGTTTTCTGCCAACAGATCTTCAACTATTCTCTCTGTGTTTTCTGTTATCCCTCCCTGTCCTGGGACTCCAATCACACGCAAGTTATTCTTCTTGATAGAGTCCTACATGATTCTTAGGGTTTCTTCATTTTTTAAAATTCTTGTATCTGATTTTTTTCAGCTATATTGGTGTCTATTTCCTGGTCCTCCAGATTTCCCACTCTGCATTCCAATTGTTCGAATCTGCTCCTCTGACTTTCTATTGCATTGTCTAATTCTGTAATTTTATTGTTAATCTTTTGGATTTCTGAATGCTGTCTCTCTACGGATTCTTGAAACTTATTAATTTTTCCACTATGTTCTTGAATAATCTTTTTGAGTTCTTCAACTGCTTTATCAGTGTGTTCCTTGGCTTTTTCTGTAGCTTGCCTTATTTCATTTCTGAGGTCATCCCTGATGTCTTGAAGCATTCTGTAAATTAGTTTTTTATATTCTGCATCTGGCAATTCCAGGATTGTATCTTCATTTGGGAAAGATTTTGATTCTTTAATTTGGGGCGTTGTAGAAGCAATCATGGTCTGCTTCTTTATGTGGTTTGATATTGACTGCTGTCTCTGAGCCATCACTAAGGTATTATAGTGAGGAAATCACAGCTTTTTTCTTAAAACTTTCCCTAGGAAGACATCACACACATTTCATTGGCTGAAACAAGTCCTATGGCCATGTCTGAGTTCAAGGAGGCAGAGAAATATAATCCTACCATGTACTTGGAAAGAGGACACTTGTAATGACTACCACACTCCCACAGAGTATTCCAGAATCCATAATATAATGCCTAGTATTCCAGAATGTATGATCGATGAACAACATTTTTTAACAATATAAGTAATACAATCTCTGTGGTACTAAATGAAGCAAAAAAAAAAAAAAAAGCAAAGCAATGAATCTTTGTCCACATTGTTTTTTTTAAATAATTTTTATTGTGCTTTAAGTGAAAGTTTACAAATCAAGTCAGTCTTTCACATATAAACTTATGTATACACCTTACTACATACTCCCATTTACTCTCCCGCTAATGAGTCAGCCCGCTCCCTCCTTCCCGTCTCACCTTTGGTGACTGTTTTGCCAGTTTCTAACCCTCTCTACCCTCCCATCTCTCCTCCAGACAGGAAGAGCCAAGACAGTGTCATGTGTCCACCTGATACAAGTAGCTCACTCCTCATCAGCATCTCTCTCCAACCAATTGTCCAGTCCAGTCCATGTCTGATGAGTTGTCTTCGAGAATGATTCCTATCCTGGGCCAACAGAAGATTTGGGGACCGTGACCCCCAGGATTCTTCCAGTCTCAGTCAGACCATTAAGTCTGGTCTTTTTATGAGAATTTGGGGTCTGCATCCCACTGTTCTTCTGCTCCCTCAGGGGTTCTCTGTTGTGCTCCCTGTCAGGGCAGCCATCAGTTGTGGCCGAGCACCATCTAGTTCTTCTGGTCTCAGGATGATGTAAGTCTCTAGTTCATGTGGCCCTTTCTGTCTTGGGCTCTTAATTATCTTATGACCTTGATGTTCTTCATTCTCCTTTGACCCAGGTGGTTTGAGACCAGTTGATGCATCTTAGATGGCCACTTGTTAGCATTTAAGACCCTAGACGCCACACTTCAAATGTCCACATTGTTTTTATCTTTAGCTTTAAAAATATGAAATATTTTAAGATTTCTAACATGATGCCAACTATTTTCCAGGAAGATTGAGTTTCTTTAATCTCATGCCAATTATTTTGGTTATCTAGTGCTGCTATAACAAAAATACCACAAGTTGGTGGCTTTAACAAACAGAATTTTGTTTTCTCACAGTTTAGGAGGCTAGAATTTGGAATTCAGGGTGTTGACTCTAGGTGAAGTCTCTCTCTCTCTCTCTGTGTTCATTCTGGGAGAAGGTCCTTGTCACTTTTCAGCTTTTATTCCTAGGGTCTTTGGTGATCATGTGACTTATATCTTCCCCTTTGTGCTTGCTTGCTTCATCTGCACTTTTATGTTTCAAAAGAGATAGATTTAAGACACACCGCATGCTAATACTGACTCATTAACATAATAAAGAAAACTCATTCCCAAATGGAATTACAACCGCAGGTATAGAGGTTAGGATTTATAACACATATTTTTGGAGGATAGAATTTAATCCACAATACCAATTAAGTATAATAGTACAATTCTCATCTATTCTTGTTGTCGTTAGCTGTGGTAGAGTTGGCTCCCCTCTCACGGGAACTCCATGTCTTACAGAGTAGAACAGCTCCATAGGATTTTCTTTGCTGAGATCTTTATGGACGCAGCTCACCAGGCCTTTCTTCCAAGGAACTGCTGGGTAGGTTCTAACTGTGAACCTTTAGGTTGGTAGCTGATTGCAAATTCCTCATCTATCCTTACCACTTGCAAATATTATTTCTCTAATATTTACCAACTTGATAGTCATTCACAAAAGCGGGGGCTATTATTTATTTTAAGTGTGATGTGAAGTCCCTGAGTGGCACAAATGGTTAAGTGCTTGACTACTAGTTGAGAGGCTGGTGGTTGGAACTAACCCAGAGGCACCTGGGAAGAAAGGCCTGGAAATCTGCTTTCCAAATGTCACAGCCTTGAAAACCCTATGGAGCAGTTTTACTTGCATGCGTGGTGTTGCCATGAGTCGAAATTGACTTGACAGCAGCTAACAACAACAGCAACATGATGTGAAGTAGGAAGGAAAGCCGCTATTGTATATGGAAGATTTTTGACCTGGAAAGCATTCTTATTTTCAGTTTTGTACAGGGAGCATGAGCAGCCCACCACCAGGCTGACAGTGAAGTCTTACATGTTGCTATGACGCTGAGCAGGTTTCAGCAGAGCATCCAGACTAAGCTGGCCTAGAAAGAAAGGCCTGGTGATCTAATTCAGAAAAATCAGCCAGTGAAAACTCTATGGAGCATAGCAATCAGATTCATAACTCCTCATGGGGATGCTGTAGGACAGGGCACTATTGGCTCTTTTACACATGGGGTCTCCGTGAGTCTGACTGACTTGATGGCAGCTAACAACAGGGAGCACTAAACTTTACCACAGGGCATCAGGCCCTGAGCTGAGCAGTCAGCAACTTGGGTTTTGTCTGCACGATATGAAGTTAAGTTAGGCAGTTAAATGGTCAACTTAACCTGCCATTAAAACACCTACCTTCTTCTTTAAACTGCTCCCTGGTGACATCATCTCATAAACACTTTCCTTTTAATCTCTCACCTCCTCTAGCAGGAAATTTACCTTCATTGTTTATAGGGTCGCTATGAGTCAGAAGTGACCCGACAGCACTGGGTTTGGTTTTTTGGGTTTTTTTTTATGTCTCAAATGTACACCTGTGGAAGCCGCAGTCTAGAAATCAAATGATATATTACATTATGCAAGTCTACGGCAAAAGGCCCTTTAAGGTGTGAAAAAGCAAAGATGTCACTTTGAGGTCTAAAGTGCTCCTGACCCAAGCCATGGCCTTTTCAGTTACCACATATGCATGCATATGAGGACAAATAAGGAGGACCAAAGAAGAATTGATGCATTTGAATAATGGTGTTGGCAAAGAATATTGAATATACCACTGACTGCCAGAAGAACACACGAATCTGTCTTGGGAGAAGTACAGCCAGAATGCTCCTTAGAAGTGAGGATGGTGAGACTTTGTCTCAACTACTTTGGACATGTCATCAGGAGGGACCAGTCTCTGGAGAAGGATATCATGCTTGGTAAGGTGGAAGGTCAGCAGAAAAAAAGGAAGACCCTCAAGGAGATGGATTTGGCACAGTGGCTGCAACAATGGGCTCAAACACAGAAATGATGGCGAGGATGGCGCGGAACAGGGCAATATTTGGTTCTGTTGTATCTGCCAGGCTGTCCTTGGAAACTCTATGGGGCAGTTCTACTCCGTCCTATAGGGTCGCTATGAGTCGGAATCGACTCAAGAGCACTGGGTTGGGTACCTAAGTTTGCTATGAGTCAGAATTCACCGTCGTTAGGTGCCATGGAGTTGGCTATGACTCATAGCGACACCTCCCTGTTACACCCGGAAGGGAAATACCTGGAACAGCTAACCATTCCTCCTCACCTACCTCATTTTCCCTAAAATACCAACAACGAAAAATCTTTTTCGAATCAGGGAAATGACTTCCTGGGTCTCAGTCACCTTCAAAGACTTGCAGTTTCTCTTTCTTTTTGCCCCACCCCCTTCGATTCCCAGTGCCTAGCTCCCAGGGAAGATTTAGGAGAAGCAATTTCTTGGGCTACAGGTCAGTTGGAGGTTTTTAAATCTGTCAGAGGTAAGTGGTCTGCGTCCCTTTTCAGGTCTAATTCGTGTTTTGCATGGTTGTCAGCTCCAGGGCACAGGGGGGAGGGAGGGAGAAGGAAGAATCGGCTGTTGCCTCCTGGTGGCGCGTTTCCTCTTCTATGACACCCTGCCTTCCCTCTCGGTGCAGACTTGGGCTGATCACCCCTGCACTTTCTACTCTGGGAGTTGACTCCTAAGGGTTGTAGTAACTAGACCCTTTTACCAACCTAGCTGTAAGGGTTTCTAAAGCCTCACTGCTCACTGTGTGGTCCCACCATCAGCAGCATCAGCCTTACCTGGGAGATGGTTAGAAATGCAGAACCTCAGGCCCCAGCCCAGACCAGTGTGTCTCAATCTCCAATTTAACAAGATTTTCAGGTGAGTCTTAGGCGCAATAGAGTTTAAGAGGTCCTGCTGTAAATGACTCAGCCTCCTGATCTGTTATTTTCTGGTTTTAATCTGAGGTCCCTCTAGCTGCCTGTGTGGGCCGTGGGAAAGGGGATTGAGTGGGGGAGCAATGGACATTCATGCTGTTCGTCAGAAGTTTGAATTTGATGTTTGTGCGCACAATTGAAGGTATTTGTCCATAAAGACATGGAGTAGTGATTTCTAGAGTGAAATTTGCAGTGGATCCGAAGACCTATTCGTTATCCATCGGAGTTAATTTTATAACGGTAGTCAGCAGAGGGCGCTGCAACCTCTTTCTTTTTTGTCTATGGACTTAAGCTGAAGCCAGAACGTTTAATGTTATTGGTGAAACCCTTAAATCTACATTATTTTGTTGATGCACCAATACCTATATGTGAAGGTATTATTTTCTTGACCGTATAGGTGAGTAAAGAGCAGAACTCAACTTCTGTTTCGCAACTCAAAACTCGGGCTCCTTTCGCAGCCTACCGCACTCCTGATTGCTGTTGTAATACCCAAAATACGAACCATGTGGAGAAAGATGAACGAAAGCAAAACTTTGCCTACCTCACAATTTGGTCTATGGTTGCCCCTAGTATTTAACCAGGTGGCCCTACTCCTACAAAGCCCAAAGGGATCTGACACCTTTATGTCTTCTCAGCTTCATCTCTTATCACTTACCGTTCTTCACCCTTGCTTCTGCTGCCATGCTGATTATATTATGTCCACAAAAACTTCTCTCTGTTCCTAACACATACCAGCTCCTTCCTGCCTTAGACCCTTTCTTTGCTCCAGGTAATCCTATATCTGGTATGCTCCTGCCTCAGATCTTCACATTCTCCGGGAGACTTTCTCTGACATTCAGTCTAATGTAGCCTCCCGGATACTCTATCAATTCCACCTTTATAATATTTAACACTACCTGAAAATTACTTTCCTTTTATTGTCTATTTAGTTATTGTTCTCCTCATCCTTGCTAGAATGGGAGGTCTAAGACAGCAAACAGTTTTCCCATCTTGTTCGCAGCTCTTTGGTGCCTGGTGCATAGCAGGCACATAATAAATCCGTATTGAATAAATGAATGTATGCATTTTCAAGCAATGCAATGGTAATGCCTTGTACAGTGTTATAAGTTATCAATGTACTGTATTGTTATGCAGAGAACATTGTGCCCTGTTACAAGTTATCAATGTTCTGTATCGTTATGCAGAAAACACTGTGCCCTGAAACACCTGCACAGCTTGTAGGTGCCACTCTACCTGAACTAGCTTGAAACCTACTAGGCTAGACTGAGACTAAAGGACAACCAAACCTCAAAACCAAACCCATCACTGTGGAATTGATTCCAACCCTCGGCGACCTCGTGTGCTCCAGAGAAGAACTGTGCTCCACAGGGTTTTCAATGTCTATAATCTTACAGAAGTAGATCACCAGGCCACCAGGCCTCTCTTCTGCAGTGCTTCTGGGTGGGTTCAAGCCACCAACCTTTTGGTTAGTTGCCCAGCATGAACTGTTTGCATCACCTAGGAACCTTAAATGAAAGCCAACAACTCCATCTGTGTCACTGTTGTTGAATCATACAGCATAGTAGTTAACGTATGGGCTTTGACGTTAGACAGACCTAGGTTTGAATCATAGCTCTGCTGCTTAGTATACAAGTAAGTAAGAAAAAGTTATTTAACCTTACTAAACCTTGGTGGGAATAATGTCTACTTAATGTCATTGTTTTGAGAATTAAATGAGATAAGAATATTACGGTCAACATTTTTCAAAGTGCAGTAACACTTCAATGTATAATGAAGGACCTGTTTTCCTCCCAATCCATCGCAGGTCAATACTTTTATAAAATACAATAAAAATTAATGGAAACAGAAATGAAATTTTTTTAAAAAGCAAAGATATACAAAGCAGAATTTTTTTTTTTTTTTATTTTGAAGTATGTTTATCAGATTCAGAAGTCATAAAATTATGTTTTGGTTAATTAGAATAAACATGTTGTTGTTGTTGGGTGCTGTCCAGTCAATTTCAACTCATTGCCACACAACGTGACAGAGTAGAATTGCTGCGTCTGGTTTTCTAGGCTGTAATCTTCACAGAAGCAGATCACCAGGTCTTTCGGTCTTTTTCCTGTGGAGCCGCTAGGTAGGTTCGAACTGCCAGTCTTTCTGTTAGTAACCAAGTGCTTAACTCTTGTGCCACCAGGTCCTTAGTATAAACATAATGTAGAAAAAAAGGAAGAATTACAAAAACTGTGTACTTTTAGATAATTATCATAAAGAATTCCTATTAACTTCGAACTTTGACATTTTGAAATGGAAACTAATCCCAAACTTTAGCGGTCAAATTGTCTTCCCCATTTTAAATTCCTGTGACTACACACTTTGAATGAATATTATTTATATGGATATGTAAAGTTTGTAATACGACAAATAAGCTTGTTAGATTGGATTGACAACAGCACTCTGCCTACAGAAGATAAAGGGTATCTAAACGCTTTCCATTTCATTTTAATAACAGTCATAGTAGGGGAACCAGTTTCAAGGAGGTATGAGTACCTGGGTGGCACAAACACTTAAGCACTGGACTCCCAGCTGAAAGGTTCACAGTTCAAACCCATCCAGAAGCACCTCTGGTGATAGACCTGGCTATCTGCTTTGGAAATGTCACATTCTTGAAAACCCTGTAGAGTAGTTCTACTCTGTAGACGTGGGGTTGCTGTAAGTCGGAATCGACTCAATGGCAACTAACAGCAACAAGTTGAAGGAATGGAAGAAGAGATTTTTCAATAATTTCAGCAAGCTGAGGCTATTTATTTTTAAGTCTTATCCAAAAGGATACAAATAATGCTGTTTTTTAAAATGTATCTTCAATAATTCATCAGTAACCATTTGCAACAAATTATTCTGTGAAGTTTATAATTAATTTTTATTAACCTGAAAAAATGAAGTAAATGGATTTCAGATTTTATACACAGTTGGATTGTAGTTGAGAAAATAACCGCAACATACCTTACTTTTTAATGTAGTCCTAGTTCACATGACTCATACCCAGCTCACTGAGTTTGACCACACCAAACTAGTCTCTATCCTGTTCCACAAGATGGATCCACTGACTACTCACTTGGATATCATGGATATGTCAAGTTGCTATCAAAGTTTTTAAAAGCTCTCTCAGTAACTGTACTTAACTCACCATTGCCCAGTATGACCCAATTTATGGATAGCCACTGACTCAGCAGGCACACTTTGAAACAAGCTCTAACACAAAGAGCTCAATAAATTTTAACTGCTAGTAGGGCTTTTTATTAAAATGCAGCCATCTAGAGCTTTGCTTAATATAGCTATCTTCCATACAAACAGTTGAAGTCTATTTACTTAAGAGGTAATAAACCAAAAACCCTCTGCTGTTGAGTCTATCTGGACTCATAGAGACCTTTTCGGTCAGAGTAGAATTGCCCCATAGGGTTTCCAAGACTGTAATCTTTACCATATCGTATAGTATTTTCAATTGCCTAGTCTGCATGAGAAAGCTGGACAATGAATAAGGAAGACTGAAGAAGAATTGATACCTTTGAATTATGGTGTTGGCGAAGAATATTGAGTATACCAAAGACTGCCAAAAGAACAAACAAATCTGTCTTGGAAGAAGTACAGCCAGAATGGTCCTTAGGAGCAAGGATGGCAAGACTTCGTCTCAGCTACTTTGGACATGTTGTCAGGAGGGATCAGTCCACAGAGAAGGACATCGTGCTTAGTAAAGTAGAGAGTCATTGAAAAAGAAGATGACTTTCAAGGAAATGGATTGGCACAGTGGCTGCAACAATGGGCTCAAGCATAACAAAGATTTTGAGAATGGCATCGGCCCAGGCAGTATTTCGTTGTGTTGCACATGGGGTTGCTATTAGTGGGAACCAATTCGACGTCACCCAACAACAACAATCTTTAGGGAAGCAGACTGCGCATCTTTCTTCAGTGGAGCAGCTGGTGAGCTCCAACTGCCCACCTTTCAGTTAGAAGTAGAGCCGCTTAACCGCTACACCACAGGGCTGTTTTAGCTAGTAATCATGAGAGAGAAAGGTTAGACACAGCTTCAGTTGAAGAGAGATTCCTAAAAGGTCCCTTAGTGTCTCCTTGAGACAGAGCCCCCACCCACAGTGCTGCATTAAAAACCCCGTTTACTTAGCTTCCTCCCCCACAGCGTTGTATTAAAAATCCTGTTTCCTTTGGTAGGCTTCCTCCCCCTCCCCCCCCTCCAGCTTTGCATTTCAATCTTGCTTTTGCTTGGAGGTTGTATGTAAACCCCATTGTGCCTGCTTTGTATGATTGAGAATGTTCCTGTATGTTCCTGTATGAACTCCCTACTTATAAACCCCTTTAAAAGTAGCTTGGCTGCTCTCCTGGGGAGCAGTCTTGGCAGCAGCAGCTCCGTTTGACTCTTTTTCCTTATACAATGAAATGAAGGTGCCTTTACTGTTCTCCCCCCTCAGGCTTTGGTTTATTGGCCAATATGAGTCATGCTGAGTAAGAACCTGGGATTTCTACCTGGCAACATCCTTATTTGTGTGACCTTGTCTTTATATAGGACAATACTGCATAATTAGAACATTGCCCTTTTTATGAGAACAGGAGCATTTTGATTTCAGTTACGGGAATTAGCAGTCCTATGTTCATGAATTAATTTCTTTTTTCTCTCTATGTATAATAGGCATGGCACTTACATCACATTCACTGTGATGATACCTCTCAAAAACATGGCCAACATGTAAGACTTCACACTTAGATTCTTTTATGCCTGCCTACTGGAAAAAGGAAGGAAAAAGTGTGAATGTTACATCATCATCAAGCACTCAAACTCACTCATTTTCCACAGAAAATTTTCTTAATAAGAAGTATATTAGAGAGAGCTATCCAGGGTTGTTATTTTTTAAGAAAAATGTACACGTTGGCACTTGTGATGATTAATGTTATGTGTCAACTTGGTTAGGCTATGATTCTCAGTGATTTGGCAGACTCTAAGTAACTGACTTCCGTTTTGTGATATGATGTGAACATCCAATCAGTTGGAAGAGCAGTTTCCTTGGGGGTAGAGCCTGCCTCCAGTATATAAACGGATTTTCTGGCAAACCTCACTCTTTTTTTCTCGACATTGCATTCTTCTCATTAACTGGATGTAAACCGCAGAAGTCTCTGGCCTGCCTCCTGACCTGCAGATTTTGGGTTTGTCAGCTCCTGCAACTTCGTGAGCCAGTAGAGATCTTCAGCCTGTTGTCTGACCCATGGATTTGGGACTTGTTAGCCCCCTCAATTCCTTGAACAATTTCCTTGAAGTAAATTTCTCTCTACGAAGTCCTGGTAGTGCACTGGATAAGAGAGCTTGGCTGCTAACCAAAAGGTCAGCAGTTCGAGTCTACCAGCCACTCCCTGGAAACCCTGCTCTGTCCTACAGGGTGGCTACGAGTTGGAATCTACTCGATGGCAATGGGTTTGGCTTTTATATCATATATGCTTCACTGGCTTTGCTCCTCTAGAGAATCCAGAGTAAGACACCTTCCATCGCTGAAAGATAAAACCATTTTTACTCCAACTAAAAGTTGAGAAACACTTAAAGTAATAATGAAGCATAACCCATGTTTTTGATGGGTGGGTAACTTCCCTATTTCCAAAAAATAACTGACACAGGAAAGAGTAAGTTAGAGCTTAAAAAAAATGAATTAAAATAGAAAAGTAGAAAAGGACAAAAACTGATCTCCCAAAAAGGTACGAGTTAAACTACTGTATAAAATTAGCATGATCCATCTATACAGCAAAGTATTTGTTACATAAGCAATAAACTGTGATATTAACACAGCATGTGCTTTCTTGTGCTTTCTGAATGTGATAGTCAAAACGTGGAACTACTTCTTGAGGCAATACTTCTGAAATGCTACAGGAGGGCATTTTATTGTCACCTAAGAAGATGATTATCTTACTGTATCCTGTGGCAGTAAGCATGTATCCTTCTTGTGTTTATAAGCAGTGACAAATTATATGAATGTAAATTAAAGTAGGGGGAGTATTATGATATGGCTTTGCCCGAAGGTCATATTGATGTTTCTCTTGTACATAAGAAAAAAATTAGATTTTGTTTTAAATTCCAATCTAAGATCTTTTGCCCTTAGGGTAGAGATCTAGATGTTTATAATCAGTCACTATTGTTTTTTCTTTTTTGAAATGTCATCTTTTAAGTTTATATATGTGTATGTGTGTATACATGTATGGAAACCCTGGTGGTGTAGTGGTTAAGTGCTACTGCTGCTAACCAAAAGGTTGGCAGTTGGAATCCTCCAGGCACTCCTTGGAAACTCTATGGGGCAATTCTACTCTGTCCTATAGGGTCGCTGTGAGTCAGAATCAACTCGGCGGCAGGGGGTTTGGTTTTTTTTTCTTTTTTTTTTGGCATACATATATATTGCTGTTTCCATATTTTATATTATCTTCTTGCCTTCTATTAAGGTAAAGTTGTTTTTTTGTTTGTTTTGTCAGCTGCCTTCTATTGTTACCTCCATGATTATGTTACCTTCTAGCACAGGTTGTCACTTCAGCTGCTCATAAGGATAACTTGTGCGTCCCAGCCCTGGCCTTCTCATTCACAGTCTTCCGCACAGTGCAGATGTTGTTTGGGTTTATTTTTAGTTGACTCTAACCCACAAAGTTCCGATTTGAAAGCAGTGCCTGTGCTGTAAATATCTTTAAAATTATATTTACCACACGGCAAGGGTAAAAAATGGATAAAAAATCTCTTTAACAACGTTACTGTGGACATAGCAGAGCAAGCTGTAGCTATCAGCTTCAATTCTTTTTTCTTTATGAGTTGGTGTTTTAATTTGCTTAGTCTCTAGTGGTTTCTAAGGTGTCTTTTGTCAGGTAAGTGTATAAGGGGCTTTGGCAGCAATTGATCTTTCCTCAGGGTCAGTAACTCAGCTTACACATCTCAGAGCACAGTTACCAGAACCTGGTGTATGTAACATCTGTAATATCTGGGCTTTAAGAGTTTTAAAACAAAAATCATATTAAGTCAATAATAGAAATTGTTTGAAGTTTATTGAATATACAATTTGCAAACCCCGGTAACATTTCGACTAGACTGTCAAAAATGTTCGTAAGCGGAGAAGAACTGGGTCTCGAGAAGAAGCCAAAGAACCAGAACGCGCTTCCTTGTTTACTCTTCTACCCGCCTCTTCTGCGCCGCTGGCGCCACCAGGGGAAAAAAAAAAACAAAAAACAAAAAACCTAAAGAAACAGAATCGAAAGCAAATTTCCGGCCATGGTAGTGCAGGCCTAGGCGCAGCTCGGGTCTCCAGCGGTCACCTCCGAGTCTGGCCCGGCCCGAGTGGGGCGCCCCTGCTTCCCCTGGGTGTGGGCTGGGCGGTGGGTTCGGGAGGCACCCGCGAGGGTAAGGCTCCGGGGCGGGAGGAGGGACGCGAGCTACCTGGCAGGGAGCGGGGAGGGCGCCGGGCTGAGGAGCAGCAGCGGGCCCCGGGGCCCCGAGAACCTCCAGGCAGCAGCTCTCCCCGCTCCCGGGTTGGGCTGAAGGAGGAGCCATCTTCAACAGAACTCCAACAATGGGAGAGAAGGAGGCTTCGCCGAGATCTGACCAGGCTAGGACTCCATTAGGGCCCAGTGTCATGAAAATTAACCATATGTTTTATTTGTTTGCTTTTTTTGTTTCGTTGATTCAGGCAGTGAAGTAAATCTGATTTCTGTTATTCTGTCTTGGCAAGAGAGAACAACAACTTGGCAAAACAAAAACCGCTTCTCTAAGGAAATTTTTCCTTTATAATTCTAAAGCTTGTATCAGCGTCATTGAGTTTATTTTGCTTACAACGCACTTAACTTTGTGTATGGTATTACCGCTCTAATAATGGAGTGCGCAGGACTAGATTCTTTGTGTCTCATACATGGTTGAGGCTCAGGAAACATTTATGGTTTTGACATATTTCTACAACTCACTCATATCTAAAGCTGTTGTGTGTCCTAGAGTTCATCGGACTTAGAGCGACAGCGTAGCCTGCTTCCGAGGGAGTTGCCAAGACTGATGTTTACGGAAGCTGTCACAGCAGTATCGGTTTCCAGTTCTCATGGACAAGCAACTACTTTTTAGAGCGCTCCTCTAAGTGAGAAGATGTCAGATGTGGAGACTTCGTCTGACAGGTCACAAAGTGACCATGCATTGGTAGAGCACTACCTGGAAAAATCAGGTAATGCAACTGATGAAATTTGAAAAGATAAAAGGACAGGGTTGGGGTTGCGGTGGGAGCCTTTCTTTCACAGAAGCGCCTTAGAAACTGCATTTTAGGCAAGCTAGCACTGTGGTTTTTAGCACTCCACAGTCCATCTCCATAGAAGGGGGTACGTTTTGGAGGGATGAGGGAAGGGGATAGGGTGGGAGGAGAGATGTATTATTTTTACTCATTTACTGCATTGCTGTGTAGATTACCTAAACGTTTCTGGGGCGGGAGAAATAAACAGTCAATTAGATTACAAAAAGATGAGGAAAAAAATGCTCTTTGTGTTTATATCCTGAGTCTTCTCTTTTACGTGGGTCCCTGGCAACTTGCACCCCAGCAGGTCGCATAATGTGAAATAACAGGTCTTTTCTATCTTAGAGTGATGGCAAAGTCAGAGATTCCAACGGTGTTGTAATTTACGCACTAGCAAAAGGTACCTCAGCAAAAGCTGGGACTTATGGTTTGTAGATTCTTTGTAGTTTAAAATGACAGGTGGGAGTTCAGGGTTGGAGGTTGGGGGACTGAGCCAGCAAATCCTTTAACATGTTCAGTTTGTGGTAAATTTGACGAGAAAGAGGAACAATGTAATGGGTGTATGTTTGTAGTTCTATCTTCTGCTTGATAAAAATACACACACACATATGTATGTATGTGTATATATATATATGTTTATGTATTTTCTTTTCTTCTCCCCACCTCCGTCAATTTTATTTTTTGTTTGGCAGCAGAGGATATTGGATTCCTTGAAAAACAGGGTTTGTATTTACAAAACAGGAAGTTCTTAAGAACTTCTCATTTCCAGCTAAGCCACGTAATGGAAAAAACAGAATGACCAGTCAGAATGTTACACGTTGGAAATATGAAATTTATATGTGGAAATATATGTTTTTGTAAGTTAAGTTTTGTGGATCATGCTACAAAGAATTAAAATTAAATGAGTAATATGGTTCATTACTTTGTTCTTCTAAGAGATAATTCCTAATACTATTTTCACCTAGAAATTTGAAGGTTTTTGTATTGAGAGTGTGATACAAACAGTATATGAAAAGCAGCATGTGAATTTGGGGGGAGATAAGAAGGAGACACAACATAAATATACAAGAAAAGTAAGGAAGAGAGCGAAATAGGACATGATACAAGGCAGAATGTTACCAGCAGAAGCTAGATATGGGGAAATAAAGGTGAAGAGAAAAGAAGGAATTTTAGATTAATAAAAGGGGCAAGTAGGAGATTTATTGGAGGTATTTAAGTAGAGATTTACATCTTGCCCTTTTAATATTGGAAAAAAGTTATGAAAGTCATGATATACTGAGTCTTTAAGACACTTTTGTTTTAACGTAGGATTGACAAGAATGAAGATAAAGCTTTTTACATGGAGACAAAATCCAAATGACATTGTTTACCACTTAAGACCATCCCATCCTATATTTCACTCATTCCTCCCTTTTTAGAATTTAACCATACTCTCTGTTACCCTGGGAGATGTATGTGAAATGGAGGAAATGTAGTGGTTGAAAATTTTTTTTTTCTAAAATATAATTTACATTCAATAAAATTCACCCCTTAGGTGCACATTTCTGTGAGTTTTGACAAAGACGTACAATCATGTAAACACCATTACAGTCAAATAGAGAACTGTCACATAACCCCTCAAAATTCCCACATGCCCCTTCGTTCTCTTTCACTGTCCTGCCTCCCAGCTTTTGGAAATCCTGTTTTCTGTTCCTATACTTTTGCTTTTCCAGAAAGCCATATAAATGGACTGCTACAGTAGATAACTTTTGAGTCTTACTTTTTTCACTTAGCCTAATACATTTGAGATTCATCACAGCATAGATTCACGGGGATGGAAAGCAAGCATTTTATGAGTGGTTCACTAGGGTAATAGCAAGTAGTGCCACTCTTATTTCCATCCCTTGTTTCCTGGACCCATAAATCCTGGCTATGGGAGAAACAGCACCATATATTGGATGGTGGTTTAGAGCATATACAGCCTCCTGGAAAACATTGCTCCAATTCTGCAAGATGTTGCCACTTCGTTGATGCTGTAAATGTGTCTTAAGAAGACCATTCCATCATTCTGTCAAGCCAGCTGCCTCAGTATGATGGGACGCATGGTAAGACCAGTGAATTCCATGAGCATGGGCCCTTTGCAGCACTTCATTTGCTGTGAACTGAGTCCCTTGGTCCAAGGCGATGCTGTGTGGGACAACAATATGATGGTAGCTAAGACATTCTGTAAGTGGACAGATGGTAGTTTTGGCAGAAACATTGCATGCAGGGAAGGCAAATTCATATCCAGAGTGTCTATTGCACTGAGAACAAAATGCTGCCCTTTCCATGATGGAATTTGTCCAATGTAATCAACCTGTCACCAAGTTGCTGGCTGACCACCTCGAGGAATGGTGCCATTTCGGGCACTCAGTGTTGATCTCTGCGGCTGCCCAGTTGGGTACTCAGCAGTGGCTGTAACCGAGTTGACCTTGGTGAGTAGAAGTCCATGTTGCTGACTTCGTGCATAACCTCCATCCTTCCAACCATGGCTACTTTGTTCAGGAGCCCATTGGGCAATGACAGGAGTGACTGGGGAAGGAGGATGACTGGTTTCCACGGAATGTGTCATCTTACACACTTGATTATTAAAATCTTCCTATGCTGAGATCACCCATTGGTGAGCATTCAAATGAGACACAGATATTTTCACTTCTTTGGCCTGTTCAGAGAAGTCTGTCCACATTCTCTTCTCCCTACCTCCTTGTCTCCAATTTTCCACACGTTCCTTCTAAGTCCCTGACAATCCAGCCAAACGATTGGGCACAGCCCATGAATTAATATACAGTCACACATCTGGTCATTTCTCCTTCCAAGCGAAATGACCGAACACATGCGTTGCTCAAAGTGTTGGCCATTGGAGGGATTTCCCTTCACTACTCTCCTTCAGTGAGGTCTCAGAAAGGGGCTGTAGTGCTGTCCATTGTTGAGTGGTGCCTGCATATCGTGCAGAACTATCTTGTAAACCAGTCACAAGTTTTTTTTCCTCAGTTAACTGATCATAAGGAACCCTGCCTCCCCTCACAAGGCCATAGGTGCAGACTGGGAGATGGAAGTTAATGTGACAACAGTGAAGACCAAGGGCATTTGGGCCACTTCCTCACGTAACTTATTGTGCCTCCAGGTCCTGCTCAGGCCCAAGCTCCCACATACCATGTCCATTTAATGACGAAGTGCTACTATGCATGACCAACTTTATGACTCTGTCAGTCAGACAACGCTCAGTTCAAGATGGGCAGCTCAGGCTGCGTGGTGACTTGGTGACCTATGGTTGGGCATTCAGTCTTTACTAAGGCCCAGTAGGAAGCCAAAAACTGTTTCTCATGAGGAGAGTAGTTACCTGCAGAGGATGGCAGGGCTTTGCCCTAAAATCCTGAGGGTCTGCCCTGTGGCTCACCGATAGTGACCTGCTGAAAACTCCAAACAGCCCCTCTATCTGTCACTGACACTTCAAGCACCATTGGATCAGTTGGATCATACGGCCCAAGTGGCAGAGCCACTTGCATGGCAAACTGAACCTATTGGAGAGCCTTCTCTAGGTATGGACACCACTCAAAATTAGCAGCTTTTAGAGTCACTTGGTAAATAGGCCAGAGTAGCACATCCAAATGAAGGATATGTTGCCTCCAAAATCCAAAGAGGCCCACTAGGCATTGTGCTGCCTTTTTAGTTGTGAGTGGGGGCAATGCAATAACTTATCCTTCACTTCAGAAGGAATATCTCAACATGCCCCACACCACTGGACCCCTAGGAATTTCAGGGAGGTGGAAGGCATCTGAGTTTTTGTCAGATTAATCTCCTGCCCTCTAGCACACGAATGTTTTACCAATGAGTCCAGAGTCATTGACACTTCGTTACTAGGTCCAGTCAGCATAAAGTCACCAATGTAATGGAGCAGCGTGACATCTTGTGGAAGGGAAAGGTGATCAAGGTCCCTGCAGACTAAATTATGACATAGGGCTGGAGAGTTGATAATATCCCTAAGTAGGACAGTGAAGTTGTATCACTGGCCTTGCCAGCTGAAGACAGACTGCTTTTGGTGGTCCTTTGAAACAGGCATGAAGAAAAAGACATTAGCCAGATCAATACCTGCATACCAGGTACCACCAAAAAAAAAAAAAAAATCCATTGCTGTAGAGTTGATTCCAACTCACGATGACCCTATAGGACAGAGTAGAACTGCCCAGAGAGTTTCCAAGGAGCAGCTGGTGGATTCAAACTGCCAACCTTTTTTGGTTAGCAGCCAAATGCATAACCACAATGCCAGCAGGGCTCCCAGGAGATGTATTAATTTGTTCAAGCAATGAAACTACATCGGGAGCAGCAGCTGCAGTTGGAGTCACCGCCTGGTTAAGTTTTCGATAATCTGCTGTCATTCTCCAAGGTCCATCTGTTTTTTGCACAAACCAGAGATCCAATGTGGGGTTTCTGCTAGTTGCTAAGTATATCTATTCCAGTTATGCATTCTTTAACTGCAGAAATCACTACAGGATGGTTTCGGGGACCCACTGGACCTACTGTGAGAGCTAAAACATGAGCTAAGACTCCATTAATAACCTGAGGTCCATATGCCCCCATTCTGACTGGTGGATTACTGTGACATTTTGGGAATCCTGGAATTAGTGTCAGTTCAGAGCCAGTATCCAGTAATCTCTGAAAAGTCTGATTTTTTTTTCTTTTCTGCAATCAGTAGTTACTCTCATAAAAGGCCATAGATCCCTTTGAAGAAGACTGGGAAAAAGATTAACAGTATAAGTTTTTGGCAGTGTAGTGGGGTCCTTCCTCAAGGGAATCTGGCCTCCTCTTTATTTAAGGAGTTTGGGTCTTTAAACTCACTAAAGTCTGGGAATTGATTGACGCGTAGTGACTCTGTATTCTGGCAATTCGAGTTAGACTGCTGTTCACTAGACCTAGAATTCTTTGCTTGTACAGATCACGTAGTAGATTTCCTATCTATTTCACTTCTAGGGACACCATGACTAAGTAGCCAACACCATAGGTCCATAGGAATCAGACTGTTCTAATTACCTCTTTGACTCTGTTGACCATTATTGTAACCACACCCACCTTGTCTTTATCGATTGAGGGCTGCCCCTTAGCCTCTACCACCACGGGGTCCATTCAGCCCCATTGTAGGTAGGTGTGGTAATTCAGTTAGGGCAGTTCCCACTGTCAGATCTGACTTATATAAAATCGCAATCACAGCAGTCTTCAAGGATACTGGGGCTCCCTTCACAAATTTGTTCCTCACTGTTAAGGTAAAATGTGTGTCCTCTGGAACCCCCATGTGTGGGTCTGTGGGCTAACCTGATAAATCTACTCAAGCATGCCAATTTCCCTAAGCCTTTGGATACCTTCTTCTACAGTATACCGAGTCAGGTCTGCTACTTCAGCTTGATTTAGTGTTGGCCACTGTGTAATCCATGCCTCAGCAACTCAACCAAGTAAACTATTAGGTCCTTTTCTAACCTCTCAACTGAAACATTGAATGAAGAATCTGTGCTTAGTAGGCCCATACTGGTAAACACAGACTAATCCATCTTTATGTTCCTTGCACCGTTAACAGCCATTGCCACACATATTCCTCAGGTTTCTGCTTGTACATATTAGAAAAGTCAAGCAATTCTTTTAGAGTGTAGTGTACCTCCTCCTGGGTCACACTTTATACTTCACCTTTTGGATTTTGCTGGGATTTAAGGTCTAGAAACCAAAAAGGGTGGTGAGGATGTGTTTTGAGAAGGTTCAACATTTTCCTGTAAGGGATCTGCCTCAGGTGATATCCCAGGCAATGACTCAGACAAAGACTTTTCAGACACACCTGGGTTAATCTCATCAGATGGGGGTGGAGGCGCTAATGGTTTTATTGGGGAGGGTGGTTTAGCAGGCTAAAAAGGAGTAAACTCTTCAGATGGGAGTGAGAGGGCTGGTTCTGTTGGCAGGAGTGATTCAATGGAATTAGGGGCTCAGGGTCCTCAGCTTCCTGATTATCTGTCCGTATATCCCAATCCCAAGTTCCAGGATTTACCCCAATCCCAAGTTTCAGGATATCATTTCTTCCCAAGCAATGCCCTCACTTTAACTTCAGACAACTCTCAAGGCTGGCAATTGAGTTGGTGTAATTCAGCCACTGTTATGGTAAGACTGATTTTGTTGGTTTTTGTCAATGTCATGTCTATTACTACAAGAAATAAGGCTCTCCTTTAGGGCACAAGTGGAAACATAGAAGTCATTTATGTGGTGCTTGAGCTTTGACTCTGAAGCCCTGAGCTCATCTCTTTCTTTCACCACTTTGTCTAGTGGAAGTAAGACCAATCAACCAGCTTCCTTATACTTCTCATTATGACAAACTTGTAGAAAGGTATTAAACATGCTATTGCCTAGAACCTCTCCTCTCACCAATACCTGATCTTTTGTTGGTGATATTTTGTGTATTTCTATTGCCACTTCACTCCATGAACTAGCAGTGACCTCTTTGCCACTGGAAACCGTGGTGGCATAGTGGTTAAGCACTACAGCTGCTAACCAAAAGCTCGGCAGTTCGAATTTTCCAGGTGCTCCTTGGAAACTCTATGGGGCAGTTCTACTCTGTCTTGTAGGGTGGCTATGAGTCAGAATCGACTCCATGACAGTGGTTAGTGGGTAATTTTTGCTACTAGAAGCAGAGTCATCAACATCTTTAAAACTAACCAGACCTGAGAATCAATTTAGAAAACTCATCCTTACGATTTTGTTTCTCTAGAACCACTCTTGGTACCAAATATCTTAGGCTAAGTTTTGTAGAGAAGCAAAACCAATGAAGCATTGAGATAAATACATACATACACACTCACACACACACACACACACACACGTATATATATATATATATAGTTGTTGTTAAGTGCCATCGAGTCAGTTCCAACTCATAGCGACCCTGTGCACACAGAACGAAACACTGCCCGGTCCTGTGCCATCCTTGCAATTGTTGTTATGCTTGAGCTCATTGTTGTAGCCACCATGTCAATCCACCTTGTTGAGGGTCTTTCTCTTTTCCGCTGACCCTGTACTCTGCCAAGCATGATGTCCTGCTCCACGGACTGATCCCTCCTGACAACATGTCCAAAGTATCGCGATCCTTGCCTCTAAGGAGCATTCTGGCCGCACTTCTTCCAAGACAGGTTTGTTCGTTCTTTTGGCAGTCCATGGTATATTCAATATTCTTCACCAACACCACAATTCAAAGGCGTCAATTCTTCTTTGGTCTTCCTTATTCATTGTCCAGTTTTCACATGCATATGATGTGATTGAAAATACCACGGCTTGGATCAGGCACACCTTAGTCTTCAGGGTGACATCTTTGCTCTTCAACTCTTTGAAGAGGTCCTTTGCAGCAGATTTGCCCAATGCAATGTGTCTTTTGATTTCTTGACTGCTGCTTCCATGGCTGTTGATTGTGGATCCAAGTAAAATGAAATCCTTGACAACTTCAACCTTTTCTCGATTTATCATGATGTTGCTCATTGGTCCAGTTGGGAGGATTTTTGTTTTCTTTATGTTGAGATGTAATCCATACTGAAGGCTGTGGTCTTTGATCTTCATTAGTAAGTGCTTCAAGTCCTCTTCACTTTCAGCAAGCAAGGTTGTGTCATCTGCATAATGCATACACATATTATACACATACATAGAGGGATAGGGAGATTTATATCAAGGAAATGGCTTATATGGTTGTAGTTGCTGGAAGCCCCCAAGTCTGTGGGACAGGCTGGAGGCTTCTCTTGACTCATGTAGCTGCAGGGGTTGATAAGCCCAATATCCTGACCATGGATGCCTGAAGAATCCCAAGATTAGCAGGCAAGCTGCTAGGTCAAGTCCCAAGAACTGGACGTCACATGAACAGGAGCCATATGCAGGATCAAGAACAAACAAAAGCCAGCCACCCTTGCCAGAAAGTTCACCTATATTGGATATAGGCCACACCCTCAAGGAAACTCTATTTCAACTGTTTGGCTACTCACAGCAGATCTTGTCATGGAGGCAATCACATTATATCAGATCTCATCAGGGAGGTAATTACATCACTATATGACTGCCAAACTACATCATAACTCCAAAGCCCTGAGAATCATGGCCCAGCCAAGTTGACACACAACCTTAACAATCACAGAGCCCTTTGTTAAGTTAAGGAAGGTCCCTTCAATTCCTGATTTGCTGACAGTTGTCATGGATGAACATGAAATTTTTTCACATAGTGTCTTAGTTATCTAGTGCTGCTATAACAGAAATACCACAAATGGGTGATTTCACAAATAGAAATTTATTCTCTCATAGTTTTGGAGTCTAGAAGTCTGAATTCAGGGTGTCAGCTCCCAGGGAAGGCTTTCTTGTCAGTTCTGGGGGAAGCTTCTTGACAGCAATCTTTCCCTGGTATAGGAGCTTCTTGGGGGAGGGATCCCAAGCTCAAGGAATACTCTCTGCTCCCAGTGCTTTTTTCTTGGTGGATTGAGGTTCCTCTTCCCTTCTGCTAGATTTTGACTAGATTCTGCTAGCCAAAAAAGATTGACTCAAGTTACAACCTAATCCTGTAGATTGAATCCTACCTCATTAACATAACTGCCCCTAATCTTGCATCGTTAACATCATAGAGGTTAAGATTTATAACACATAGGATAATCACATCAGATCGAAACATGCTGAACAACCACACAATACTGAGAATCATGGCCTTGCCAAGCTGACATACATTTTTGGGGACACAATTCAATCCGTAACATTCTACCCTCTGACCCCCCAAAATTCATGTCCTTGCCACATGTAAAACACATTCACCCCATCATATCATCCCAGAAGTCTTAAATCAACTCCAAGTCTGAATTCCAAAAACTCCTCTTCATCTGTGAAATCTAGAATACAAGTTATCTGCTTCCAAAATACAATGGAGGAACAGACCCAAGGTAGGTATTTCCATTACAAATGGGAAAAATTGGAGAGAAAGAAGGGATAACAGGCACCAAGCAAGTCAGCAGGATACATTACTTCTCAAGTCTTGAAAATAATCCTCTGTTTTCTGAGAACATTTAGGCAATGACCCTGCCCTTCAGACTCTGGATGTTGGTCACACTCTTCAGATTCTGGGTGGAGACCCCCGGCCCTGGGCTTCAGCTCCATTTTCTAGACCCACTGGAACAGCAACTCTGCTCCCTTGAATTTGGGCTGCCCCATTCCCCTAGTCTGTCTGAGTGGTGACCCTACCCCTTCAGCTCCCTCCAGGCCCCATTCTTCTGCCCCTTTGGCATGGCAGCTCTGCCCCCTCAGTTTTGGGCAGCAGATCTGGCTTTATCATGCTGGCACTTTAAAACTCTTCCAGCCTCTACCCATTACAAATTCCAAAATCGTTTCCACATTCTACATTTCTGTTATAGCAGCACCCCATTCCTGGTACCAAATTCTGTCTTAGTTATCTAGTACTGTTATAACAGAAGTACCACAAGTGAATGGCTTTAACAAACAGAAATTTATTCTCTCACAGTTTAGGAGATGAGATGTCTGAATTCAGGGTGCCAGCTCCCAGAGAAATTTTTCTCTTTGTGTTGGTTCTGGGGGAAGGTCCTTGTCATCAATCTTCAATCTTCCCCTGGTCTAGGAGCTTCTCAGTGCAGGGACCCTGGGTCCAAAGGATGCACTGTGTTCCCGGAGTGTCTTTCTCGGTGATATGAAGTCCCACTTCCTTTCGGCTTGATTCTCTGTTTTGTATCTCAAAAGAGAGTGACTCCCTGTAAAAAGATCAGATTTAATGGCCTGACTGAAACTAGAGGGACCCTGGAGGTCATGGTCCCTGGACCCCTTGTTAGCCCAAGACTGGAACCATTCCCGAAGCCAACTCTTCAAACAGGGATTGGACTGGACTATAAGACAGAAATGATACTCATGAGGAGTGAGCTTCTTGGCTGAGGTAGACACGTGAGTCTATGTGGGCAACTCCTGTCTGGAGGCGAGATGTGGGGGGGACGGGAGCTGGTTGAATGGACACGGGGAGTATAGGGTGGAGAGGAGGAGCCTGCTGTCTCGTTAGGGGGAGAGCAGCTAGGACTACATAGCAAGGCGTGCATAAGTTTTTGTATGAAAGACTGACTTGATTTGTAAACTTTCACTTAAAGCACAATTAAAAAAAAAAGAAAGAGATCTACTCAAGATACAACCACTACGCCACCAGGGTTTCCAGGATACAACTAATCTTGTAATTGAGTCTTGCTTCATAACATAACTTTCTCTAATTCTGCCTCAGTAACATCATAGAGGTTGGGGTTTATAACACACAGGATAATCACATCAGATCAAAAAAGGGTGGACAACCACACAATACTGGGAATCATGGCCTAGCCAAGTTGACATACATTTTTGGTGGACACAATTCAATCCATAACACATGCTTTTTCTGCATTTATTAAGAAGATCATGTTTTTATTCTCTCATTCTGTTGGTGTACTGAATTACACTTGATTAATTTTCTAATGATTCCCTCAATATGTCTAATCAGGTCTCAAAATTATGGAGGTAAATCTGGATTATTTATATGTTTCATTTTCATCCAAATTTTTTCTCTTCACTTTTTGTTTTTTGGTCTCTCATTAACTCTTATTCCAACAGTTCAAGAAGAGGCCCTTATCTCTAGTCCTCTTTGGGCCATGGCTGTTCTTTATGGAGCAAGACTTTACATGAAAGACATTGGCAGTAGGTCCAATGGCAATTGAGGTCCAGTTGAGCTTAGAGGTTAATTCTCTGGTAACCTCAGATATTTTTTTTTTCTCCCTAAACCCTTTATAATGACATTTGTGTTTTACAGGTAGAAGAAGATGGCAAACAAGTACATTCCCTGTAACCTTTGCCCAAATTTTGTGTTGCCTCCTCATTATATTCCTAACCTCAACTGTTTTTGCACTTTCTGTTATCATAGCAGGTAAGTTACTTATTCTCCAAATTTTACGATGTTCTCTACACATTTATATTATCAGCACATATTTATTGAGCTCCATTATGTGCCAGGCACTCTGTGAAGTGCTTGAGATATTTCAATGAGCAAAACACACAAAATTCTTTGTTCATAGAACTTGCACCCTAGCAGAAAAACTCACAAGTAATAAACTTAATAAAGACGCGTATGGGTGGAACAGTTTGCAGTATATGTAGGTTGGCCAATATAGCAAAGCCCTTGAGAAATCTTGAAGGAGATGAAGGAGTTAGCCATGTAGCTACCTGGTGAAAGCATTCCAGGCAGAGAGAACCAGTAAAGAAAAAGCCCTAAGGAGGAATCTACCTGGCTTATTTGAGAAACAACAATGAAGCTGATTTAGCACAAGTATACTGAGGAAAAAGAAGAGTAATAAGATAGGGTGCTGGAGAGGTGACAGGCATATGTAGGTCATTTAAAGACTTTGTTTTTTTTTTTTTTTTTTCCCCAATCTCTAGGTGCAATGAGGAAGTTTAGGGGGTTTTAGGAGAGGAGTGGTATGATCTGACTTTCATTTTTGAGAACCATTTTGACTGCTATAGTGAGAGTAGACTGTTAGGAGTCAAGGGTAGAAGCAGGGAGATCTATTAGGGCACTCTTGTACTCCAGGTAAGAGATGAGAATGGCTTGGATCAGGTGAAACCAACAGTGGAGGTTGGGGAGGGTGGCCAGACTCTGGGTATTTTGAAAATTGAACCGACTGCATTTCATAACATATCAGAGATGAAGTTTGAGAAAGAGGAGTGAAAGATGACTTTAAGGCTTTCCCCCCAAGCAGTAGCAAGAATACAGTTGCCATGTACTGGTAGGAGAAATGCTGTGGGTGGAGGAGGTTTGTGGGAAGATCAGGAGTTCCATCTGTGGACCTATTCTCTGACATGCTTTAATCCGAATTATCGTTTGATTAAATAAGTAGTCAGGTGAGACCTTGTCTTAGGCTGGGTTCTCTAGAGAAAAAAAAACCAGTAAAGCGTATAAATATATATATATAGACAGATTTATACCAAAGAAACAGCTCACACAATTGTAGAGGCTGAAACATCCCAAGGCTGTGGATTAGGGTAGAGGCTTCTCCCAATTCATGTAGCTGCAGGGGCTGGCGAACCCAAGATCACCAGGTCAGAAAGCAGGGCTTTTGCCCACGGGCTGTGAATATGGATGAATTCCAAGACTGACAGGAAGACCAAAAGGCTTCTCTTGATGTACTTAGCTGCAGAGACTGGCGAACCCAAGGCCGAAGAGCAAGGCTTGCCTCACAAGACTGTGAAGATCTATGAATCCCAGATAAACTGATAGCTTAAGTCCCAGGAACCAGAGGTCAGATGAACAGGAGGCAGCCGCAACATCTGCTTATATTCGGAAGCAGGCCACACTCCTAAGGAAACTCCCTTTCACCTGATTGGCTACTGACAGTAGATCCCATCATGGGAGTGATCAAGTGCAAACACTTAGAATCATGGCCCAGCCAAGTTGATACACAATCTTAACCATCACAGACCTCTACTTGAAATGTTTTAGGTATATCCTTTGTAGCCTTAAGAATTTTATCAGCTACTTAAGCTTGACTGAGAATGCATAAAAGGAAAGAGAACTATATGCTTTTAAAAATTACTAGTCCTTTGTATATAGAGGCAGTAGATCTTTAGTGCTTGACACACTTAAGGACAGTCCAGGAAGAGATGTTAGGGGAGGAAAGGTGAGATTATAAAACAAAAATTTCTGTTCTCCCCATGGCCTAGACTCTGAAATATTACTTATTTCATAACATATGACCAAACCATAAAACCAAACCCATTGTCATCGTGTTGATTCTGACCCACAGTGACACTAGAGGACAGAGGAGAACTGCCCCATAGCATTTCCAAGGAGCAGCTGGTGGATTTGAACTGCTAACCTCTTGGTTAGCAGCCATATCACTTAACAACTGCACCACCAGGCTCCCAGAACATATGACAAGTGTCAAAATATTTCTTATATATAAAAAAAAAAATTTTTTTTTTATGTTTCATATACCAGTACAAGTTGTTTTCAGTTCTGCCTCATTATGACCCCATGTGGATCAGAGCAGAATTGTGCTTCATAGGGCTTTTGAAGGCTGATTTTTCAGAAGTAGATTGCCAGGCCTTTCTTCTGAGGTGCCTCTGGGTAGACTTGAAACTTCAACCTTTCAGTTAGCAGCAGAGTGGATTAACCATTTTCAACCACTCAAGGACTCCATATTTAACAGAAATACACATAAAATGGAAAAATCCCAGAAAGCCTTAAATTGTATTTTTGGTACCAAAAAACAATGTTTTATTTGTGTTACATCCACTGGGGGTTTTTGGAGCTCCCAAGAAATACAGCATAGTAAAATCCGGGAGAGGAAAGGGGTTTGCCTTTTTTTTTTTTTTTGCCAAGTGGAAGAAGGGCTAATATGAAGGAAGATGTGGGAAAAGAAAATCTATATGATGTTACAAAAGAGCCTGTGCTCATGAACTGCTTGGAATGTTAGGTGCACGGGTTCCCAGCTTGAAGACCATTGGACTGAAGACTACTGTGCTTAGGCTAAGACCGTTAGTGGTGAGTTAGGAGAATAGCAATCAAATTCAAAATTGACTTCAGGACAGGAAGTGGGTAAACTGATAAAAGAGATTATAACATTTATTTATTATAATGCATTGTGATTGTCTAACTCTTAGGGAGAAAACAAGAGAATGTCTTAGAGTTCTCTATGTGTGCTGCCTGCCCAGAAACCTGGATTGGATTTAGAGGGAAGTGTTATTATTTTTCTGAGGAGACAAGGAATTGGACATTCAGTCAGACCTTCTGTGCCTCAGTGGAAGCTAGTCTTGCTCAGTTTGAAATCCCAGAGGAACTGGTAAGAGTTGTTTTTGGATCCTGTTCTCTGTTGAATACTTAGCCCTAGGAGGATCTGGACTGAAGAGGGTAAAAGCTGAATGATACGAAACAGAAGGATTCCTGTCCAGGCAGACTTTAGGGTGAGGGATACACCTCTGGGTCTGATGTTTGTTGAGGCTATATTCATGCCAGGAACCCTGTGAGGCATTTTAGATACATTCATTTAATTCTTATAGCTAACCTGTGGACTAGATGTATTTATTAGTTGTATTTTTACTGTTTCACTAATAAATGTAACTAAATATAATAAATCGTGTAATTTATCATTCAAATTGGGACATTTTGGGCAATGAAATAGGGCACTATGAAATATTATCCAGTAACAACAGGCATAAATAAAATGAGACTTTCCCAGGCAAATTGGGATGTATGGTCACTTTTATGGAAACCCTGGTGGCGTAGTGGTTAAGTGCTATGGCTGCTAACCAAGAGACTGGCAGTTCAAACCCACTAGGAGCTCCTTGGAAACTCTATGGGGTAGTTCTACTCTGTTCTATAGGGTTGCTATGAGCCTGAATTGACGGCAGTGGGTTTTTGGGTCACTTTAAATAAAGTAACTAATAAAGATCAGGTATTATGAGAAAAAGAGACAAATGTTTTCACTTTGTGTTTTATAATAGATTTTCCTGAAAAGATACAAAGGTCCTTCTGACCATTGGATTGGCCTTAGCAGAGAATCGTTTCTTCACACCTGGAAATGGACAGATGGCACCGAAAATAATAACTCGTACGTTTTGAGACTTCTCTTCCTTCTACTATGTTAATGTGTGGTTGTGTATGTGAGTTGTGTTTAGGAGACAAAAGTTTAATGCCATTTAAATCTCACTGCAGTATGAGGCAAGGCAGTACAGATTCTTTGCTCTTCCATTTACTAGCTGCTGCTCTGGGTAAACATTACTTATTTTGATTATAGTTGAAATCTTTAACGTGATGATGGCATTTGATAAAGTTCTTGCCCTCATCCACTGACCGAAAACTTTTCTTTGCTGAAACCCCTATTTGGAATGTACAGACAACAAGTGATGCACATCAAGCTTTTAAAAATTCCAGGGAGCCACTGAAGAACTGCTATCAATAACTGTTAAGTCCGCTCTTCCAGCTGCTGTGTCCATTCAGAAAAGGAAGATCACTACAGAACCCATAAAGATTTTCCTAAACTTTTATCGCCAGAAGAAACC
The DNA here is from genome assembly GCF_030014295.1 of Loxodonta africana. Lineage (NCBI taxonomy): Eukaryota > Metazoa > Chordata > Mammalia > Proboscidea > Elephantidae > Loxodonta > Loxodonta africana. Next base: position 130,606,807 of record NC_087345.1, on the reverse strand, counting down.
TAGTGACAGTTCCTTGCATGATGAATAATTCAGAGGGATATTTTGAATGTAACCATTTTATTGAAGATATGTTGTGGGGGTCCAATCATCTCCATCAATCCAAGTTAAGACCTTTTAGGAATTTACCAGCAAGTAAAATTTTTTATTTTCACACATTTATGAAGTAATTCAGGGGAAGACTGAAAATAATCTTCACTGATGGCTACACACGGTAGCAGTCCATTTGGGCACGATGGAAAACACCTAAATGAATACCTAAACAACAACATACCTGGGTATGTTATGGATGAATGATAAGTTGTGATATTGAGGCAGGGACTTTAAGAATGTAAAAGGAACTAAACAGAGAAATGGCATGAGATATTAAGGAGGCATATGAATGACAGGCTTTTGTTCCTCTTTTATGGGGATAAAAAAAAAAAATCTAGAGGGGGAGTTTCTGAAGATTATAGTGGAGGAGCCAATGCAGATGTCCAACCTATTAATAGTTAATATTTTTGTGTTTGGCTTTAGGTTTACCATCAAAGGAGTTGGAGAATGTGCCTACCTGAATGACAATGGTGTCAGTAGTGCCAGGGCCTATACAGAGAGGAAATGGATTTGTAGCAAGCAAAACGATTATCCCCAAAGATGCCAAATTGATTCAAGATGTAAATAGAGAATTATCCAAAGCACAGGAGAGCGATGCATTGTAAATTGTTATGTACAGTTGCTGATCCATTTTTATGGTCTACCAAAAATACTACCAACCTGTATTCATAATATCTATTGCCACAAAGGATACAAACTGTATAGTGTAGTGGTTATCATGTTCACTTCACAAAGGATACAAACTATCACAAACAGCCTACTGCCACTGAGTCTATTCTAACTCATAGCGACCTTATAGGACAGAGAACTGCCCCATAGGGTTTCCAAGGAGCAGCTGGTGGATTCGAACTGCGGAACTTTTGGTTGGCAGCCAAGCTCTTAACCACTGTGCCCCCAGGGCTGCACAAACTATCATAGCCTGGTATAATACAGGGATTTTGAATAGCATGATTCTCAATTAATTGTTTGATGAGTTGATGAGTTGGAATTCACTTGATGGCAATGGGCAAAGAGTTTTGATGTGTCAATACTTTTAATTTGATCACGGGGTATAAGAAATATCAGCAAACTTTACCTTTATGACCAGATACAAAACTTACTAAAATGTCTTTTCCAAACAGACAGTCCTTGCTTTGCACACATGAAGCCATAAGAATGACCATGCTAGCTGAAGCCATGTAAAAAGATATTAGTAATCAACGAGAAAAATTGATTGTTCTGTGACCTTCAAAAATTTTTGTGAACACATTCAAAACTTTTTTATTGTCAGAAATATAGAGGGGAATTTAAAAAATGCTAAAATGATATTTATTTAGTATATCTTGTTTTAAAACATTAGAAACACTGAGAATTTACGTGTTTTCTTTCTTGGTTAAAAAAACAAACAACTTATTGAAAATAGTTTGAACAGTGCTCACCTTCTTTTCATAGTACAACTAATTATACAGAATGAACATCTTTGGTGAGTTGTCATAGCACTTTCTAGGCTTGAATCAGCTTCCAACATTTTCTCTTTGTGCTTTCCATGTTGTGAAATATCTATGAGAATTCCTGTGAAATAGTTTCTGTAATCTCTTCCTCAGGAACATCTTCATCCTTTTCGTCACGACCACTTTACTCATTTATGTCAATAGTTTGCCTTCACTAAGTTCTTATGGCTGCATATCTAGAGCCTCCCAATGGCAGCAATACCAGTGTTCTCACAATCAGCTGTTTCTCCTATAATTCCATTTACGCTTGATTCACATTTCACTTCCTGCATTATCACTCTTCATTACTCTGCTGCACTGTCATTTCTTTTTGGCCAATCTCCTCTTTGGGGTATCCATTTTTGTAAAATGACACATGAGTTAATAAATAAGCAACAAGGAGGCAACACAACTACATGCTTTGCTGTCTGTGCATGAGATGAAAAACAGATGTGCAGTGACCAGTCACTGACAGACTTTGAAACAAGTGCTGCATTGGCCACGATATAATGAGCATCTCTTGTTTGTGTAGAGATATGTGGACTGAAGAGCTATCAGGGAAGTGTATACTCATGCAATTATTCAGTTAATTGCACAGTTAATATACTGTGGTACTGAAATTTGAACTGTGTTGTCAGGTGGTAATTGGAATATATGCACATCAGAACTGTACAAAGTGAGGACTGTCTCTTTAAAACATGGATTCCTCATGCCTAAGGCAAATACCGTTCTCTCTTTTACCCTTTATTGGATTTAAATCCTTGAGTTTATTCCAGAATAAGTCAAAGACAGTTAACAATTTGAATTATTTAAGCATTCAATACCTAATTGCACCACTGTTTATATACTAATAAGTTTTAAAAAGAAAATATTTAAAATTTTATGGCATCAGCTACACTGTACTGACGAATCCCAATAAGGATGAAATAGCAGTTTACAATATATCTCCTCACTAATATGCTTCCATTGCTCTTACTTTATTGACAGATTGATCAGTTTCTTCTTGTAATTCTGAAATTTTTGCTGCGTATATTTTGAGATTATGTTATTAACCAGAAAAAAAAATTTTTTTTTACTGTGTTGTTAGTTGCATATAAACATATTTCATAAAAATTAAATCTTTTTCCAGTAAATAGTAACCTTACTTAACTCTAATAATGTTTTCTGCCTTAAAATTCATTTTATGTCAAGCTTTCTAACAGGCAGGAACAAAGTCTAGTTCACGTCTGTATCCTAAGAGCCTACCACAGTGTCTCAAATACAGATATGCTCAAAACATATTTGTGGAATGAAAGAATGTGCTCATAGCTATAAGACTCTGCCTTATTTCCTTGGTTTCTGTTTACTTTTTCACAAAGAAATCTAAATTTCTACAGAAATCTAGGAACTAAGAAGCAAGATTTTTTTTTTTTAATTTTTATCGTGCTCTAAGTGAGTTTACAAACGAAGTCAGTCTCTCATACAAAAACATATATACCCCTTGTTATATACTCCTAGTTACTCTCCCTCTGATGAGACAGCACCCTCCTTCCCTTCACTGTCTATTTTCGTGTCCATTTGGCCAGCTTCTGGCCCCCTCTGCCCTCTCATTTTTCTCCAGACAGGAGCTACCCACATAGTCTCGTGTGCCCACTTAATCCAAGAAGCTCAGTCTTCACCAGTATCATTTCCTATCCCATGGTCCAGTCCAATCCCTGTCTGAAGAGTTGGCTTTAGGAATGCTTCCTATCTTGGGCTAACAGAAGGCTTGGGGACCATGACCTCCGAGGTCCTTCTAGTCTCAGTCAGACCATTAAGCCTGGTCTTTTTTTTTTAGTTTTTATTGTGCTTTAAGTGAAAGTTTACACATCAAGTCAGTCTCTCAGACAAAACCTTGTATACACCTTGCTATATACTTCTGGTTGCTCTCCCGCTGATGAGACAGCATATTCTTTCTCTCCACCTTGTGTTTCCGTGTCCGTTCAGCGAGCTTCTGTCCCCATCAGCCTTCACACCTCCCCTCCAGACAGCAGCTGCCCAGATAGTCTCATGTGTCTACTTGATCAAGAAGGCCACTCCTCACCAGCATCATTTTCTGTCTTGTAGCCCCGTCCAATCCCTGTCTGAAGAGTTGGCTTCGAGAATGTTTTCTGTCTTGGGCTAACAGAAGGTCTGAGGACCATGACCTCTGGGATCCCTCCGGTCTAAGTCAGGCCCTTAAGTCCGGTCTTTTTGCTAGAATTTGGGGTCTGCATCCCACTGCTCTCCTGCTCGTTCAGGGATTCTCTGTTGTGTTTCCTGTCATGGCTGTCATCAGTTGTAGCCAGGCACCATCTAGCTCTTCAGGTCTCAGGCTGATGTAGTCTTTGATTTGTGTGGCCCATTTTGACTCTTGGGCTCATACTTACCTTGTGTCTTTGGTGTTCTTCATTCTCCTTTGCTCCAGGTGGGTTGAGACCAATTGTTGCATCTTAGATTGCCCCTTGCTAACGTTTAAGACCCCAAATGCCACTCTCCAAAATGGGATGCAGAATATTTTCTTAATAGTTTTTATTATGTCAATTGACCTAGACATTCCCTGAAACCGTGGTCCCCACACCCCGGCCCCTGCTGTTCCGGCCTTCAAAGCATTCAGTTTATTCAGGAAACTTCTTTGCTTTTGGTATAGTCTAGTTGCGCTGAACACTCTTGTATTGTGTGTTGTCCATCCCTTCACCTAAATTAGTTTTCGTCTCCTATCTAATTAGTGAGTCCTCCCTCCCTCCCCCCTCTCGTAACCATCAAATAATATTATCTTCTCTGTTTAGACTATTTCTTGAGTTCTTATAATAGTGGTCTCATACAATATTTGTCCTTTTAAGAAGCAAGATTTTATATTGATAAACTCCGTTAAGTATGTGACTAATTCATAAATAAAAGTTGAAACAAACAGTGACCCTAACTGACCTACTAGTCTTTTACAAACTAGCTTCCAAACCGTGTACCTAAAGCATGGACTCCGTTACTTACCAGCTGTGACCCTGGCAAATTACATAGCCCCTTAAGTAGAGTTTCCTCTCATGAAAAATGAATATAATAATAACAGCTTCACGGCTAGTTGTAAGATTCAAGTGAGATCAAACATGAAAATCTCTTGCCACTGTGTCTGACTCATAGCAAATACTTAAAAACATTGTTATTGCTGAGTGGAAATAAAAGTAAAAATAACAGCAGTCATCCTGCCACTAGCGTGGAAACTTCTACAGTGTTGTTAAAAATTCATTCTGGTGTTTGTGCTCACAGAGCTGTGTTAATTTGTTATGCTTCTGTAGAAATCCCCACTGGCTGAACTATGACTCACATGTGGGAAGTGTTCCTTCCTCGGAACAAGCCTGCAATAACATATACAACAGGCAATCTACACACTTTGGAACACCCATTCTTACAGTTTCAATATATCTCGATTCATTTTTCACACTGCAGCCAAAGTGATGATTCTAAGCCAAAATATGATCAGGCCACTCCCTTGCACACAATCTTTCAGTTTTTTCTCCTTTACCCTCAGTCTAAAACCCAAACTTTTAATCAAGGTCTCGTAGTATAATTATGCCACTGCTTTCTTTCCATCTTCTGCCAGTCTTTGTCTTCATAGTTCCTAAGCCCCAGACTTGACACTAAAACCAAAAACTAGCATAAGAAATAATATGCATAGTAAGTTTCCTGCTAGTGTACGGCATCCAAGCTCGTGGAAGGGTCCCAGAAGTTTCACCTTTTGGTTAGCACCCGAGCTCTTAACTACTGTGCCGCCAAGGCTTTATAATGAGGCTTAGATTGGGGGAAATAACCAATCAATGAGAACACAGGGAATGCAAAATAGAACCTAATCTAAGGATCAGAAAACATATCCATGGAAGGTGATAATCAAACTAAGACTGAGGATGAGCAGACCAAACTTTTCTGTGGTTGCAGCTCTCTTTACCCAGTCACCATGCCCAAAGTTGATCTCCTCTCTCAAACAGTGTTTTGGAACTCTTTGACAGCTTCAACCACAGTGATTACATAAGTTCTGTTTAAACACATGTGAAGTCAGCTGTCATTGTACGAATGTTCTGATTATGAAATGAATAAACAAGAAATAGTTTTAATGTTTGCTCAGTGGAAGTGGAGATAAAATGTATGTACAGTGGGTGTTTCTCAACATGTGAAATGGATTTAGTGCTAGGATTAAAATCTTTTTTTTATGCATGATATTTCATTTTGCAAATCTGATGCTATCCCTGTCAGAACCTGCATTCTAGTGTCTTTCAGGATACAAAGTATCTGAAACAGAGGTAATCAAAGAATAGGAGCAGAGCAAGAAAAGAACAAACTTGAATAAAATGGAAAAGGAGAGAAGCCAGGGCAAAAGAAGTAAAAAACAAAGAGAGATATTCGATATATTGCAACAGGAAATCAGATGGAGAAAAGAAGGCCAAGACTTTAGGTCAGGACAAGAAGATGTAGACTCATCTCTCCCTGATCCTCACCCGGAAACAACACAAGAAACAATGGGGTGGGGGTGGGGGTTGGCAGGTAGGGCGGAGGAGGGGAGGAGGGGCTTTGAATGGTGTTAAGAGAGAGGTGGGAATCCGTGGGTGGTGTACACAGTTAACACGCTTGGCTTCTAACAAAAAGTTTGGAGGCTAGAGTCCACCTAAAGGTGCTTCAGAAGAAAGGCCTGATGATCTACTTTTGAAAAATCAGCCACTGAAAAGCCTGTGGAACACAGTTCTACTCTAACACACAGGGTCTCCATGAGTCAGAGTTGAATCAATGGCAACTGGTTTTCAAGGGCAAAGTGAGCTGGTTTGTAACCCCAAGACTGAAAGACTAGCACAGAGGCGGAGTGTCCTGTGCCTCCTCCAACCCCCACCACACCCAAAAGAAGAAGGGTATGGTCCACTCCCAGTGTTTCCCGATCCCAACCTAGTAATAAAAGGCAGCCCAGATAGACTCATTTCTTCCCCTGACTGATGGGAGTCTCATTGACAACACCAGGCAAACCCCACAGTACCAGTCAAGGGAATCTGTTAGGAGTACCGTTGTCAGTAAGTGGCCAGGGAAAGTACTCTTTTCCCTCTCAGGCCTTCTTCTCTCACCTGGAGACATGACATATTCAAAGAAACCAGCAAGGGGGACACTGCCACAAGAAGCACATGGCCCGTGTGCTCTGTGGGCTGTCTCCAAGTGCTGGAGACTCCCTTTTGCTACAGTCAGCGTGCAGACCAGAACGGAAAAATCTCCTTCTGCCCTTTTAAGAAGCATCAGTAGGGACCAGGGGACCAGGGCCTCAGTGGAACCAGATAAACCAAAATAACAGTACAAACCTCTGAAAATTGGTGTTATTGGAACTGCAGCCCACAAAAATAAGTCAGTGCTTGCATGCTAAACCTAAACAGGGTGACTGCCTGCTAAAATAAAAAATGTAAATAAGAACCAGAGACTTCAAACATAATCGCCCAAATGTCAAGGATACAATAGAAAATAACCCTTCATACCAAGAACCAGGAAAACCACATCTTGATTAAAAACTCTCAGAAAACTAGGAATAGAGGGCAACTAGCTCAAGTCCATGAAGAACATCTACAAGTAAACCTACATGTAACCTCACACTTTAGGCTAAATACTTTCCCCATAATATCAGGAAGAGGCAATAATGTTCTCTCTCACCACTAGTATTTTACATCATACTAGAAGTTCTAGCCTGTGCAATATTTGTTGTTGTTAAGGTGCAGTCAAGTCGATTTCCACTCGTGGAGACCCCATGTGATAGTGTAGAACTGCCCTATAGAGTTTTGTAGGCTGTAATCTCAATGGGAGCAGATCAGCAGGTCTTTCTTCATGGAACCACTGTGTGGGTTTGAGTCACCTACCTTTCGGTTAGCAGCTGAGTCCTGGGCAGTAACACACTTCCTTTTCTCAAAAGGACCCCACATTTTATTTAATGCTCTACCATCAATGTCTTGAAAATTTTATTAATTTTTGAAAAAGGTGCTCTACATTTTTATTTTGCAATTCTATGTACCTAGAAAGTGGGAGTGTGAGTGAGTGTGTGTGTGTGTGTGTGTGTGTGTGTGGCGGGGGAAGGGAGATTAGAAAGTGGACATCTTTGGGGGGACATTATTCTGCTTACAATATATGCTTAAACAAGTAGCAAGCTAGAGAAATGGTATTTGGATTAGGCTCATTTAGCTCCAAAGGGTGTGTTCTTTCATGTTACAGTATACTGCCTTTTACATCCCTATTACATTGAATATCTTTATCATTTTTCCTGTTGCTAAAGGCAAAGAGCCCCAAGAGAAGTAGGACAAAGTTCAGCTGGAAGGAGATCATTGCCATGAGTTTTTACTGTTTTCTATAACTTTGTATCAGTCTGGTGTTCTAATAAAATAAGATCAGATTACTTTTATATTCGTCAGTTGAGATAGTCTCTGCTCTTGAGTAATAAAGGGGGAAAAACCGAAAACTTACTGGGGTTTCTTGTTTCCTTCTACATCAAATTATTCATCAATTCTGTCTCCTAATAACCCCAATTTAAATAATCTTTTTTTTTTTGGAAAAGAAGCAAATCCCCTTACTAAGCGAAATTAAAATCAGTCTACTTCTGTGTTTTCTTACCTACCATCATGGTAACTCTCCAGGGGTCATGTAAATATACATAATTGTGTCATATATGGTATCAGCTATGGGACACAGGGTTGCAAAAGAAAGTAATCAGAGTTATACAGCTTAACCAAAAAAACCAAACCCGTTGCTGTTGAGTCAATTCCAACTCACAGCAACTCTATAGGACAGAGAAGAACTGCCCCAGATGGTGCCCAAGGAGCACCTGTGGATTTCAACCTTTTGATCAGCAGTTGTAGCTCTTAATCACTATACCACCTGGGTTTCCAGTACAGCTTAGAGGTTGTAAAGTTTACATAGTTTAACATAGGTCTTTATTACAACTGGAAGCTTTTTCACTTTTTTCATTTCATAATTTGTGTTCAAGCCATCTTAAATTACAGGTGGTTTCCCAAATGCTATATAGTCTCTTTTCTCTAGGCCTAATCAAATGCAAGGAACTCTGGTGGAGTGGTGGTTAAGCGCTGTCTATTAACCGAAAGGTGGGTGGTTCGAACACACCAGCCCCTCCGTGGGAGAAAGATGTGGCAGTCTGCTTTCGTAAAGATTTGCAGCCTTGGAAACCCTATGGGGCAGTTGTTCTATCCTAAAGTGTCACTATGAGTCAGAATCGACTGAATGGCAATGGGTGGTTTAATCAAATGCAGGGGTCCTAGCGGCGCAATGGTTAAGTGCTCGGCAGTTAACTGAAAGGTGAGAGGTTTGAACCCACCAGCCACTCAGCGGGAGAATGATGTGGCAGTCTGTGTCCATGAAAATTACAGCCTCGGAAACCCTATGGGGCACTTCCATTCTGTCCTATAGAGTTTATAGAGTTGCCATGAGTCAGAATCAACTTTGCTACAATGCGTTTTTTTTTTTTTTTTTTCTCTCCTCATAAAAAACTGTCCCCTGGCTTAGGTGCTTTGCCTAAGCGCTCTCATAATACCTTACTGCTTTTCACAACTTGTTACAATGAATCATGTTTACCTATATATTTATTTTTCAGGTTCCTATCAATGACGTTCCATCAAGGAAGTGGCTTGTCTTGTTCATTATGTATTCAGAGGCCACCTGGTCTGTTGCCTGAAAGATACGAATGCTAAAAAAAAAAAAAAATATGTGCTAAATGGCACATGAATGTCCACACTGCTAGGAGTCTGTGTACTTATCTTTAGTTTCATTTCCTCGTAGTGAGAAACAGCTACAGTCATGTAGAAACCGAGAGATCTTATGTTAACAGACTGTGGCTACAACACCAGTGCAACGTGAGCTAATGTTTAACCTTTACTCAAAGATCACCAGAGGCTCTTTTTTTCCAAACTAGCTTCCAAATGAGGTCGTTTAAGCATGGGCTCTGTCACTCTGTGACCTTTCACAAATTACTTTATGCCTTACCTAAGGAGCTCATTTGAAAAATAAAATAATATCCGCCTCATTGTCTAATTATACCAATTAAATGAGAATACATATTTCAATCTGTTAACATTGTGTCTGTATCATAGTAATTTCTAGTAAACTGTAGCTTCTAGGTTGTCACTCCATGATAATAATAGGTAATGTCATTAGTTCTACCATCAGTGTGGGAATTCCAAGATGATATAAAACGTCCAGGGCTTACCTGCTGCCCCTTTAAACTGACCCCCAAAATCATAAAAGAGTGCTAAAATTAAAAGCCTGATAGTTCACATGCACTTCTGTCTATGATAACATATCTTGAGAGAGAACAAATTCGTGATGAGAAATAGAAATGGCAGATTAAAAAAAAAAAAAAATTGTCTTTCAAGGTATTGGAGAGCTTTCAAGGCAATTAAAGGAGGAGCGAAGAGTCTGGAAACAAAGAAGCAATACAGAAGTGATCCTACATCGGAGAGCCACTCTATTTCTAAAGGCATCTTTGCAATGGGTCAGATGCTGAGAACCTGGGCAGAGAGCCCTGCTGTGATGGTTAAGATTGCGTGTCAACTTGGCTGGGTCATGATTCTCAATGTTTTGGTAGTTCTGTGATGTTGTTGCCACTTCCCTGTTGACATTTCATACGTGATCACTCCCATGATGGTGTCTGCTGTGAGCAGCCAGTTAGTTGAAGGGGAGTTTCCTTGGGCGTGTGGCCTGCATCGAGTGTGGGGTGATGTTCTGGCAGGGCTCAGGGGCTTTTGCTTGTTCTGAATCCTGCAGCTGGCTCCTGTTTGTCTGACCTGTGGTTCTCTGGACTTGAGCTAGCAGCTTACCTGCAGTCTTGCCCGCAGATCTTGGGATTCATCAGTCGTCACAGACAGTGAGCAACAGCCCTGGTCTCTGACCTGCCGATCTTGGATTCACCAGCCCCCTGTGGCTACATGAATCAGGAGGAGCCTCTACCCTGACTGCCATGGGTTGAATTACATCCCCCCAAAAATGTGTGTATCAGTTTGGCTGGGCCATGATTCCCGGTATTGTCTGATTTTCCCATAGTTTTAAATCCTGCCTCTATGATGCTAATGAGGGACGATAGGTGGCAGTTCTGTTAGTGAGGCATGACTCAGTCTACAAGATCAGATTGTGTCTTGAGGCAATCTCTTGAGATATAAGAGAAAGAAGCAAGCAGAGAGACAGGGGGACCTCATACAGCCAAGAAAGCAGTGCCAGGAGCAGGGTCCCTGTGCAGAGAAGCACCTAGACTGGGGGAAAATTGATGAGAAGGCCAAAAGAGAGAGAAAGCCTTCCCCTGGAACTGACACCCTGAATTTAAACTTGTAGCCTATTTTACTGTGAAGAAATAAACTTCTCTTTGTTGAAGCCATTCACTTGTGATATTTCTATTATAGCAGCCCTAGATAACTAAGGCACTGATCCATGGACTTGGGATGTTACAACCTCTACAACCACATGAGCCATTTCCTTGATATAAATTTCTCTCTCTATATATATTTATATGCTTTACTGGTTTTGATTCTCTAGAGACCCCAGTCTAAGACACCTGCCTGGGAGATATACAAATCTTTGCCAAGGCAATTGAAGGATCAAAATTCTGAAGTACAGAGAGGGCCAGAGAAGTGAGCTCAATATATTTCCCTCAAATCATTTGACAAGACAATAAACTTCACAGAGCAGGAGGCTAAGAAGAAAAATGTGAAAAGCAAAGTGGAGTTTTTGGCAAGTGGTGTTGAGGAGACAAAAATTCAAGTTCAGGCCATGTCAAGAAGGACTTTTAATAAAAATCCAAGCTTCTATGCAGAAGAGTTCTATGCAGAAATCATCAAAAGAAGATGGAAGGAATACACGGAGTCACTGTACCAAAAAGAATTGGTCCACATTCAACCATTTTAGGAGGCAGCATGTGATCAAGAATTGATGATATTGATGAAGAAGTTCAACCTGCACTGAAGGCATTGGTGAAAAACAAGCCTCCAGGAATTGATGAAATGTCAAGTGAGATGTTTCAACAAATGGATGCAATGTCTGAAGTGCTCACTCGCCTGTACCAAGAAATTTGGAAGGGAACTATCTGGCCAAACAACTGGAAGGGATTCATATTTGCACCCATTCAAAGAAAGGTGATCTAACAGAATGTGGAAATTATTGAACAATATCATTAATATCATGCACAAGTAAAATTAAAAAAATTTTTTTTTATCGTGCTTCAAGTGAAAGCTTACAAACCAAGTCAGTCTCTCATACAAAAATTTATATACACCTTGCTATATACTCCTAATTGCTCTCCCCCTAATGAGACAGCACACTCCTTCCCTCCAGTATCTCTTTTCGTGTCCATTTCACCAGTGTCTAACCCCCCCATCTCCTCTCCAGACAAGAGATGCCAACATAGTCTTAAGTGTCTACTCGATCCAAGAAGCTCATTCTTAACCAGCATATTTTCTATCCCATTGTCCAGTCCAATTCCTGTCTGAGGAGTTGGCCTTGGGAATGGTTCCTGTCCTGGGCTAACAGAAGGTCTGGGGGCCATGAACACCAACCAGGGTCCTTCCAGTCTCAGTCAGACCATTCATTCTGGTCTTTTTATGAGAATTTGGGGTCTGCATCCCACTGTTCTCCTGCTCTCTCAGGGGTTCTCTGTTGTGTTCCCTGCCAGGGCTGTCATCGGTTATAGCCGGGCACTATCTAGTTCTTCTGGTCTCAGGCTGATGTAGTCTCTAGTTTACGTGGCCCTTTCTATCTCTTAAGGCTCGTAATTACCCTGTGTCCTTGATGTTCTTCATTCTCCTTTGTTCCAGATGGGTTGAGATCAATTGATGCATCTTAAATAGATGCTTGCTACCGTTTAAGACCCCAGACACCACTCTCCAAAGTGGGATGCAGAATGTTTTCTTAATAGATTTTATTATGCCAGTTGACTTAGATGTCCCCTGAAACCATGGTCCCCAAACCCCTGCCCCTGCTACGCTGGTCTTTGAAGCATTCAGTTTATTCAGGAAACTTCTTTGCTTTTGGTTTAGTCCAGTTGTGCTGACCTCACCTGTATTGTGTGTTGTCATTCCCTTCACCTAAAGTAGTTCTTATCTACCATCTGATTGGTGAATACCTCTCTCCCTCCCTCCCTCCCTCCCTTCCCCCTCTTGTAACCATCAAAGAATATTTTCTTCTCTGTTTAAACTCTCTCTCTAGTTCTTAGAATAGTGGTCTTATGCAATATTTGGCCTTTTGCAACTGACTAATTTCACTCAGCACAATGCCTTCCAGTTTCCTCCATGTTATGAAATATTTCACAGATTCATCACTGTTCTTTATGGATGTGTAGTATTCCATTGTGTAAATATATTTAAAAAATACCATAATTTGTTTATCCATTCATCCGTTGATGGGCTTCTTGGTTGCTTCCATCCTTTTGCTATTGTAAACAGTGCTGCAATGAACATGGGTGTGCATATATCTGTTCATGTAAATAAAGGCTCTTATTTCTCTAGAATATATTCCAAGGAGTGGGATTGCTGGATTGAATGGTAGTCTATTTCTAGCTTTTTAAGGAAGTGCCAAATCGATTTCCAAAGTGGTTGTACCATTTTACATTCCCACCAGCAGTGTATAAGTGTTCCAGTCTCTCCACAGCCTCTCCAACACTTATTATTTTGTGTTTTTTGGATTAATGCCAGCCTTGTTGGAATGAGATGGAATCTTAATGTAGTGTTGATTTCCATTTCTGTAATGGCTAATGATCGTAAGCATTTCCTCATGTATCTGTTAGCTACCTGAATGTCTTCTTTAGTGAAGTGTCTGTTCATACTGTTTGCCCATTTTTTAATTGGGTTGTCTTTTTGTAGTTGAGTTTTTGCAGTATCATGTAGATTTTAGAGATCAGGTGCTGATCGGAAATGTCATAGCTAAAAACTTTTTCCCAATTTGTAGGTAATCTTTTTACTCTTTTGGTGAAGAAGTCTTTGGATGTGCATAGATGTTTGATTTTTAGGAGCTCCCAGTTATCTAGTTTTTCTTCTGCATTGTTAGTAATGTTTTGTATACTGTTTATGCCATGTATTAGGGGTCCTAATGTTGTCCCTATTTTTATTTCCATGATCTTTATCATTTTAGGTTTTATATTTAGGTCTTCGATCCATTTTGAGTTCAATTTTTGTGCATGGTTTGAGGTATTGGTCTTGTTTCATTTTTTTTGCAGATGGATATCCAGATATGTCAGCACCACTTGTTAAAAAGATTGTCTTTTCCCCATTTAACTGATTTGGGACCTTTGTCAAATATCAACCACTCATATGTGGATGGGTTTATGTCTGGATTCTCAATTCTGTTCCATTGGTCTATGTATCTGTTGTACCAGTACCAGGCTGTTTGGACTACTCTGGCAGTATAATAGTTTCTAAAATCAGGTAGAGTAAGGCCTCCCACTTTGTTCTTCTTCTTCAGTAATGCTTTACTTATTATCCAGGGTCTCTTTCCCTTCCATATGAAGCTGGTGATTTATTTCTCCATCTCATTAAAAAATGTCATTGGAATTTGGATCAGAATTGCATGAAATCCATTGATGGCTTTTGGTAGAATAGCCTTTTTTACAATATTAAGTCTTCCTATCCATGAGCAAGGTATGTTTTTCCACTTCTGTAAGTCTTTTGGTTTCTTGCAGAAGTGTTTTATAGTTTTTTTTTTTTTTGTATAAGTCTTTTACATCTCTGGTAAGATTTATTCCTAAGTTTATTTTATCTTCTTGGAGGCTACTATAAATGGTATTGATTAGGTGATTTCCTCTTCGATGTTCTTTTTGCTGGTGCAGAGGAATCCAACTGATTTTTGTATGTTTATCTTGTATCCCGATAGTCTTCTGAACACTTCTTTTAGTTTCAGTAGTTTTCTTGAGGATTCCTTATGGTTTTCTGTGTATAAGATCATGTCATCTGCAAATAGAGATACTTTTACTTCTTCCTTGCCAATCTGGATGCCCTTTATTTCTTTATCCAGCCTAATTGCTCTGGCAAGGACCTCCAGCAAAATGATGAATAAGAGTGGTGATAAAGGCATCCTTGTCTGATTCCCTTTCTCAAAGGAAATGCTTTCAGGCTCTCTCCATTTAGAATGATGCTGGCTCTTGGCTTTGTATAAAATAGATGCCCTTTATTATGTTGAGGAATTCTCCTTAAATTCCTATTTTGCTGAGACTTTCTGTCATGAATGGGTGTTGGACTTTGTCAAATGCCTTTTCTGCATCAATTGATAAGATCATGTGGTTTTTGTGTTTTGTTTTATTTATATGGTAGGTTATGTTAATGGTTTTTCTAGTATTAAACCAACCTTGCATACCTGGTATAAATCCCACTTGGTCGTGGTGGATTATTTTTTTGATATGTTGTTGAATTCTATTGGCTAGAATTTTGTTGAGGATTTTTGCATCTATGTTCATGAGGGATATAGGCCTGTAATTTTTTTTTTTTTTGTGTGGTGTCTTTACCTGGTTTTGGTATCAGGGATATGGTGACTTCATAGAATGAGTTAGGTAGTATTCCGTCATTTTCTATGCTTTGAAATACCTTTAGTAGTACTGGTGTTAACTCTTGTCTGAAAGTTTAGTAGAACTCTGCAGTGAAGCCGTCTGGGCCAGGGCATTTTTTTTTGTTGGGAGTTTTTTGATTACCTTTTCAATCTCTTTTTTTGTTGTGGGTCTATTTAGTTGTTCTACTTCTGATTGTGTTAGTTTAGGTAGGTAGTGTTTTTCTAGGAATTCATCCATTTCTTCTAGGTTTGCAAATTTGTTAGAGTACAATTTTTCATAATAATCTGATATGATTCTTTTAATTTCAGTTGGGTCTTTTGTGATGTAGACCATCTCGTTTCTTATTTGTGTTATTTGTTTCCTTTCCTGTATTTCTTTAGTCAGTCTGGCCAATGGTTTATCAATTTTGTTAATTTTTTCAAAGAACCAGCTTTTGGCTTTGTTAATTCTTTCAATTGTTTTTCTGTTCTCTAATTCAGTTAGTTCAGCTCTAATTTTTATTATTTGTTTTCTTCTGGTGCCTGATGGATTCTTTTGTTGCTCACTTTCTATTCAAGTTGTAGGGACAGTTCTCTGATTTTGGCTCTTTCTTCTTTTAGTATGTGTGCATTTATCGATATAAATTGACCTCTGAGCACTGCTTTTGCTGTGTCCCAGAGGTTTTGATAGGAAGTGTTTTCATTCTCGTTGCATTCTATGAATTTCTTTATTCCCTCCTTAATGTCTTCTATAACCCAGTCTTTTTTCAGCAGGGTATTGTTCAGTTTCCAAGTATTCGATTTCTTTTCCCTGATTTTTCTGTTATTGATTTCCACTTTTATGACCTGTGGTCTGAGAAGATACTTTGTAATATTTTGATGTTTTGGATTCTGCAAAGGTTTGTTTTATGACCTATTATGTGATCTATTCTAGAGAATGTTCCATGTGCACTAGAAAAAAAAGGTATACTTTGTAGCTGTTGGGTGGGTGTTCTGTATAGGTCTATGAGGTCAAGTTGGTTGGTTGTAACAATTAGGTCTTCCGTGTCTCTATTGAGCTTCTTACTGGAAGTCCTATCCTTCCCTGAAAGTGGTGTATTGAAGTCTCCTACTATAATTGTGGAGGTGTCTATCTCACTTTTCAGTTCTGTTAAAATTTGTTTTATGTATTTTGCAGCCCTGTCATTGCATACATAAATATTTAATATGGTTATATCTTCCCGGTCAATTGTCCCTTTAATCATTATGTAGTGTCCTTCTTTATCCTTTGTGGTGGATTTAACTTTGAAGTCTGTTTTGTCAGAAACTAATATTGCTACTTCTGCTTTTTTTGCTTGTTGTCTGCTTGCTATATTTTTTTCCATCCTTTGAGTTTTAGTTTGCTTGTGTCTCTAAGTCTAAGGTGTGTCTCTTGTAGGCAGGCTATAGACAGATCATATTTCTTTATGCAGTCTGAGACTCTCTGACTCTTTATTGGTGCATTTATTCCATTTACATTCAGCGTAATTATAGATAAGTATGTGTTTAGTGCTGTCATTTTGATGCCTTTTTATGCGTGTTGTTGACAATTTCATTTTTCCACTTACTTTTTTGTGCTGAGACATTTTTCTTTGTACATTGTGTGTTCCTCATTTTCATAGTATTTGACTTTATGTTTCCTGAGTCGTTATGTTTTTCTTGGTTTTTATTTTGAGTTATGGAGTTGTTATACCTCTTTGTTGTTACCTTAATATTAACCCTATTTTTCTAAGTAAAAACCTAACTTGTAATGTCCTATATCGCCTTGTATCCCTCTCCATATGGCAGTTCTATGCCACCTATATTTATTCCCTCTTTTTGATTATTGTGATCTTTTACATATTGACTTCAATGATTCCCCATTTTCAGCGTTTTTTTTTTTTAATTAATCTTAATTTGTTTTTGTGATTTCCCTATTTGAGTTGATATCAGGATGTTCTGTTCCGTGACCTTGTGTTGTGCTGGTATCTGATATTATTGGTTTCCTGACCAAACAATTTCCTTTAGTATTTCTTGTAGCTTTGGTTTGGTTTTTGCAAATTGTCTAAGCTTGTGTTTATCTGTAAATATCTTAATTTCGCCTTCATATTTCAGAGAGAGTTTTGCTGGATATATGATCCTTGGTTGGCAGTTTTTCTCCTTCTGTGCTCTGTATATGTCATCCCATTGCATTCTTGCCTGCATGGTTTCTGCCGAGTAGTCTGAACTTATTCTTATTGATTCTCCTTTGTAGGAGACCTTTCTTTTATCCCTGGCTGCTTTTAAAATTTTCTCTTTATCTTTGGTTTTGGCAAGTTTGATGATAATATGTCTTGGTGTTTTTCTTTTTGGATCAATCTTAAATGGGGTTCGATGAGCATCTTGGATAGATATCCTTTTGTCTTTCATGATGTCAGGGAAGTTTTCTGCCAGCAAATCTTCAACTATTCTCTCTGTATTTTCTGTTATCCCTCCTTGTTGTGGAACACCAATCACATGCAAGTTATTCTTCTTGATAGAGTCCTGCATGATTCTTAGGGTTTCTTCATTTTTTTAAATTCTTTTATCTGATTTTTCTTCATCCATTATATTGGTGTCAATTACCTTATCTTCCAGCACCCCCACTCTGTATTCCAGTTGCTTGATTCTGCTCCTCTGACTTCCTATTGAGTTGTCTAATTCTGTAATTTTGCTGTTAGTCTTTTGGATTTCTGAATGCTGTCTCTCTATGGATTCTTGCAGCTTATTAATTTTTCTACCATGTTCTTGAATAATCTTTTTGATTTCTTCAACTGCTTTATCAGTGTGTTCCTTGGCTTTTTCTGTAGATTGCCTTATTTCATATCTGAGGTCATCCCTGACGTCTTGACGCATTCTGTAAATTAGTTTTTTATATTCTGCATCTGTCAGTTCCAGGATTGTACCTTCATTTGGGAGAGATTTTGATTCTTTAATTTGGGAAATTGTGGAATCAATCATGGTCTCCTTCTTTATGTTGTTTGATATCGACTGCTGTCTCCAAACAGTCTATAAGATATTCTAATGATTTATTTTATATTTGCTCACTGAGTCTTGTTTTGTTTTCTTTCAATATACGTAGGTGGGCTACTAGATTGCGCTGTCTTGATTGTTGTAGCCTTTGAATCACTTATGTCCTATTACCAGCTGGTTTGGGCTTTTACCAGATACATCAGCCTGAGAGTCCATTCACTATCCTTGAGTAGATTCTGATTTTGGATCACCAAGTGTGTGGTGTAGGCTGTCACCTATTCACTTAGAGGAGTATTGGTGATAGTTGTGTGCAGCAGATTCTAGTAGCAGCCGGGGGTCACACTCCAGGGGGGGCAGGATGCTGACAGCCTTCCCCCAAATGCCAGTGAGGCGTGTCTCTATTCCTAAAGCCCTTTGGTGGGTGGGCTCTGCAGCTGTACCTTAGGCACCCAATGCATGTACCTCTACAGATTGGTAGGTGTTACTGTCCTCAGACCACTATGGCAGGAGGCTAGGTGGTTTTGGTGGAGCTTCAGCCCTCAGTTCTGCACTGTGGGTCAGTGAGGGCTCTGTTTATTAGGTAGAGATATCAGACCTGGAGAACTTGTCTTTCCAGTAATCTGTTGAAACAATTACAGTCAGATCACTATCAGAATTGCCTTTGCAACATAATAGCCACCTTGTTTCCTGTACAGATGAAAGTCCAAGACTGTGGATCTCACATGCTTGGCTGGTGCTTGTTCTGTATTTTTACTCCAATTTCGGGAAGTCAGGGAAGGATTTTTCGTCCCTGGGTTTTTTGTGGCTGCTTCTCTCAGGCCAGGAAAATGGGTTAGGAAAAGACAAAAAAACAAACGAATGAACAGCAGAGCACTTCACTCTCTGGCCCAGGAAATTCCAATGTTAATGAAGCCACCTGGGAAGGGAGGGGAGGGATCAGATAGATAGGAGAGAGTAGCACCCAGGAATATAGACAAAGTTACTTATCTTGCTTGGTGATGACTGTTTTGTCTGAGATTCCGGAGGAGCCTGTAGTCTGTGTGCACTGGCTGGGTTGAGATTGCCCCCGAGGGTCAGGCCCACTTCTTGTGCTTGTGCTGTCTCAGAAGTCGTGGTCAATTCCTCCGCTCCCAGTCCAAAGCCCAGCAGCAAGGTTCCGCAGCTGGGACGCCACACTCCAGGCTCCAAAACTAGTTGCTGCCTCCCGGTGACTTCTCCTGTCAGCCGTGTCGCTGTGCTGCCTGCATGTACTGGCTGGGCTTTCCCTGAGGTCACTTCTGGGGGCTAGGGCTGCATCCCATGTTTATGCCATCTCAGGATGCTGTGCTCAGCTCCCCTGCGCCCAGTCCAAAGCCTGGCGCCAAGGTTTTCTGACTGGGATGCTGGCTCTAGGCTCCGAGAACAGTCGCTGCTTCCCCGTGGTTGCTCGTTCTCTCGTTAGCCCTGTCAGTGTTCAGCCTGCTTGCGCTGGCTGAATCTATGTCACTTGGGTCAACTCTTTAGACCTGTGTTTGATGTTCAGGGTCCTTAGATTGTCATGTATGTGATCGATTCACTTGTTTTTCCGAGTCTTTGTTGCAAGAGGGATCCGAGGTAGCTTCTCCCTAGTCAGCCATCTTGGCCCTGCTCCAATTTTTTATATAAGCCATCACACTGCATTTTTGCCCGCATGGTTTCTGTGGAGTAGTCGGAGCTTATTCTTATTGATTCTTCACTGTAGGTGACTTTTCATTTATTCCTAGCTGCTCTTAAAATTCTCTCTTTATCTTTGGTTTTGGCAAGTTTGATTGTAATATGTCTTTCTCTTTTAAAATCTACCTTATATGGAGTTCGATGAGCATCTTGGGTAGATATCTTCTCATCTTTCATGGTATCGAGAAAGTTTTCCACCTTCAAATCTTCAACAATTCTCTTTGTATTTTCTGTTATCCCTCTCTGTTCTGGTATTCCAATCACTCATACGTTATTTCTCTTGATAGAGTCCCACATGATTCTTAAGGGTTCTCCATTTTTTTAAGTTCTTTTATCTGATTTTTCTTCAAATATATTGGTGCCAAGTGCTTTATCTTCAAGTTCACAAATTCTGCCTTCCACTTGCTCAATTCTACTCCCCTGACTTTCTATTGAGTTGTCTACTTCTGAAATTTTATTGTTAATCTTCTGAATTTTTGATTGCTCTCTGTTTATGGATTTTTCCAGCTTATTAATTTTTTTGTTATGTTCCTGAATAACCTTTTTAATTTCTTCATCTACTTTACCCATGTGTTCCTTGGCTTGTTCTGCATATTGCCTGATTTCCTTCTTGATGTCTTGAAGGGTTCTGTATATTAATCTTTTGTATTCTGCCTCTGGTAATTCCAGGAAGGCACTTTCATCTAGAAGATCCCTTGATTCTTTGTTTTGAGATCTCATTAAGGTGATATTGGTCTGTTTCTTTATGTGACTTGATATTGACTGTTATCTCTGAGCCATCTATAAGTTATTGTATTAGTTTATTTTATGTTTGCTTACCGTATCATAGCCTCTTGCTTTGTTTTGTTTTTATGTGCCCAGATAGGTTGCTTGAGTGAACTAGCTTGATTATTTTAGTCTTTGGAGCTCTGACATCCTGTCCCCGGATGGCTAGAGCTGTTATCACGTATATCAGTCTAGTAGTTCATTCAGTTTTCTTGTATGAATTCAGGTCAGGTGTCCAGGTAGCTGATCATCAAGTGTGTGGAACATATTCTGTCCTACAGCCTTAGAGTGGCAGGGGTGATTTTTGTAGGTATTGGTATCTGATCCAGCAGGGGGTCACGCTCTGAACAAGGCAGGGGATGAGAATCATCCCCCAAGCATCTCTGAGGAAAGCGTGTCCCTGTTCCCTAGAGTGTACCGGTGGGTGGGTTTTGCACATGGGCCATGCGTACCGAGTGGTTTTGGTTTTAAAGACTTGGAGGTACCAGTTATCCTTGGACTCTTGTCATGCGTAGCTTGGTGACCTGAGTGAAGCCACCAGTCCTTAGGTCCCTGATGTGGGTAGGTGAGGGCCCTGTTTAATAGGCAAAGTGGTGTCAAACATCAAACTCCCATCTCTCCACTGCACTACTGAGAGAGTTGTAGTCTGTCAACAAGGACCTATTTTCCTGAAATAGGTCCATGCAGGTCCATGCAGGGGGGAAAGCTACTCAAAGTCTATGGACTGTTTATGCCTGGACAGGAGGTGCTTCTGTCCTGAACTCCCCCATTTAGTGGAGCTGGCAAATTTTTTTCCCCCAATTGCAAATTTATTCCTTCACCAGGGCCTGGAGGATGGCTCTAGGCACTCGACAAGGCCTATCTGAGGCCCAGGGAAATGAACAGCTGCTGAAGCTGGCTTGGGGGTGGGGGACGTTGTATAATATACTCAAGTACTTACCTTTCGTCGAGAGTGCCGTTCTTCTCTGGTTCTGGAGGTGTGAGTAGGCTGTGTGGCTGGGTCCTTCTTCCTGGGGAAACTGCAGCCGAATGCTAGTACCAGCCTGCCACAGCCACTCCAGGGATTTGTGCCTGAGGGCTCCCTGTGGTTCAGGTCCAGTAACTCCTCTCCACTTCTGAACTGCCTCTTCCTTCTGCTGCTCCTCAGTTCGTTTTCTAACCTTGCCTTTGTTGTTTAGGGCTCCTAGCTTGGTAAAAATATACTAGTTTCACTTGTTTGTTCGGGTCTTTGTTTTAAGGGGGCTTGCCGGAAGCGTCTGTCTATTCCACCATCTTGGTCCCGCCTCTCCACAAATAAAATTTTATTGTGATAATTCAAAAATGATTGCAGCAGTATATAGACAGGGAACTACCAGAAATTTCAAGCTGGATTCAGAAGAGGATGTGGAAGGAGGGATATAATTGCTGATATCAGATGGATCTTGGCTGAAAGCAGAGAATACCAAAAAGATGTTTACCTGTGTTTTATTGACTATGCAAAGGCATTCGACTTTGTGAATCATAACAAGTTATGGATAACGTTGCAAAGAATGAGAATTCCAGAACCTTAATTGTGCTCATGTGGACCGGTATATATACCAAGAGGCAGTCATTCAAACAGGACAAGGGGATACTACATGATCTAAAATCATGAAAGATGTGCATCAGGGTTTATCTTTCTACCATGCTAATTCAATCTGTATGCTGAGGAAATAATACCAGAAGCTGGACTATATGAAGAAGAATGCAGCAACAGAATTGGAAGAAAACTCATTATCAACGTGCAATATGCAAATGATAAAACCTTGCTTGCGAAAGTGAAAAGGTCCTGAAGCACTTTGATGAAAATCAACGACTGTGGACTTCAATATGGATTACACGTCAACATAAAGAAAACAAAAATCCAGAAAAATGGACCAATAAGCAACATCATGATAGATGGAGAAAAGATTGAAGTTGTCAAAGGATTGTATTTCACTTGGATCCACAATCAGCACCCATGGAAGCGGCAGTCAAAAAGTCAAACAATGTATTGTATTGGGCCAATCTGCTGCAAAATATGCCTTTAAGGCGTTAAAAAGCAAAAATATCACTTTGAGAGCTGAGGTGCACCTGTTCTAAGCCATGGAATTTTCAATCACCTCATATGCATGGGAAAACTGGGCAATGAATAAGGAAGACTGAAGATTTGATGTCTTTGAATTACGGTGTTGGCGAAGAATATTGAATATAGCATAGACTGCTAGAACAATGAAGAAATCTGTCTTGGAAAAAGTACAGCTGCTAGAATGCTTCTTAGAAGCAAGGATGGAGAGATTATGCCTCATGTACTTTGGACATGTTGTTAGGAGGGACCAGTCCCTGGAGAAAGACATTATGCTTGGTAAATAGAAGATCAGTGAAAAAGAGAAAGATCATCCATGAGATGAACTGACCCAGTGGCTACAACGATGGGGTCAAACATAGCAACAATTCTGAGGATGGCACAAGACTGGGCAGTGTTTTGTTCTGTTGTACATAGAGTCACTACAGGTTGGCATCGTTTTGACAGCACCTAACAACAACAACAAGGGAATTTTTTAACCTTAAATGCATATATTAGTAAAGAAAAAAGGATGAAAATCTGTGAACAAAGTGTCTGTCTCAAAAAGCAAGATGAAGAACAGAAAACTAAAGCACCAAAAATAGGAAAGGAGATTTTAAACATAAGATCAGGAATTAAGGAAATATAAAAAGACTTATACTAGAGAGAAACAGCCAAACCAAAGACTGATTCTTCGAAAAGATGAATGAAATGCAAAAACCACTAATCTACTAAAGCTAAATATAAACATACCTTAATGACACAGAATTTCCACTCTTAGGCATACACTTAAGAGGAATATGCACATATGTTCTCCAAAAGACTTGTACATGCATGTACATAGCAGCTTTATTCATAACAGCCAGAAAGTAGAAACAATCCCAGTGTCCATTAATAGTAATGAATCAATAAATCTACTCAACAATTAAAATGAACAAACTACTAATACTCAAAAAAAAATGTGGATAAATCTCACAGATGTTGTGTCGAGGGAAATAATCCAGACTCAAAAGATAATGTATTGTATAATTACATTTATATAAAGTTCAAGAAAGACAAAAGTAATTCATGATGTTAGATGTCAAGATAGTGATTCTATTTGGGGGATAATGACTATGACAGGGTGTGAATATGATTTGTAGGGTACTGGTATTGTTTTATCTCTTGATCTGGATACTTGTTACAATGTGGGCTAAGCTTTTGAAAGTTTAGGCAGGTAAATGGGATAAGTATTGCTTAATCCAATCGACTCTGAGTTAATTTAGGCCTGAGTTGCGGTTTTGTAAGCCTCTATCTACTGGTTTTTATTATCTACTTGTGCACTTATGATTTGAGCACATATTTTTATGTTACATTTTCATAAAAAGTGTCCTTACAAAATGTTCTAAAAGAGAAAGAGATAAATCTGACAAGATGCTGCTGCTGGTGAAGAGTCTCCTGGATCCTGGAATATTCCAGAAGGAGTACATTTTCCAGCCAGAGGTTATACAGGGAACGCACAGTGTTCACGTCCATTTTTAATAGCATTGTGTCCTGTAGCATCAACTTCCTGAAATATCTGGAAATGTTTCAGTTTTTAATTGGGATTTTAGCCATATTAGCAACTGCACCAGCACAAAATCTCCAATTTCCAGCGCAGAGGAGAAAGATTTATCTTTGATTCCTTCTCGCAACAAGGGCCATGTTTAGGCGAGGAGGATAGAGAATGAGAAATGCAGCTGTAGAGGAAGTTGAGCCTGTTCATCTATATTCTTAGTTTAACCATTACTTTTTTTCTATAAGAGTCATTTCCTGACCCCTTAGGCTAAATTAAAGAGGCCTGGAGGCGAAATGATTAAGCCCATGGCTGCTAAGTTCAGGGGTTCAAATCCACCAGCTGCTGCAAGGAAGAAAGAGTGGCAGTCTGCTTTTGTAGTGATTACAGCCTTGGAAACTCTATGAGGCAGTTCTACTCTGTCCTTCAGGGCTGCTATGAATCAGAATCAACATGAGAAAAGTGGCTTTGGTTTTGGTTAGACTAGATCAGATTGCTCAATTTCTGTGTTTTCATAACTGCGTCTTAAAAATGTGTATTATACGTCAATAATAAAACGAGAGCTCTCAGGCATTCTCAGACCTAACATACCGTTCAGAAACTAGGTAAAGACAATGTGTGTACTTCTTTTGAAAGGGAAATATTTTTAAATGAGAGTAAACTTTTGGGAACGGATTTTGAATGAAATTTCTATTGTTTTTTCTAGCCTAACATTCACTTCCTCTGAGAGCCACCTCCTTCCATTCAAAAAATTCTTTTTTTTTTTAATTTTATTGTGTTTTAGGTGAAAGTTTATAGCACAAATTAGTTTTTCATTCAAAAATTAATACACGAATTATTTTGTGACATTGGTCGCAATCACTGCAATGTGTTGGCACTTTCCTCCCTTCCACCCCGGGTTCCCCGTGTCAATTTGTCCAGGTTTCCTGTCCCTTCCTGCTTTTTTGTTTTGCCTCTGGGCAGGAGTTGCCTATTTGGTCTTGTATACTTGATTGAACTAAGAGGCACATTCCTCACGTGTGTTACTGTTTGTTTTACAGGACTGTTTAATCTTTGGCTGAAAAGTGGGCTTTGGGAGTGTCTTCAGTTCTGAGTTAGCAGGGTGTTCTGGGGTCATTGTCTTGGAAGTTCCTCCAGTCTCTGTCAGACCAGTAAGTCTGGTCTTTTTTTGTGAATTTGAATTTTGTTCTACAATTTTTCTTTGACTCTGTCCTGGACCCTCTATTGTGATCCCTGTCAGAGGGGTTGGAGGTGGTAGCAAGGTATCATCTATTTCTTCTGGGCTCAGTCTGGTGGATACTGTGATTCATGTTGTCTTTTAGTCCTTTGGGTTAATGTTTTCCTTGTGTCTCTGATTTTCTTAATTTTTTTTGCTCTGGACAGGATGGGACCAAGAGATGTATCTTAGATGGCCGCTTGCAAGCTTTTAAGACCCCAGATGCTACTCACCAAAGTAGGATGCGGAACAGTTTCTTTATGAATTGTGTTATGCCAGCTGACCTTCCCAGACCATGGTCCCCCCTGCTTAGCCCCCGCAACTTGGTCCCTCAAGGTGTTTGAATGTGTCCAGAAAGCTCCCATGACTTTGTCTTGATCAAGTTGTGTGGACTTCCCATATATTGTGTGTTGTCTTTCCCTTCACCAGAGTTGAGACTTGTCTATCTAGTTAGTGATTTCCCCTCTCCATCCCTTCCCTCCCTCGTAACCATCAAAGTTTGTTTTTTTCTGTGTGTAAACCATTCCTTGGGTTTTTATTGTAGTGGCCTCATACCATATTTGTCCTTTTACGATTAACTTATTTCACTCAGCATAATGCCCTCCAGATTCGCCCATGTTGTATGATGATTTGCGGATTCATCATTGTTCTTTACTGTTTTGTAGTGTTCCATTTTGTGTATGTATCCTAATTTGTACATCCATTCATCTGGTAATGAGCAAGTACGTCGTTTCCATCTTTTTGCCATTGTGAATAGTGCTTCAATTAACATAGGTGTACATACATCTATTCCTGTGACAGCTCTTATTCCTCTAGGGTATATTCTTAAGAGTGGGATTGCTGGATCATATGGTATTTCTGAGATGTTTCAACAGATGCAGCGCTGGAGGTGCTCACTCGTCTGTGCCAAGAAATATGGAAGACAGCTTCCTGGCCAATTGACTGGAAGAGATCCATATTTATGCCTATTCCCAAGAAAGGTGATCCAACCGAATATGGAAATTATAGAACAATATCATTAATATCACACTCAAGCAAAATTTTGCTGAAGATCAGTCAAAAACGGCTGCAGCAGTATATCAACAGGGAACTGCCAGAAATTCAGGCTGGTTTCAGAAGAGGATGTGGAACCAGGGATATCATTGCTGATGTCAGGTGGATCCTGGCTGAAAGCAGAGACTACCAGAAGGATGTTTACCTGTGTTTTATTGACTATGCAAAGGCATTCGATTGTGTGGATCATAACAAACTATGGATAACATTGCAAAGAATGGGAATTCCAGAACACTTAATTGTGCCCATGAGGAACCTGTACATAGATCAAGAGGCAGTTGTTCAGGTAGAACAAGGGGGTACTGATTGACTTAAAGTCAGGAAGGGTGTGCATTAGGGTTGTATTCTTTCACCATACCTATTCAATCTGTATGCTGAGCAAATAATCTGAGAAGCTGGATTATATGAAGAAGAACAGGGCATCAGGATTGGAGGAAGACTCATTAACAATCTGTGTTATGCAGTTGACACAAACTTGCTTGCTGAAAGCGAAAGGACTTGAAGCACTTACTAATGAAGATCAAAGACCACAGCCTTCAGTACGGATTGCACCTCAATATAAAGAAAATAAAAATCCTCACAACTGGACCAAGGAGCAACATCATGATAAATGGAGAAAAGATTGAAGTTGTCAAGGATTTCATTTTACTTGGATTCACAATCAACAGCCATGGAAGCAGCAGTCAAGAAATCAAAAGACACACTACCTTGGGCAAATCTGCTGCAAAGGACCTGTTTAAAGTCTTGAAGAGCAAAGATGTCACCTTGAAGACTAAGGTGCACCTGACCCAAGCCGTGATATTTTCAACCCCATCATATGCATGTGAAAGCTGGACAATGAATAAGGAAGACCAAAGAAGAATGGATGCTTTTGGAATGTGGCGTTGGTGAAGAATATACCATGGACTGCCAAAAGAATGAAGAAATCTGTCTCAGAAGAAGAACAACCAGAACATTCCTTAGAAGCAAGGATGGCGAGGCTGTGTTTTACATACTTTGGACATGTTGTCAGAAGGGATCAGTCCCTGGAGAAGGACATCATGCTAGGCAAAGTACAGCGTCAGTGGAAAAGAGCAAGACCCTCATCAAGGTGGACTGACACAGTGGCTGCAACAATGAGCTGAAGCATAATAACGATTGTGAGGATGATGCAGGACTAGGTAGTGTTTCGTTCTGTTGTGCATAGGGTCGCTATGAGTCAAAACTGACTCGATAGCACCTAACAACAACAACAACATGGTATTTCTATTTCTAGTTTTTTAAGAAGGTGCCATATTGTTTTCTATAGTGCTTGTGCCATTTTACATTCTTACCAGCAGAGTGTAAGAGTTCCAGTCTCCCTGCAGTCTCTGCTACATTTATTATTTTCTGTTTTTTTGATTAGTACCAGTATTGACAGGGTGAGATGGAATCTCATTGTAGTTTTGATTTGCATTTCTCTGTTGGCTAATGATCAAGAGCATTTCCTCCTGTGTCTGCTAGCCACCTGGATATCTTCTTTGCTGAAGTTTCTGTTCATATCCTTTGCCCATTTATTAATTGGGGAGTTTGTCTTTTTGTTGTTGAGGTGTTGCAGTATTTAGTAGATTTTATATATTAGACCCTTGTCAGATATTTTGTAGCCAAAAAATTCTTTCCCAGTCTATAGATTCTCTTCTTACTCTTTTGTTGAGGTCTTTTGATGAGCATAAATGTTTTATTTTTAGGAGCTCCCAGTTATCAAGTTTATCTTCTAGTTTTTGTGCATTGTTAGGTATGGTTTGTATTGTATTTTTGCCATATATTAAGGCCCCTAGCATTTTCCCTTGTTTTTTAGGTCTATAATATTTATCATTTTAGGCTTTATATTTCGGTCTTTGATCCATTTTGAGTTGGTTTTTCTGCATGGTATGAGGTATAGATCCTGTTTCATTTTTACTACAGATGGACATCCAATTATCCAGCACCGTTTGTTAAAGAGACTGTCTTTCCCCTCCTTAATGGACTTTGTCCCTTTGTCAAATATTAGCTGCCCGTAGGTGGATGATTTATGTCTGGCTTCTCAATTCTGTTCTATTTGTCTATTTGTCTATTTTACCAGCACCAGGCTGTTTTGACTACCGTGGCTGTATAGTAGGTTCTAACCTCAGGTGGTGTGAGGCCTCCCACTTTGTTCTTCTTCAGTAATGCTTTACTTCTCTGCGACCTCTTTCCTTTCCATACAAAGTTGGTGATTAGCTTCTTCATCTTGTTAAAGAATGCTGTTGGAATTTGGATTGGAATTACATTATATCTGTAGATTGATTTGGGTAGCAACTTAGGCTGGGTTCTCTAGAGATACAAAACCAGTAAAACGTACAAATATATAGAGAGAGATGTATATCAAGGAAATGGCTCATGTGGTTGTAGAGGCTGGAAAATCCCAAGTCTGTGGGTGAGGCTGGAGGCTTCTCCTGACTTAGGTAGCTGCAGGGACTGGAGAACCCACGATCAGCAGGTCAGACAGCAGACCTCTGTCTCACAGGCAGAGGAAAACGATGAATCCCAAGACTGGCAGGCAAGACAGCAGGTAAGCTGCTAGCTCAAGTCCCAAGAACTGGAGGTAAGACATACAGAAGCCAGCTGCAGGATCCTCGTGGGTGAGCAAAAGCCTATGAGTCTTATCAGAAAGTCCTACTTTATTGAATGCAGGCCACACTGGTAAGGAAACTTCCTTTCAACTGATTGGCTACCTACAGCAGATCCCAACATGGAGGTGATTGCATTGTATCAGATATCATCATGGAAGTGATTACATCATTATATGACTGTCAAATTGCATCATAACTGCCAAACCACTGAAAATCATGGCCCAGCTAAGTTGACACACAACTTAACCATCACAAGTAGTGTTGACATTTGCACAATGTTGAGTCTCCCTATGCAGGAGCATGGTGTGTTTTTCCATTTATTTAGATCTCTTTTGGTTTCCTGCAGTAGTGTTTTGTGTAGGTCTTTTATGCCCCTATTGAGATTTATTCCTAAGTATTTTATCTTTTGGGAGACTATTGCAAATGGTGTTGAGGAATTGATCTGATTTTTTATTTTATGTTGATCTTGTATCCTACTTTGCTGTACAATTCTGTTATTTCCAGTAGCTTTCCTGTGAATTCTTTGGGGGTTTTCTATGTATAGGATTACATCATCTGCGAATATGGGTAGTTTTACCTCTTCTTCACCAATTTGGATGCACTTTATTTCTTTTTCTTACCTTATTGCTCTAGCTAGGACTTTCAGCAAGAAGTTGAACAACAGTGGTGGTAAAGGGCATCCTTGTCTGGTTCCTGTTCTCAAGGGAAATGCTTTCATTCTGTCTCTATTAAGAATAATGTTGGCTGTTGATTTTGTATAAATACCCTTTATTATGTCAAGGAATTTCCCTTCTACTTCTATTTTGCTGAAGGTTTTTATCAGGAATGGTTGTTGGACTTCATCAAATGTCTTTTCTGTGTCAATTGAGATGATCATTTGATTCTTTTTTTTTTAATGTGGCAAATTATGTTGATTGATTTTCTAATGTTGAATCATCCTTGCATACCTGGTATGAATCCTGTTTGGTCACAATGTATGATTCTTTTGATATGCTGTTGAATTTTATTGGCTAGAATTTTGTTGAGAATTTTTGTGTCTATATTCATGAGGGATACTGGTCTGTAGTTTTTTTTTTTTTTTTTTTTTTTTTGTGATTTCTTTACCAGCCTTTGGTATTAGGGTTATGCTGGCTTCATAGAATGAATTTGGGAGTATTCCTTTCTTTTCTATGCTCTGAAATAGTTTGAGTAGTACCAGTATGAGCTCTTGTTTGAATGTTTGGTAGAATTCTTCAGTGAGGTTGTTTGGACCAGGGCTTTCTGTGCTGTTGTTGTTGTCAGGGTTTTTTTTTTTTTTTTTTTCTAATTACCCCTTCAATCTGTTCTTTTGCTATGGGTCTGTTTAGTTTCTCTACCTCAGTTTGTGTTAGTTTAGGTAGGTAGTGTGTTTCTGGAAATTTGTCCATTTCCTCTAGGCTTTCAAATTTGTTGGAATACAATTGTTTATAGTATTCTGTTTTGATCCTTTTTATTTCAGTTGTTCCTATTGTGATATCACCCATCTTATGTCTTATTCAGTTATTTGCTTCCTCTCTTGCTTTTTTTTTTTCTGTCAATTCATCCAGTGGTTTGTTATTTTGTTGATCCTTTCAAAGAACCAACTTCTGGTTGATTCTTTCTATTGTTTTCCTGTTCTCTATTTCATTTGTTTCTGCTCTAATCTTTATTATTTCCTTTCTTCTGGTGACTGCGGACTCCTTTTGCTGTTCTCTTTCAATTTGTTTGAGATATAGTGTTGACGTTTGATTTTAGCCCTTTCTCTTTTTTTGATGTGTGTGTTTATTGCTATAAGTTGTCTTCTAAGTACTGCTTTTGTTGTGTCCCAAAGGTTTTGGTAAGATGTGTTTTCGTTCTCATTTGATTCTATTAAATTTTTGATTCCAGTCTTCATTTCTTCTATTACTCAGTGGTTTTTAAGCAAGGTGTTGTTCAGTTTCCATGTATTTGATTTGTTTCCCTTCCTATTCCTGTTATTGATCTCTACTTTTACGGCATTGTGATTAGAAAAAAATGCTTTGTATTATTTTGATGTTTTGGATTTTGTTGAGGTTTATTTTGTGGTCTAAAATGTAATCTTTTCTGGAGAATGTTCCATGTGTATTGGAAAAGAATGTATACTTTGCTGATCTTGGGTGAAGTATTCTGTATTTGCCTGTGAGGTAAAGTTGGTTGGTTGTGGTGTTTGTATCTTCTGTATACTTACTGAGTTTCTTTTTAGATGTTGTCCTTCACCACAAGTAGTGTGCTGAAGTCTGTTACTATTATTTTGGAACTGCCTATTTCTCTTTTTAATGCTTTTAGAATTTGTTTTATGTACTTTGGAGCCCCGTCATTGGGTGGGTATATATTTACTATGGTTATGTCCTCCTTGTGTATTGACCCTTTAATCATTATATAGTGTTCTTCCTTATCCCTTATGGTATGTTTTGCTTTAAAGTCTATTTTATCAGAGATTACTATTGACACTCCTTCAAATTCTTATTTGTGTAGCTTAAGTTAGCCAGAATCAGTTTATGTGGCAACCACAGTGCCATTGCTGAAGTAGATTCAATTTATTTTCTCTAAATTCTTACATGAGTCCTTGGGAGACACTAGTGGTTAAGAGCAAAAAACAGTCTTTTTTGTTTTTTTGGCAGGATGTAGTGTTCTTGAAAGAATTTATGCTTCAAAGTGCCTCTCTTTTACTATTGGTCACATTCTATTTAAAAGGTCGAGGCTTTCAGTTATTGAGAATGTGTTAATCTGCTGTGTTGTCAGTTCTTGTTCTTGTCTTTATTTTTAATCTTTTTGCCAAATCATTTGACAAATTAGAGACTGTGGTTTAGATTACTAATTGAAACTAGAGGCAAAATGCATGATATCAAAAATATGGAGAAAGACTTTGTACCAACTGAAATGTTGGCAAACCCAGGTAAGAAGGTGGACTGATGGAGTGAGTAGGGGAATTGGAGTGGGTGGGTGATGGTAGTCATGGGCTCCAGACTCTGTATAAGGGAAATGGTTAACATGTAAAGAGTTTTCAAAGATAAGGAGTGCTAGAGACCATAAATTCATTTATAATTTGTGTAAAATATACAGATACTTAAATACCCCATCCTAAAAACTAAGGAAACTGAAATCATTAGAGAAAGGCATAAGAGAATGGGATCAGGTTAATTTTTTATTGAGAATAAAAATGATTATTTAAGTGAAAGGAACCATAAAATTTGTCATATAGATGAAAGATATTATTAAATACAGTAGAAAACCTGTCATAGATGTTCCCAGGGGGGAAAACATTAAAATAGTAAAGTAATTGAAAGACATTTACAAATCAAAAAAATTAAACAGAGGTCCAAGTAAAAACTTAGTAGGGCATTCAAATGGGATTATGTTACACTGAATGAACTGTAAAAAGAAATATATATGTTATATTTATGTAGTATATATTATATAAATATATAATGTAAATACATAAATATATATACACATATGCACACATACATATATATGTGTATAAATATATACATATGTATGTGTATATATTTGAAGCTGTATATTTTAAAAACACTTGTATTGAGGCCTTATATGATGATTTAGTAAGTGAAAAAAATCATTTTGTCCTAGTTGGGGAAAATGGAGATGCCATAGTTCAAGACTTATTAGTTTTTTTTTTTTTTAATGATAAGTAGTAATCAATTTAGAAAGAAATAGTTTCAAAATAAAGAAAAGCTGACCTCTTTGGTTAAATGGCTATTTCTTTATTCATGTGGTATTTTGAGCATTTTTGAAACAGCTGTTTTTAAGTACTTGTCAGATTTTTCCAAAATTTGTGTCATTTGAACTTTGTCTTCTATTGATTGTCTTTTCCCACGCAAGTTGAAATTCTCATGGTTCTTCCTATAACCGGTAATTTTGTATTATATTCTCGACATTTTGATTAATATTTTGTTACAAGACTCTGGATCTTGTTTACATTTATGAAGTATATTGATATATGTATATATGTGCGTATATATAAAACCCCAACCCAGTGCTGTCAAGTCAATTCCGACTCATAGCGACCCTACAAGACAGAGTAGAACTGCCCCATAGAATTTCCAAGAAGCACCTGGTGGATTCGAACCGCCGACCCTTTGGTTAGCAGCCGTAGCACTTAAGCACTATGCCACCAGGGTTTCCATATGTGTGTGTGTATATATATATATAAAAACCCGCTGCTGTCGAGTTGATTCCGACTCATAGCAACCTATAGGACAGAGTAGAACTGCCCCACAGAGTTTCCAAGGAGCACCTGGTGGATTCAAACTGCCGACCTTTTGGTTAGCAGCCGTGGCACTTAACCGCTAAGCCACCAGGGTTTCCATACATATATACACACACACACACACACACACACACACATATGCACAGGCTTTCTGTGGGCTATGGTTTCAATGTCAGTTCAGTTTTCAAAGCCTTTATAGTGCTGTTTGGATTTTTTCTTGCCTATGCCCCAGTTATTTATGCCCCAGTTAGTAGTCAGTCTAGTATCTTAGCAGTGATCTGTTTGTTAGATCGGTTCTCAAAATCTTTGGTTTGCTAATTAGGATCAGATTTGTGTATGCAGGATGAGGTTTGGGGAAGTCCAGAAGTTTATGAAAATTTTAAGTATTCTATCTTAATCTCTGGACTGCCGTAATAAAATACCACAAATTGGGTGGCTTTAAAGAACAGTAATTTATTTACTCACAGTTCTGGAGGCTAGAAGTCCAAATCGGGATATTTACCAAGTGGATTTCTTCTGAGGATTTTCAGAAAGGAACTATTTCATGCCTCTTTCCTAGGTTCTAGTGGCTACCAGCAATCCTCGGCTTTCCTTTGCTACTTGTAGATATATCTTCACATGATGTTTTCCTCTTGTGTGAGATTTTCTGTGTCTGTTCTCTTCCTCTATAAAACGCCACTCAGAAGGGATTAACGCCAGAATCCACTCTACTCTGGTATGACTTAACTGATAATACCTCAAAGAAAGACCTTATTTCCCCAAACAAGGTCACATTCACAGGTATGTGGTTAGGACTTCAACATGTCTTTTGGGGAGACACAGTCAATACCTGAAGTTAGGACTTCAACATACCTTTTGGGGAGACACAGTCCGTTTTCAAAGTTTCTCTTTCGTTACCACATCCCCAGTACTTTCAGGTTCTCAGAGGTTACCCTTTTCCATCCTCCAGCCAGAAACTTGGGGCTCTAGTTATCTTGCTTTGTCATACACTTCTGCAATTGTGGCTGCATCTGGGGGCCCAAATGGCAAGAGGAAAGAGAGAGAGAAAGATAAAAATAGCAAGGGGATTGGCTTCACCCTCTTGAATCCTCAGCTGCACTGCATGTACAGGAAGGTTCACCTCGCCCAGTATTTTGGCTATCATGTGCTCCTATAGCTGTCACTGACACTGCCATCTTGTGATTGCCTGGGGAGTTGGGGCACAGGAGAATGGAGAAAAAAAGAGACAGAGAGCAAGAGAGTGAGAGAGAACAGGGTATTTCCATAATCTCTCCTTGTGTTAGGATTTTCTCTGGTGCATATCAGACCAGAGCTATGATACAACTCAGGAAACTGGATGCAGTTTGTCAATCAGGAAGGCTTCCAATAAGGACAGCTTCTCTCTGGCATGGTAGCAGCCCCTTCTGGGCTGTACAAGAGCCCTTCTTGGCTGTGCAGTGCTCTCTCCCCCCACTGGCTGTGCACACCCAATCTTGGCTGTGCTCACCTCCTCATGCCGGTGCACATTCCCTTTTGGCTATGTATGCCTCTCTCCCTTCAGCTTCCCTGCCTTCAGCCTTTCCACTGCGTAAGCAGGTTGTAACTAGTGTAACAGTTTGCTCAGCTGCTACTGCCCTACCAACTACTTTCTGACATCACCGCAGGCTTTGCTGCAGAGGGACTGCTCTGCTGCAGGCCCCTCTCCAGCCTTTTGGCCTTTTGCTGTCTTCAGTGTTACAGCTCTTGACTCGTATTACAGCTCTTTTAGGAGTTTCCTCCTTCTCTCTCTTTCCAACTCTGTGGGTTTGGATGTCCATATGTTACAAGCAAACACCTTATAATTTCAAGGCATAGCCCTCTCTTCAGGAGGATGTACCAACCAATCCTCTCCATGGAATGCAAGTCACTCAATCCTATTGGGTAGATTTTCCAG
Source organism: Loxodonta africana (assembly GCF_030014295.1). Classification (NCBI taxonomy): domain Eukaryota; kingdom Metazoa; phylum Chordata; class Mammalia; order Proboscidea; family Elephantidae; genus Loxodonta; species Loxodonta africana. The sequence continues at coordinate 130,571,659 of NC_087345.1, read as the reverse complement.
CCACTATTAAAATCAGCCAATTCCTGCAAGATACATAAAATAGACCAACCATAGGGCAGACTGGGCCCAACCAATCATTTTTGGAAGAACTATAAGCCCAGGGTCAGAAAGGCCATATATAAGAGAGACCCATTTCACATCAAGAGGGAATGTTGGAGAAAATTAGGCCTCTTTACCCAAGAACTTGTCTAGAACATGTGTGAACTGCTGGCAAGAAGAGGGTTCAGAGGATGTCTACAACTTTGGTTTTAATAACATAAAATATTTTGAGTTTTAACATAAATACAGAAAATCATGCAAAACAAATCTATATTTTAATGAATTATTCTAAATGCCCTTGTAGCCATTATCTTAGTCAGAAGAAAGATTCTTGCCATCTATCTCAGAAACCCTTCAAATATTCTTTCCCATTCACTATCTCCTCCTCCCAAGAAAAACACTAATTTGACATTTATGATCATTGCTTTCTCAATTCAGTTTTGTGCTAAAAAAAAGATTTTCATAAGTCTCTTTTAATCTGTGTATTACCACTTGATCTCAATTTTTAAAGTTTCTTTTAATTTTTTTGGAGAATAGAGATCATTTTTCTGTAGGGTTCCATCAGTCTGAATTTTGTTGGTTTCATTTCTCCAGTTTAATTTGACATGATTCTCTTCTCTCTATATTATCTGAAAATTGGTAGGTATATCTGGAGGTTTAATCAGATTCATATTTAATTTTTTTCTTTTTTTTGCCAAGGCTACTTCATGGGTTGTGTGTGTTCAAGATCAATTTTAACTTCTGTCAAAGGTTAGAATCTGGACATAGAATAGTAAATTTATAAAATAATAGGAATGAAAAAGTTGGAAACAAAGAAAAAGAATGCTAGTTGGAAAATACGGCCTTGGTGATGGAAATGAAAATATGGCCTTGGTGATGGAAATGATGCCAGAGATCACATGATAGAATTTTGCAAGACCCATGACTTTTTCATTGCAAATACCTTTTTTCACCAAAATAAACAGCAACTAAACATGTGAACTTCACTAGATAAAATACACAAGAATCAAATTGAATACATCTGTGGAAATAGACAAGAGAAAAGCTCAATATCATCAGTCAGAAAAAGACCAAAGGCCGACTGTGGAACAGACTAGCAATTGCTCGTACACAAGTTCAAGACGAAGCTGAAGAAAATTAGAAAAAGCCCAGAAGAGCCAAAGTATGACCTTGAGTATATTCAACAATTTACAGACTGTCTCAAGAATAGATTTGACACATTGAACACTAATGACCTAAGACCAGATGAGTTGTGGAAAGACATCAAGAACATCATACATGAAGAAAGCAATAATAATAATAATAAAAAAAATAGAAAGCAATAGGTCATTAAAAAGACAGGAGAGAAAGAAAAGACCAAAGTTGATGTCAGAAGAGACTCTGACACTTGCTCTTGAATGTAGAGCAGCTAAAGTGAAAGGAAGAAATGATGAAGTAAAAGAGCTTAACAGCAGACTTCCAAGGGTGGCTGGAGAAGACAAAGTATTATAAAGACGTGTAAATACCTAGAGTTTGAAAACTAAAAAGGAAGAACATGTTCGGCATTTCTCAAGATGGAAGAACTGAAGAAGAAATTCAAGTTTCAAGTTACAATATTGAAGGATTCTACAGGGAAAATATTAAAGATGCAGGAAGCATCAAAAGAAGATGGAAAGAATGCACAGAGTCACTGTACCAAAAAGAATTGGTTGATGTTCAACCCGAGGAGGTAGCATATAATCAAGAACCAATGATACTGAAGGAAGAATTCCAAGCTGCACTGAAGACATTGGCAAAAAAACAAAGCTTCAGGAATTGACGGAATACCAATTGAGATGTTCCAACAAAACAATGCAACACTAGAAGTGCTCACTCTTCTATACCAAGAAATTTGGAAGACAGCTACTCGGTCAACTGACTGGAAGAGATCCATATTTGTGCCTATTCCAAAGAAAGGTGATTCAATAGAATGCAGAAATTATTGAACAATATCATTAATATCAAACACAAGTAAAATTTTGCTGAAGATAATTCAAAAGCAGTTGCAGCAGTACATCAACAGGAACTGCCAGGAATTCAGTCTGGATTCAGAAGAGGACGTGGAACAAGGAATGTCACTGATAATATCAAATGGATCCTGGCTGAAAGCAGAGGATACCAGAGAGATTTTTACCTGTGTTTTATTGACTATGCTAAGGCATTCAACTGTGAGGATCATAATAAATTATGGATAACATTATGAAGAATGAGAATTCCAGAACACTTAATCGTGCTCATGTGGAACCTGTACGTAGACCAAAAAGTAAAAGACATGGATGATTGATTGAAAAACTCAAATATTCATCCACTGGGAGTGCTAGAAGGGCACAATAAAGAAAATAGCGAAGAGGTACTGATTCAAGAATTTACAAGGTGGGTTTAAAGCTGTCATTTGCCTTAAACCAGGGGTTTCTTTGACCAGTATGGATGACACCATATTAGGAGAATGGGGGATATTTTTTTTATGATCTTCAGGAGACTATTTAGGAAAAGAAAAAAGGAAAGAAAAAGGAAAACAAACAAACAAAAAAAAACACGTGCACCTAATGGTTGGTCTGAGTTGCTGCTGTAAAACTATTATTGTGTGCAAACTGAAACATGGTGAAATCATGACTTCTATGTGCAGAAAGTAGAAATGATAGAATGTTAATTCACCAGCTTCATCTTATGAAATGTGGGTTCTCAAAAGAAATATAGCTCCTATAGCTTTACCTGTTTCAAAACACATGCAGTTTTATTTTTGTGTTTTATTGCAATGGCAGAAAAAGATTGAAGCTCTAGCAAAGTTCTTGAGCAATACCTGGAGAACTCTGAGATGTTGCCTCATTAACATTTGTAAACAGCACACATCCCCAAAAGATTAAAAAACAAACAAAAGAAAAAGCAGTTCAAATCACATTTAAATTGAGAATGGATTTTCAATACTATGTAAATTGGTATGCCTGGAATATCTGTGTCACCACTGAGTTTAGGTGCCGTGGAAGACTAAACCCGTTGCTATCCAGTTGATTACAACTCATGGTGACTGCATGTATTATAGAGTATAACTGTTCCATAAGGTTTTCTTTGCTGAAATTATTTTGGAAGCAGGTCACCAGTCTTTCTTCTGAGGTGCTGCTGGCTAGGTTCAAACCCAGGGACTTTATGGAAGGCTAGATGTTCTTTGTCCTTCAAGTCGTAATTAAAATATATTCTTCTCAGAAAGGCATTCTTCCTAATTTAGACCAGTCACTCTCTCCCTATGCCAGGTATCATTTAATGAGTCTCAGCTCCACTCCACCCTTTCATTACTTGCTGTGTGTTAATGGGCTGGACAATTTAAGCATTTTTTCTTTGCAGTGAGCCAATGTTAAACTTAAGAGGGCACTGGAGGGACATTGCAGGAGGAAGGATCTCCTCCTGGTTCTGATGTTTTTGTTTTGTTTTCTCTTTTTGCTCCTGCTACACTACTAGCAAACAATGAAATTAACAAGCAAATTGGCACTAAACCATCAATATACCTGTGGTAACAATCAGAAACAAAAGCAAAACTATTCTGAGTGACACTTCCACAATGTAGTGGAAAATTCACACTGAAGCTTGAGCTCATATTAGAAAACTAAAGAGCACCATCTGGGGAATTAAGTGATGGAACAAATAATGGGTGGGGTTAGAATCAAAAGAACCCAAGATAATGTAACAACCCAAATAGTAGCTTAAGAAGCAAAGAAAATCACAAAGAAAGAACAAGACTGTGGAGAAAAAAGGCAGATTTAAAAAATAAGCAAGCACGACTGTTAGAAACAAAAAGCATTAATTTGTTAATGAATTAGAAAAACAACTAATTAAACACAACTGAAGGGAAAATCAACTTACTGGAACTTAAAGCTGAGTATATAAAGGAATAAAAAGTTACATAAATAATAAAAAGACCTCGATGATAGAATGAGAAGATTCAAGAAAATGTCTAGAAAGAAGTCCAGAAGAAATCAATAAAAACAAGAGAGAGGCAATGTTTGAGGTGTCAGTGGCCAATAATTTTCCAGAATTCTTAAGAATGGCTAATGAAAATGTAAATTTGCTACAATTAGAAGAATAATCGATCAATATCTAATAAAGTTGAAGATACTGTTTGCCAGCAATCTCACTTCTTGTTTTTTACTGGAAAGAAACTCTTAGCCAGGAAAATAAGCATTTGTGCAGGAATGTATCTTGCAGTATTGTTTGTAAAAGGTGAAAAATAGAAATCTATTAACTGTACCGCTCACATATGCTGATACATTGTGAATATGCATTTAAATGCTACACAATTATTAAAACATTGGATTAATTACACCTTATTTCAGGAAAAAGACCTTGTTAATTCTGTTGAAAACAAAGTATGTAATAAATAAGTAATGGCACAAATTCTTAATTTTTATCGGGTTCTGTTGAAACAATGTGTTCAGAATAAAGCTAAAAAAAAAGCAAACCTGTTGCCATGGAATTGATTCCGATTCATAGTGACCCTATAGAATAGAGTAGAACTGCCCCATAGGATTTCCAAGGAGTGACTAGTGGATTCTAACTGCTGACCTTTTGGTTAGCAGCTGAGCTCCTAATCACTGTGCCGCCAGGCTCCAGAATAAAGCTAATACGTACTATGCTGAGGAGTCTCCCATTCAGACACTAATTCAAAATCAGTTAAGTGATTGTTATACACAACTGTAATGGGCTTGATTATTTGATTAGTTCACAGATTGTAGTTGATTAGAAGCATTGTTGTTGTTTTATGTCATCAAGTTGGTTCTGCCTCATGGCGACTGTCTTAATTATCTAGTGCTGCTACAACAGAAATACCACAAATGGATGACTTTAACAACTAGAAATCTATTCTTTCACAGCCTAGGGGGTCAGAAATCCAATTCAGGGTTGCAGCTCTACGAAACGTTTTCTCCCTCTGTTGGCTTTGGAGGAAGGTCCTTGTCTCCTTTCAACATCTGTGGGCCTGGCATTCCTTGGAGATCTCCACGTGTCTTGGCATCAATCTTCCCCTGGGTGTAGGAGGTTCTCAGAGCAGGAACCTCTTCCACTATTTCTTTCTTGATGGTATGAGGTTCCCATGTCCCTCTGCTTGCTTCTGTCTCCTTTTATCTCTTGTAAGATAAAAGGTGACACAGGCCACATCCCATAGGAACTCCCGTTACATTGAACCAGGGTTGTGACTTGAGCAAGTGTGTTGTATCCCACCCTAAGCCTCTTTAGTATAACCTAATCTTGCCTCATTCACCACAGGAAGAAACTAGGATTCACAACACACATGACAATTACATAAGATCACAAAATAGAGGACAACCATACAATACTGGGAATCATGGCCTAGCCAAGTCAGCACATATATTTGGGGGATGCAGTTCAATTCATGACAGCAACCCCATGTATAACAGAAAGAAACATTGTCAGTCCTGAGCCATCTCATCTCCATGATCTTTGATGTCCTTGAGTCCATTACTGTGGCCATTGTGTCAATTCATTTCATCGGCGATTTCTCTTGTTTTTTGATGATCCTCTACTTTACCAAACATGTTTTCCTTTTCTAGTGATTGGTCTTTCCTGATGATGTGTCCAACATAAGTAAGTTGAAGCCTCATCATCCTCTCTTTTAAGGAGGTTTCTGGCTACATTTCCTTCAATACTGATTTGTTCATTCTTTTGGGAGTCCATGGTATATTCAATATTCTTTGCCAACACCACAGTTAGGGATGAAAATACGCAGAGACGAGAAGTAAGAGACTGAGCAGCAAGGGATAACAGCTAGGAGATAAAAACAAGGAGTAAAAAGCAGATGTGTTTACACAAAAAGCTTGCCACTTTGAGTTCCTTAATTTTGAAGTGCCTAGTCCTATTATTTCTCCATTTTTCTTGAAATCTTCATTATATCACCTTGTTGCCGTCAAGTTAGACAGAGTAGAACTGCCCCACTGAGTCTCCACGGAGAGCCTGGTGGATTCGAACTGCTGAACTTTTGGTTAGCAGCCGTAGTACTTAACCACTACATCACCAGAGTTTCCCATTATATCATATTATGGTTTAAAAGTCCATGTTCCAAATGAGTTATGAACACAATTTTCATTTTGTTCCATATGACCTGTTTAAGAAACTAGGTTTAAGAAAGTAGGCTGAGGAGAATGAAATAATGTGTGGAGCCAATAATCATAATAGTGACGAAAGATAAAGGTGTAAAAGTCATAGTGGTTACCCCGACAGTTCGAACACAAAAGCATGTTAGGAAGGTGAACTTCAGAACTGGGAGGCTATATTCATACTTACATACCCTAAATTGTAGTGATTTTCTTAGAGCAATGTCTATAAATTAAACCTGAGTTTATTTCTTTTATATTCATTTAAATTCATATTTACATTCTTCAGAATAAACATCTTTAGTTGACAGGGCAGCACAAATGTTCTTGTTAGCTGTCCCTATGGTTTAAACCTATAAAATGACAAAGAAGAAATAGATTTAGGGTTGGAGTCCCTCTGTTTCTGATAGGCTTTTGACTATGATATTTCCCTTCCTTTCTTTAATGTCATTCTTTTTTTTTTCTTTTTAATATGATTTATATTTTGAATAATTTTACATTTACTGAAAAATTATGAAGATAGAATGGAAAGTTCCCATATATTTTGCACCCAATTTCTCCTATTATTAACATCTTACATTAGCATGGTGCATTGTTATAATTCATGAACCAATATTGACACATTTGGACTAAATAAAGTCTATACTTTACTCAGATTTTCTTAGTTTTCACCTAGTGTTCTTTTTCTGTCCCAGGATTCTATTCAGGATACCACATTACATTTAGTTATCATATCCCCTTACATTGGCTATGACAGTTTGTCACTCCTTTGTTTTGAAGCATAGATTTTTCCAGAGGTATAGATATACAGGAAAATTATACAAATCAGAATAAGAACACACTTTACCACTTGCTTCGGTAGTTTTAGGCTTCACATGATCATGTTTCAGACTGTCCAAGTTCTTGGTTACATTTCCTTGAATTTCACTTATGAAGAATGTCTTAACAAATAAAGAACTAGTAGTGACAAAGTTAAAGATAAACAAATTCTAAGTGCCCAGTGTATTGGTCGTGGGTCATTTACAAAATGAAATTTAAGTATTTTATACACAAGCCACAAACACACACACATACATATACACTCAGTTTCTGGACATTTTCATTAGAGAGTTGGTAATTGTGATAGTTAATGTTATATGTCAACCTGGCTAGGCCATGATTCTGTCTTATGTAATTATCCTCCATTTTGTGACATAATGTTTCACCTCCATAATGTGATCTGGTGTGATCAGCCAATCAGTTGTAAGGGTAGTTCCCCCGGTGGTATGGTCCATATATATATACGGACACTCCGGAAAATCTTGCTTGCTTGCTCTGGATTCTGTTTCCAGCTCGTCATCATCTGATCTCTTGTTCTTGGGACTTGAGCCAGCAGCCTATCTCTTGACCTGCTGAGTTTGGAATTCACCAGCTTGGCAGACCTGTGAGCCAGTAGCCTGCTGTCTGACCTGCTAATTCTGGGTTCATCAAGCCTTAAAGCCAAGTAAGTCAGGAGAAACCTCCAGCCAATACCTGACCCACAGACTTTAGGACTTACCAGCCTCCATAATGTGGGCCATTTCCTTGAGATAGATCTCTCTCTCACTCTCTCTAGATATGCATATATACACCTCACAGGTTTTGCTCTTCTAGAGAACCCAGCCTAAGACAATAACTTTCAGAATAGTTATCTCTAATGGAGAAAATACTGAAGCTGCTAAGGATTTCAATTTACTTGGATCCATAATCAATGCAAATGGAAGCAGCAGTCAAAAAATCAAAGGACGTATTGCACTGGGCAAATCTACTGCAACAGATCTCTTTAAAATGTTAAAAAGCAAAGACGTCACTTTGAGGACTAAGGTGTGCCTGACTCAGGCCATGGTATTTTCAGTCACCTCATGTGCATGTGGAAAGTGGGCAATGAATAAGGAAAATGGAAGAAGAATTGATGTTTTTGATTTCTGGTGTTGGTGGAGAATATTGAATATACCATGGACTTCCAGACGAACAAACAAACCTGTCTTGGAAGAAGTACAGCCAGAAAGTTCCTGAGAAGCGAGGTTTGTGAGACTTCATCTACATTGTACATATTATCAGTAGGGCTCAGTCCCTGGAGAAGGATGTCATGCTTGGTAAAATAGAGGGTCAGCAAAAAAGAGGAAGACCCTCAATGAAATGGATTGACACAGTGGCTGCCACAATGGGCTCAAACATAATAGTGATTTTAAGGATGGTGCAGGACTGGACAGTGTTTTGTTCTGTTGTTCATAGGGTTGCTATGAGTCGGAAATGACTCAACGTCACCTAACAACAACACATGCACTATGTCTCAAAGGAGCTTAGAGAATCAATTAAGTATTGTGTCAAAGCAGCTTTAACTTTAATATGTTATACAGAAGGTTTTCATTTTCTAAACTTTCATTTTGTAATCACTTCAGTTATAATATTATGTAGGCAATTTATAATAAAAGCAATAACCAATTAAAAATTGGTTCACCCTCCCTTCCCATACTGCACTAGCCTCTATCTCTGCCATGACATGAAGGTCTGTGAGCTGTTTCACACTGGCTGTCAGGTGCTTGCACTTGATAATAGAGGGCAAACACAATGTTTTATACAAATTGAAATTACTTGCAAAATATTTAGGATTTCATGAGAAACATGAAGGTGATAGAGATTTGCTGAAATCACAGATAAAGTTGTTACTGCAATTTCGCTAGTTAGACCTGTCTGCCGCAAACAACACTTTCTTGAGACAGGGGTGAGGTGGGTAGCGAGAGCTTTATTATATATTGATATATGGAGACAGAGGGGAATGATATCCTCCTAAACCTGTCTGTCTCAAGAAACTGGAGGCCAGCTGGGGTTTTATAGGGAAAAGAGGACATGGGTTTTAGGAACTTGTGAAATGTCCATTCTTTTTCAGTGTAGTTTCAGTGGTCACATCTCAAACATATTGATCTTTTCCTGCCATTATCCCACAGCCCAGGAACTGGCGCCATCCTCAAGAGCATTGACCTGTTTGACAGGTTTAGATCAATATCACTTGTTTTTCCGTGGTCCTAGGGAAAACATTGGTTAACTTTTAACTTTTAGAGGAGGTAACAGCAAAATCATACTTGGAGACGGAAACGCGCTAGGGAAGGGGTAAAAAATGGTGCAGGCACTGTTCAAGATATGGCTGAGCAGCCTGTTTCAAAGTGACTGACGATGGAAGAACATCAGATTTAGACTAGTGATTCAGAAGTTGAAAATCAACGGATATGCTAAGAAGATTCGTAGGTGCTTCAATGGAGAATGAATTGAGGAATGCAGTTTTAAGAGACTCTCTTGGAAAATGGAAACCCTGGTGGTGGCAGTTCAAATCCACCAGGCACTCCTTGGAAACTCTATGGGGCAGTCCTACTCTGTCTTATGAGGCCACTATGAGTTGGAATGTACTCGATGGCAATGGGTTTTTGGTTTTGGTCTTGGTAAAACTAAAATCTGTGGTGTTTTTTGCAAAAATTATACTTTATATGATCATGTTAAAAAAGAATCAAACATGAGGTATACTTCACTACCCTACTGCCATAAACTTGTGTTGAAAAATTGTGCCCTCACAAAAACCTCAACACTTGATTCTTTTTTTGATCTAAAGAATTAATGCATATACACAATTGTAGCTTAAAATTTAAGTAAAAGATAAACTTAATTTCAAAACTAGTTTGCTTTATTTTTCAAGATGTTGTTGTTAGCCACCATGAGTTAGCTCTGACTCATGGAGACCCTATGTCTAACAGAACAAAATGTTACCTGGCCCTGCACCATCTTCATTACTATTGGCATGTTTGAGTCCAGTTGAATAATATTCTGTTCTCATCCATGTGGTTTTCATTGGCTAATTTTCAGGAGCAGATTGCCAGGCCCATTCTTCTTGCTCTGTCTTAGTCTGGAAGCTGCTCTGAAACCTGTCCACCACGGGTGACCCTGCTGGTATTTGAAATATCTGTGGCATAGCTTTCCAGCATGACAGCAACGCAGAAGCCACCACAATATGACAAAGAGACAAACTCCCCTCCTTCAACTTTTATTTTGAAATGCTAGTTTTTCTAGGTAGTTTTATTTAAATGACTTCTTTCTCTGGTACCTATTATATAACGAGGATCTTCTGTAAACATTTAAGGTGATTTAAAAACAAAATAAGAAATTGAATTTGGAAATCGCTAAAACAATTTGACGTGATTAGGTACATACCTTCTTCTTTCTGCCTTTGCTGATATCAGCTGGGCTTCCTTCCCAAAATTACCACTATTTTGACTTTGATAAAAATGTCCTTGGTTTTTAAAAAATTTTTCTTTATTTTTGACCACAAATATAAATTGCTTTTTAAAAACTTTATTTTTTAACTTTATGTATACTGTATATCTAGTCCTTAGTAACTTTCTCTTTTATTCAGTATTTTGTTTGTGAGATTCAACTTCTTGTCACATGTAGCTGTGCAGATGACTAGTTCTAATTTCTACAACAGTACTTTAGCGTTCTTCTTTTGACGGATAGCATGAGGTATTTCCTGTTTGGGAGGTCATGTGAGACAGAAGGAATTTTTAAAATAAGTAATCCTGAATAAACATGAAATTCAGGATTCTGAGAAGTGCTGAACTGAGCACGTGATGTGCTATACTGCTGTTGTTTTCTTGTTGGATGGTTTAAGCTGAAGAGCTCAGATTTTGAGATATGTGCTAATTTCACACCATGGTATGTCTGTGGTCAACCAAATTAAGATGTAGTCCATTTGGGGCAGGAACCAAGGGCTTCCATTTAGATGGAAGAAAACATCCTCTTCTCTTTGAAATCTGGGTATTTTGGAGAATACCACAAGGCGTGGAAATGCCTGTAGTTATTACAGTGGTTGGGGGTGCAGGAGGAGTAGGGAAGCTGCAGGGGCAGATTGGTATCATTCTAGGATGGCTCTGGGTGTTGTTGGGTGCTGTCAAGTCAATTTCAAAGCACAACAACCACATGTGACAGAGTGGAGCGGCCCCATAGGGTTTTCAAGGCTGTAATTGTTACAGGAGCAGATTGCCACATCTTTCTCCCTGGAATGGACTGATGGGTTCAAACTGCCGACCCTTCAGTTAGCAACTGATGCTTAATCACTAGGCCATCAGGGCTCCTTTAGGATGGATCTAAAAACCCATTGCCATCCAGTAGATCCTGACTCATAGTGATCTCATAGGACAGAGTAGAATTGCCTCACAGGGTTTCCAAGGCTGTAATCTTTACAGGAACAGACTGCCACATCTTTCTCTGGCTGAGCCGCTGGTGGGTTCCAACCACCAACATTTTGGTTACCAGCTCAGTGTTTAACCATTGTGCCACCAGAAAGCCATTGCTGTTGAGTTGATTCTGACTCATAGTGACCCTGTAGGACAAAGTAGAACAGCCCCATGGGGTTTCCAATCTGTAATCTTTACAGAAGCAAACTGCCACATCTTTCTCCCATGAAGTGACTGGTGGGTTGAAGCTGCCCATCTTTCAGTTAGCAGCCCAGAGCTTAACCACTGCACCTCCAGGGCTCCCTCTGTGTCACCAGAAGAAACAGAAAAACCTGTCATTGTCCAGTGGATTCCAACTCATTGCAACCCTATAGGACAGAATAGAACTTGCCCCATTGAGTTTCCAAGGAGCGGCTGTTGAATTTGAACTGCAGACCCTTTGGTTAGCAGCCGAGCTCTTACCCATTAAGCCACCAGAGCCCTGTATAATTGGTTGAAAATGTCTTGTGGTGTGATTCTCTTCTATCACCCCAGAAACTTTAATAAATTTAATCAAATTTTCGGCCTGTTTTCTGCTGTGTCTTAGGGAATTTAGCAGTAGTGCTTTTATAATGCCTGAGCATAAACTGTATATGAAAATGTAGAAACAACTGGAAGAAGTCAATTGATGAAAGGTTAAAATAAAAAGGGCTTATTCAAATGCAGGCTACCCATCTAATTTAGAACCACCCTGGCTGAAGCCGTCAATAACTAGTAATAGTTACTATAGTAATATTGTATGCTAGGGGTGGGTTAGGAAGAGCACTGGATGCAGAATCAGGACTGTTGTGGTTGGAAAATGCCTTGTTTTAAGTTTTGAAAAATGGGTGAGTAGAAATTTGAACTGGGCTTTCATTTAGGAAAAAGTAGGTGCTACTGTTGTCAGGTTTAATTTTTTAATCTAATTTATCCTCCTTTTTAACCAGCTAGCTGGGTGAGCCGTTAATATCTGGAAATCTCTTTTTATTTATTTATCTTTTAATTCTCTTTTTCAAATCGGGTGGCTAGTTTAGATCAGTGGTCATCAAATTTTCATGTGCTTCAAAATAACTTGGAGAGCTTTTTGTTTAAAATACATAGCCTCAGATTGTATTCTAAAAATCTATCAAATTAAAATCTTTTGGTTTGGGGACCAAGAATTTGCTCTTTTAAAAAGCTCTGATTTATCTTTAATTTCAGCTCCAAAGTTTCAAGTTTGGTTCATTTCATTATCTCCTTGGACACTCAAATTCTGCGATTAAGTTAGCAGTTTTATCAGCATAACACTATACCTATCTCTACATTGTTTCAATATATCGTCATATTTCACTTTCTGAAGGATCTCAGGGTTAATAACTCAAGGTTTTATATAAACAGATTATTGCCAGAGTAATTATGAAGCATGACCTGTCAAATATGTTTTTAGTTCAATTATTAAAGGTTTATTTTTAATTGTGCTTTCTTCAGAATAACAAAGCAAAGGGCTTTTTACAACATATGAGGGGTCACAGTGACCAAATCCTGTTCAGCTTGTGGCTAAGCCTTATTCTTCTCTAACAAACCAAAAATACCAAACCCACTGCCATCAAGTCGATTTCGACTCACAGTTACGTAGGAATAACACCAGCTTACGTGTGAACAAAAGATGCTATCTCTTCTTTTCACAGAAATTGTACTTGATTTTCTGACCTGTACTTCCTATCTTTAACACTCCAGAAATCTGCTCTTTCATTCAGAATAGTACTGTTTCAATAATGATCATGTATTCACTTTCATAAATTCATTCAGAATATTTGATAATGACCAGAGAACATATCTGAAATTATTTGCACTTAGTTGCTCAGAAAAATGTAAATTAATAGTTCAAGTAATAATTCCTGACCTGGGATTTAGAGATTAGTAATTCTTTTCCTCACATTTTAAGACATGAACGGAATGTCTAAAAATATATCGAGAGTTTGAGTGTGCATTTTAAGTGGAAAAAAAAGCATATATGCACATATTTCTGTCCCTTCTTTTACATTTACTCACAGCAGATTAATAATTAAAATCAGTCATTCTTTCTATGCTAGTGATGACGTGAATTGGTTTTCATCAGGGAAGACAGACAACAAATACATATATTCATTTTAATTTATTGTGCCTTAAGTGAAAGATTACAAATCAAGTCAGTCTCTCATACAAAAACTTACATACGCCTTGCTATGGACTACTGGCTGCTCTCCCCCTAATGAGACTGCACCCTCCTCCTCTCCACTCTGTATTCCCCGTGTCCATTCAGCCAGCTCCTGTCCCACTCTGCCTTCTCATCTCGCCTCAAGATAGGAACTGCCCACATAGTCCCATGTGTCTACCTGAGCCAAGAAACTCACTCTTCACTGTATCATTTTCTGTCTTATAGTAAGTCTGGTCTTTTTTGTGAGTTAGAATTTTATTCTACATTCTTCTCCAGCTCTGTCCAGGTCCCTCTATTGTGATCTCTGTCAGAGCAGTCAGCAGTGGTAGCCGAGCACCATTTAGTCACGCTTGACTCAGGCTGGTGGAGGCTATGATAGTTGTGGTCCATTAGTCCCTTCGGACTAATCTTTATCTTTGTGTCTTTGTTTTTCTTCATTCTCCCTTGCTCCAGATGGTGTGGGACCAATGGAGTATCTTAGATGGCCGCTCATAAGCTTTTAAGACCCCAGATGCTACTCACCAAAGTAGAATGTAGAACATTTTCTTTATAAACTGTTATGCCAATTAAGCTGGATGTTCCCCATGTGTGGGACTTTATTTATTTAAATGTATTTGTTGTGCTTTAGATGAAAATGGAAACCCTGGTGGCATAGTGGTAAAGTGCTACAGCTGCTAACCAATGGGTCGGCAGTTCAAATCCTCCAGGTGCTCCTTGGAAACTCTATGGGACGGTTCTACTCTGTCCCATAGGGTCGCTATGAGTAGGAATCGACTCGACAGCACTGGGTTTGGTTTTTGGTTGGTTAGGTGAAAGTTTACAAATCAAGTCAGTCTCTCATACAAAAGCCATACCCACCCCGCCATGCACTCCCAGCTGCTCTCCCCTTAATGAGACAGCACATTCCTCCTCACTATCCTGTATTCCCTGTGTCCGTTCAACCAGCTCCTGTTCCCCTCCTCCTTCTCATCTCTCCACTAGTTAGGATTCACCAGCATAGTCTTACGTGTCTACTTGAGCCACAAAGTTCACTCCTTGCCAGCATCATTGTTTATTTTATAGCCCAGGCCAATCCCTATCTATAGAGTTGGTTAGGAATGGTTCCAATCTTAGGCTATCAAAGGGCCTGGGGACTATGACCATCAGGGTCTCTCTAGTCTCAGTCAGACCATTAAGCCTGTTTTTTTTTTTTTTTTTAAATGAGAATTTAAGATCTGCATCCCACTGTTCTCTTGCTCCATCAGGGATTCTCTGTTATGTTCCCTGTCAGGGTAATGATCAGTGGTAGCCAGGCACCATCTAGTTCTTCGGGCCTCAGGATGATGCAGTCTCTGGTTTATGTGGCCCTGTCTGTCTCTTTGGGCTCATATTTACCTCGTGTCTTTGGTGTTCTTCATTCTCCTTTGCTCCAAGTAGGTTGAGACCAATTTATGTATCTTAGATGGCTGCTTGCTAGCATTTAAGACCCCAGATGCCTCTCACCAAAGTGGAATGCAGACCGTTTCCTTAATACATTTTGTTATGCCAATTGAACTAGATATCCCCTGAAACCATTGTCCTCAGACCCCTGTCCCTGCTACTCTGGCCTTAGAAGCTTGTGGCTGTACTGAGGAAATGTTTTTCTTTTGGTTTAGTCCAGTTGTACTGACTATCCCTGTGGTATGTGTTGCCCTTCCCTCCCCCTAAAATTTTTTTTGTCTACTGTCTAGTTAGCGCATATTCCTCTCCCTCTCTTCCCACCCTCGTAACCATCAAAGGATATTTTCTTCTGTGTTTAAACTTTATCTGGAGTTCTTATAATAGTGGTCTCATACAATATTTGTCCTTTTGCAATTGACTAATTTCACTCAGCATAAAGGCTTCCAGATTCCTCCATGTTATGACATGTTTCACAGATTCATTGTTGTTCTTAATCATTGCATAGTATTCCATTGTGTGAATATACCATAATTTATTTATCTATTCATCTGTTGATGGGCACCTTGGTTGCTTCCAACTTTTTGCTATTGTAGGCAACATGCAATGAACATAGGTGTGCATATATCTGTTCATGTGAAGGCTTTTATTTCTTTAGGGTATATTCCAAGGAGTGGAATTGCTAGGCCGTATGGTAGTTCTATTTCTAGCTTTTTAAGGATGCACAAATTGATTTCCACAGTGGCTATACCCTTTTACATTCCCACCAGCAGTGTGTAAATATTCCAGTCCCTCCACAGCCTCTCCAACATTTATTATTTTGTGTTTTTTGGATTAATGCCAGCCTTATTGGGGTGAGATGGAATCTCATTGTAGTTTTGATTTGCATTTCTCTAACAGTGAATGATCGTGAGCATTTCCTCATGTATCTGTTAGCAGGCTGAATATTTTCTTTAGTCAAGTGCCTGATCATATCCTTTGCACATTTTTTAATTGGATTGTCTTTTTGTTGTTGAGTTTCTGCAGTATTAAATAGATTTTAGAGATCAGATGCTGATGGGATTTGTCATAGCCAAAAACTTCTTCCCAGTTTGTAGGTAATCTTTTTACTCTTTGATGAAGTCTTTTGATGAACATAAGTGTTTGATTTTTAGGAGCTCCTGGTTATCTAGGTTCCCTTCTGGTGTTTGTGCATTGTTAGTAATGTTTCGTATCCTGTTTATGCCATGTATTAGGGCTCCTAGTGTTGTCCCTATTTTTTCTTCCTTGATCTTTATCATTTTAGATTTTATATTTAGGTCTTTGATCTATTTTGAGTTAGTTTTTGTACATGGTGTGAGGTATGGGTCTTGTTTCATTTTTTTTGCAGATAGATATCCAGTTACGCCAGCACTATTTGTTAAAGAGACTGTCTTTTCACCCATTTAACTGACTTTAGGCCTTTGTCAAATATCACCTGCTCAGATCTGGATGGCTTTGTCTGGATTCTCAATTCTGTTCTATTGGTCTATGTATCTGTTGTTGTACCATTACCAGGCTGTTTTGACTACTGTGGCAGTATAATATGTTCTAAAATTAGGTGGTGTGAGGCCTCCCTCTTTGTTCTTCTTTTTCAGTAATGCTTTACTTACCCGGGGCCTCTTCCCCTTCTATATGAAGTTGGTGATTTGTTTTTCTATCTCGTTAAAAATTGTCACTGGCATTTGGATCAGGATTGCATTGTATCTGTAGATCGCTTTGAGTAGAATAGGCATTTTAGAATGTTGGGTCTTCCTATCCACAAGCAAGGTATTTTTTCCACTTATGTAGGTCTCTTTTGTTTTCTTGCAGTACTGTCTTATAGTTTTCTTTGTATAGGTCTTTTACATCTCTAGTTAGATTTATTCCTAAGTGTTTTATCTTCTTAGGGACTACCTTAAATGGTATTGACATGGTGATTTCCTCTCCGGCATTCTCTTTGTTGGTGTTGAGGAATACCACTGATTCATGTATGTTTATCTTGTATCCTGATAGACTGCTAAACTCTTCTATTAGTTTTAGTAGTTTTCATGGGGATTCTTTAGATTTTTCTCTGTAAGATTATGTCATCTGCAAACAGAGATACCTTTACTTCCTCTTTGCCAGTTTGGGTGCCTTTTATTTCATTATCTAGCCTAATAGCTCTGGCTAGGACCTCCAGCACAATAAGAGTGGTGATAAAGGACACCCTTGTCTGGTTCCTGTTCTCAAGGGGAATGCTTTCAGTCTCTCTCTGTTTAGGATGAAGTTTGCAGATAACAAATATTTTTAATAATTTTGTGATAAATAGAGCATTTAATTGTTTCACCTGACTTATTTATAAGGGGTTAAAAACTGGTTTAAAATATAAACAGGCTTAAAACTATCCCACCTTCTGGTTAAAATAATAATAACAAAAACTCTATAGATAAATGAATAGAATAGAATTCAATACTGTTGAATTTCCCAGGTCTCAAAGGCTAGATAAACTATTATGGAAAAGAACAAATGGAGTTTTTACTTCTCTAGAAATTATAGTATCTAATCCAATATCAGTGATCCTCTTGATAAATTTGTATTTGCTCACCACATTTTTAATTAACTTAGGTGACTGTGCTGTTGGCAGCATAGGCATTCTACAGAAGCCACCAGCAACAAGTGCTCATTTATGCTTTAGAAATGTTCTGTAAAATCTTACTCAGGTTATTTTTTCTTATGCTCTCTATGTCACTTCTTTATTCTCAAGGGCAACAGATTATTCCCTCCTATGTCTGTTTTCTCCTCCCCTGACCAGTTCCTTTTCCTCATTACAAGTAGAGATAGGTCTCTTTCACACACTGCTATGTCCTCAAAAAGTACTTGTTATTAGTTTTGTATTGATACCTATTTCTTTTTTGACCTTTTAGATTTGTGCACAGTGACAAGAGTTTCTGATATTTTAACTGCAATTTAGATTCTGCTTCTGACCAAGATGAAGCAACATGTGAAACAACTAAAAAAAAAAAAAAAAAAAGACTATATATAGTAGGTAATACAAAAAAACCAAATGTACTGCCGTTGAGTCGATTCCGACTCAGCAATCCTATATGACAAAGTAGAACTTCCCCATAGAGGTTCCAAGGAACACATGGCAGATTTGAGCTGCTGACCTCTTGGTTAACAGCCATAGCACTTAACCACTTCGCCACCAGGGTTTCCAATAGGTAATAAGTATTATGTAATAATATAACATATATAACATATACACCTTTGTCTCACTTATTGAATACTTCATTATCCAACATTTCACATTTACGACAATAGTGAAAAATCTATTATCTTACTATTTTGTGCATTAACAATGTACATCTGGCAGTAACAAACACTGAGGTGCAAGGTGAAAGTAATGCTGGCTGTGATGGTTAACGTTACATGTCAGCTTGCACTGGGCCATGAGCCTCTGTGGTTTGGCAGTTAAGTAATGATGCAATCTGCCAGTTATTATTAATGATGTAAAATGGCAGCTATGTAACAATGTAATCTGGCAGTGATCTGATGTGGTCACCTTCCGTTTTCACGTATTGCCAATTTCACATAATGACCCAGTCTTTGGAACCTAACTATGTCAAAAAGTGGGGAGGGCGTACATGCATATATATACAAAAATAGCTTTCAAGAATACTGGACCTCAGGCAGTGAATGATAATGATCTCTGAGACTCTGAGATAAAAATAAAGTGTTCCTTACTAGTGATCACCAACTTACTGACTTGAAAAAGTTTCCAGGTTATAGTACGGGGTTTGGAAGCCCATACAGAACCCATCTCAGCAGTCTCCAGGGGTTGAGAGGACTTAATCTAGAGAATGGGTAAGCCAAGTGTGGTAGAGTTGACAGGGCAGAGTATTGGAAAGCAGAGAGCTGTTTTTAATATTCATATTTATTAATAATATCCCTGATGCATCTCTTCATGTGCTTATTACTCATTTATATATGTTTTTTGGTGAAATATCTAATTGCACACTTTATCATTTATTTAATTATGTTCCTTGTCTTCTTATTATCTTATTGTTGAGTTGTAAATGTTTTTTATATAATCTGAATATAAGTCTCCCACTAAGAATAAAATTTGCAAATATTTTTTCCCAACCTGTGGTTTGTACTAACTGGCATTTATGAAATACTTCACCCAACATCTGCAGAGTTCACATTCCTTTCAAATGCACACAGAACACCTACCAAGATAGATTATACTCTGGGCCATAAGGCAGGAGAAGTCTTAATAGATGTAAAATTATTCAAGTAATAAAAAATATTGTTTGATCACAATGGAAATAAACTAGAAATCAATAACTGAAATCTACCTATGAAATTATCAAGTATTTGGAAACTAAATAACACACTTCTAAATACTTCATGGGTCAAAGAAGAAAGCAAAAACAAAAAAATATACAAAGAATTTGGAATGAATGAAAGTGCAACATACACAAATTTGCAATCAATAACAAGAAAACAACTCAAAAAGTCAGAATATTTGAATAGACACTTCACCAAGCAGATGTATGAAAGGCAAATAAGCACATGAAAAGATGCTTATTATCATTGGTTATTTGGGGGATGAAAATTACAACCACAATGAGATGCTAGCACACAAGTATTAGAATGCTTGAACTTAAAAAGACTGATCACACTAAGTGTTGACAAGAATGTGTAGCTATCGGGACTTTCACACGCTGTTGATGGGAATGGAAAATAGTATAACCACTTTGGAAAACAACTTTATTTATAGATTCAAACAAATCCCACCAAGCTATTTCGTAGGTATGACAAAGTGATTCTAAGTCTATATGGAAAGGCAAAAAAATGGTCAACAAAATGTTGAAGAACAAAGTTGAAGGACTCACACTTCCTAATTTCAGGACTTACAATCAAGACGGTTTAGTATTGGTAAAACAACAGACACATAGGTCAGTGGAGCAGAACAGAAGTCCCAGAAATAGACCCATGTTATTATAGCCAACTGATTTTTGACAAAGGCAATTTAATAGAGAAAGGATATTATTGTTAAAGAAATGGTGCTGGAAGAATTAGATGTTCATATGCAAAAAAAAAAAAAAAAGATGGTAGACTCACCAGATCTTAAAACTTTCACAAAACTTAAAAGGATCATAGAACTAAATGTTAACTCAAAGCTAACAAACGTCTAGAAGAAAACATAGAATAAACTGTACATAACCTTGATTCAGTGATAGTTTTTAGATAAATCACCAAAAGCATGACCCATGAAAGAAAAGCAAACAAAAAAAGATTGGTTGGACTTATTTAAATTAAAAACTCTTTTTCTGTGAAAGACACTTTTAAGAAAATGATAAGACAAACCACAAACTGGAAAAAAGATTTATGAAACACATATCTGATTAAAGGCTTGTTTTTAGCCAAAATATACAAGAACTCTTAAAACACAACAATGAAAACACAACCCAATAAAATAGTAGGCAAAAGATCTGAATAGACACCTCACCAAAGAAGATATACAGATAGAAAATTGCCATATTAAAAGATGTTCAACATGATATGCCATTAAAGAAACACGGATTAAAACAACAATGAGATAACAGTAGATACACAGTATAATGCCAAACCCCCCCAAACTGACAATACCAATTTCTGGTAAGGATAGGGAGCAATAGGAACATTGCTGGCAGGAATGCAAAATGGTATAACCACTTTGGAAGACAGTTTTGCAGTTCTTACAAAGCTAAACATAGTCTATCATGTGATTCAGGAATCACACTCCTAGGGATTTACCCAACTGAATGGAAAACATATACATGCAAAGAAACCTGCACCTGAATCTTTATAGTAGTTTTATTCATAATTTTACAAAACTGGAAGCAATCAAAAAGTCCTTTAATAGGCAAATGGATAACTCTGGTACAGCCATACAATGTAATACCATTCAGTGATTTAAAAAAAAAAAAGTGATCAAGCCAAGGGTATGGAGAAATCTCACAGGGATCCTGCTAAGTGAAAGAAGCCAGTCTGAGAAGGCTCTATATGATTCCATTAACATGACTTTCTGGATAAGGCAAGACTATAGACGTGGCAAGCACATCAGTGGTTTCTAGGGTTTGGATGTGGGATAGGGTTGAATAGGTGAAGCACAGGGCATCTTTTAGAGTTGTGAAAATGTCTTGCATGACACCATAATGATGGATACGCGACATTATGTCATTGTCAAAATCCATAAAACTTTAAGACAGAAAGAGTGAGCTTTAATGTATACAAATTAAAAACAATCATTTTGGAGGCTAGGGAATCCCAGGATGGAATGCAGAATGTGGCAAAATGATCTAACCGTGTTACAAATGTATGACATGACCTCATTTGAAGGGGTTGAGGAAAAACTTCCTGACATAAGCAACTTTGAAAATGGAACCTGTAAGACTAAACACTAGATGGACTTTACATAAACACTGCACTCTAGTAGATAAAGTAGTTTCCCACATAGAATGGGTTATATAATTATGAAACCACTATAAATGTGTACTGGAATTAAACAATGAAGTAAATGGATAGTGAATGATACCTGCCACCTTTCTCACTGTTGGAGTAAGAGATTAAAGACATGCAAGAGAAGAGACTAGAAAGATCCAGGTAGTAATGCATTAGAGTTGGAGACATTAGTATAAATCCATGTTTAGCTTAATATCTATACAAGCAATTAAATACAGAAATATTTATAAATATGTGTGTATTATGCATGGGTTAGTATAAAAAAAATACACACATATATTTCCTTACTCTGTCATCTGAGAAAGCCTAGAAGCAAAGACACCCATGTAGCAATGCTCACACTTAGCTCCAAGATCTTGGTTTCAAGTACCTTTCTCCACAATGAACCAGGGCTCTTTGGAGAAATGGCTGATTTAGGGACTGTGGTAGCAAATACATAATAAGAGCCTGGGGCATATTTTTATGCAAAAAAGTAAGGAAATGCTAACAAAACAAAACAAAAACAAGCAAACAAATAAATGAACAAAAAGAAAATACACTGTACAGGGTAGATGTCAAAGAGGTACAGGAGTCAACTGAAAGAGCTCCCAATGGCCAAAATTGGAACAATTTAAGCAACCAATTATATACAGTAGCACTGGATTATGGGACATGGTTCAGTGGTAGAATTTTCCCCTTCCATGTGGGAGACCTGGGTTCAATTCTGGTCAATGCACCTCAAGCCCAACCAACATCCATTTGCCAGGGGATGTTTAAATGTTGCTCTGAAACTGAAAAAGTCTTAGCAGAGCTTCCAGACAAAGATGGGCTAGCAAGAAAGGCCTGGTAACCTACTTCTGAAAAATCAACCAATGAAAACCCTGTGGATCTCAATGGTCTGATCTTCTTGTGTATGGGGTTGCCATGCGACTTGATGGCAGTTAACAATAACAACCACAGTATTGTGTTATAATCTGAAGTATAAAATAAATTTCCTTATGCTTGTTTTTTTTTTTTCTGGTTTTTGTACTGATATAAATAATTGAATAAATAAATGGGACAGTAGACAAATCTGTGCAGAGTTACTCTGCCCTCAAGGAGGTGGAATATAATACCTCACTTCTTAAATTTTGGCTGTACATATTGACTTCCTTTAAAAGAGTACATTATGGAAGAGGGGGAAAAATTTTACAGTAGATAAGCCTGACAAACACTATCTCAGCCAAGGGATCAAGGTTAACTTCAATAATGATAAATCGTATTAGTAGTAGGCACCCTTGATATGATGTGATAAGAATGGAACTTTATCTTTCTGGTATTCTCCCAAAAACCCATAACTCAAATATAATCATGAGAAAAACAGTAGACTATCCCAGGTCAGGAACAGTCTACAAAATACCTGAGTAATACTCCTGAAAACTGCCAAGGTAAACAAAGCAAAGGAAAGTTTGAGAAACAGTCACAGCCAAGAGTATTGGAGACAGCAAGACTAAACATATTATAGTTTTCTGAGATGGGATCCTTGAATAGAAAGCTGTTATTAGGTAACAACTAAGGACATAAAAAGTCTGAATAAAATACAGACTTTTTAAAACAATAATGTATGAATATTATTTCATTTATTTTGGAAAATATGCTATACTAATGTGAGATGTTAATAAGGGAAACCGGGTGTGTGGTATATGGGAACTCTGTACTATTTTCACAGTATTTCTGCAAATTTAAAAGTATTCTAAAAGAAAGGATTTCTTAAAAAAAAATTAAGTTCACTTCTTCAACCATATCCTCTGTGGTTCTACAGCTATAGGCTTTGATTCAACACCCCAGTTTGTAGACACTAACTTTGCTTTTTGCCTTGTGATGTCTCTCTGTCCATCTCATTCAGTGATGGTTTATTTTGTTTATGGGATGGTTGGACAGATGCAAAACACAGAGCAACTGATGATGCAGAAGCCCAGGAAACATCCCTATCGCTGCCAGCACAAGTGGACATGCAAAGGTCGGGATCCACAAATCCCCCAGTTAAGGCTGCAGGTTAGCTGCCTAAAATTTTCTGTAAGGATTTTTAGTCCTAGCTTTTCAGTAAGAATTTATAAGTAATGTTGGTTGAACCAGAGTTTATTCATAAAGGTTGTTACATCTTTTGAAAGAACATATTTACGTAGATGGTACATACTAGACTGTGCACTCATCTCTGTAAGCCTTTTATACCCAGGCCTATTCTTGGCACATAGTACTATGTTTATAAATATTGTTAAATTAAATGTAATGGAGCTAATTTGACTTGACTCCAGTTGAAGATTACAAAAGTGTTGTAGTACTTGTTTTATTAAAGGAACATGCATAAAGATTAGCATCTGTGTTTTGTTTCAGGAATCTATATAAATATACTTTCATTTCAAATAACATTTGAGAAGATGGTTACAAGAGTCAGTCTTGCTTATCTATCTACTCTAGACACTCATTTTTACTTTCATTCACTTATTTTGGTACTAGTTATATTTTTCCTTTCTAGGGTTCAATTCCATTGTGTATTACTCATATAATTCAGTTAATACGTAAGCGAATGTAAGGTTTTAACTAACCAGTATGATCAACTAATACCCATGCAGTCACTTGTATGAATTGTAGATTTGTAACAAAGATGTTAACATAAAGAAGAATTATTTAATAAATAGTAAATGAAGCATATTGACCTCTTAGAATCAGTGGAGTCCTGGTGGCACATCGGAAGAGCTACCGCTGCAAACCAAAAGGTTGGCAGTTCACATTCACCAGCTGCTGCTTGGAAACTCTATGGGGCGGTTCTACTTTGTCCTACAAGGTCGTTAGGAGTTGCAATTGACTCGACGGCCCCAAGTTTGGCTTTTTGGTTATTCAGAATCAATAGATCCAATTTTTAAAAAATAACACGCGCACATCACAAGGTAATTTAAATAGATATTGTGGATTCCTTCCTCCCAGTTTGAGTCAGTGTGGAAAAAAAGACAGCGTGTACGCTCAGAATTTTCCATTTTGGTTTATAGTGCATTTTCAAGTTTATTTTAAACATCTCAAGGTTTCAAGACAGACAAATTAATCCTTGCAGATTACCCTGAGTGTCCAAAGTGGCACCAGACTACTCTGAAACTGACCAGAGCTGCTCTAGTTATACTCGTGGCCACAGTGACAGGATTAATGATTTGGGGTGATTAAATTCAAAGCAAATGTTCGTATATAGAGATTAACATATTTCTTTTGGTGTTTACTTTTATTTCTTTAACTTCTTTAAATTTCTTTTTCATTCTGATTTTTTTTCATTATTATTTCAATTGTTTAACATTAAAAGATTCAGTCAATGATTACATTAAGAATTAGTAGTTTTTCCTTGCACACAGGAGGCAAGAGGCTTGTTAATTTTTAAGGTCTATTCTATTCATAATTTTCACTAACTGGTAAATAGTGTGGGTTTGGCAGTCACAACTTTATAACCTAAAAGTTTCATATTTTTGTGAAAGCATTTAGTTTCAAGAAAGTTGATTCGATCATTTTAATACAACTTTTGATCATTAGAAGTACCTGGTAGTTGATATTTTAAAGTTTTACATAATGTATCTGCTGCCGGAAAATACAAGTCCAAATTAAATTTAATATTTATTCCTAAAATGAATTCTCTTTCTTTATAAGTTATGGAGAATTATATTTGTTATTGCTTCTATTTTTCTATTTTATGTTAGGAAGTGTGATAAACAGTTTATATATATTTAAGTCGTACAACAATCTTGTACATTTGTTAGGCATTTCTGCCTTTTGTATATGTGGGAACTGAGAAGCAGAGAAGCTAATAGTTAAGATCACAGAATTCTAATCTGCCAGGCTAAACACATGAAAATTAAAATGCATTTTAATTTTATTTACTTTGTTTATATTGTTCATTTTGACTTACTTTTTCTCAAGAGGAAATCTCCTGGGTCTCTATGTTTATTTGTCCTTTGTCAAATTAGAGAGGTGAAATGCTGTGTACAACCTTCTACTTGACCAGTAGTTTATGTATTCTCTTGTGTTGTCAATTGAATGAATGGCTAAATCTTTTAAAAGGTACAAACTGGTATTAGTAACAACATAATTAGCGTTACTACTTTTCTTCATTTTTTTCTTAGTAAGCCATCTGAGAAGATATTCTTTCAGTGATAACTGCAATGAGGAAGTGTTTGGTATTGAACATGGAAGCAAATACCGCAATTGTACACATATTCCTCCCAGGAAATTCCAGGACAATACAAACTCCACAGGTATGGTTTTATATTATTACATTTTGCAGGAGATTTTATTTCAATTCTTACCTATAATTCTGGGTTCTTTTAATCTGTTTAAATCTGCTTAGACTGTGTTTCGCACCCTTAGTGGTTGCTAGTTGTCATCTAGTTGACTCATGGTGTCCCTAAGTGTACTAGGGTAGAACTGTGCTCCGTAGGATTTTTAATGGCTTATTTTTCAGAAGTAAGTCACCAGGTCTTTCTTCCAAGTTACTTCTGGCAGGACTGGAACCTCCAAATTTCCATTAGCAGTGAAATGTGTTATTCATCTGCACCACTGAAGGACTCCTTGCTAAAACTCTTCTTAAATACAGCTGTCTCCAATAGCCAACTTGCCACTATTTCAAGATTTGTAATTTCCTTGCTAGGTAACCACAAAAATACCTGAAAAGCTCTTCTCATTTTTGAAATTCCAAATTTATTAACTTACTATATTAGGAATGTCCTAAGTGCTTAGGTCATGGGTGAGATGACACAGAATTTAAGAAAAATTCCCTGCCCGCAGGAATCTCATGGTCAATGTGTGAGACAGTCAACAGATTCAAATGGCTCTGCCCTGTGCAGCGTCATCTGATAAAACTGTTTTCTGGCAGGAGCCTAGAGTAGCTTCTTGCTTTGGAACTTCAGTATTTCTAAAAGTAAAAGAAGTATAGGGGATGGAGTGTGGGTATAGGATGATACGTTAATAGTTACTTGATTCCATATTCCCGAAATATCAATTTTTTTGAATGAAAAGTAATTTAGATAGGACATATTATACCAAACCCACAAATGTATAAAGGATTAGAATGTAATTTTCACATGAATACTTAAAATGAAACAGATTTTTCAGGAAATTGTGCCTGGGAAATAAGTTTATTCTCTTCTGCTGTTGGAGAAGATTTGGTGGACTGTGAGATGCGTTGGCCTAGATTGGTTTTGTTCATATGATTGCCTTTTACCGTACCACCCAATGCTGTACCCATTTTTATCTGCATAGATGTCACTTTGTATGCTACAGTGATTGCTGTTTTTGTAGTTATTATTATAAAATGTGACTAAAACATTTAAATCATTTCTAAAAAATAACAATGTTGCCGAAAGATTGAATTGTAAGGCATTTGAAGATCAACGTGAGTCAAGATGAAAGAAATCACTAATTACTAATTTAGTCAGGCTGTATGAAGCTCCTCCAATTCATTCTGCACATTGAGGCCAGTAGACTCCAAAACGCAAATCAGTGGCCAGAGCACCCCCTTGCTTATAACTCTTCAATGACCTTCCGTGGTCCTTAGAATAATCTATGTTCTCTTACATGATCTACAAGACCCTTTGAACTTTAATTTCCTGCAATAGCAGCCTCATTTTTCCTAACTCAGCTCTCTCCTTTGTATTGTATTCTTCAGTTAAACTCATCTTTATAGTTAATAAAATGGAGCACATTCGCTCAGCTTTGAGTGTTTATTCATGCTGATCCTGCTCTTTTGAATATTTACATCTCATTGCATTTCCCTGTCTTCTGAACTCTTCCAGCATGCATGCATATTTGAGAATTGGAAGGGTTCAAAGGATAGGTAAGTGCAATTAGACGTACATATTCATGTGTTGTCTGAAATATACATATATATATTTATGTATATGTATATTTCAGACTACACACCCTTTTTTTTCCACATAGCAAAGTGTCGAAGGCCTCTTTAAGTTAAAATTGATCTGCATCCTCTTTTGAAATGGAAACACATGATTTCCTTGAACGACTATACCATAATTTAATTCCCAATTTATATGAAAATTAATTATTTTCATTTTTTTTGCCTTTATGTATCAAAATGGAGCCCTGGTGGTACAGTAGTGAAAAGTCCAGCAGCTAAGTGAAAGGTCAGCAGCTCGACTCCATCAACCTCTCCTTAGAAACCCTGTGGGGTGGTTCTACTCTGTCCTATGGGGTCGCTATGAGTTGGAATTGACTCGATGACATCGAGTTTGGACTGATATCAAAATAATTCTGATAAATTTACTTGGCATGAATTTTTGACAATGTTCTATGATTCCTTAACGTTGGATTGCTGCCAAAAGTTTTGAATGTTTTAAATTTTGATTCATGTTATCAAACTGTTCTACCACATAGCTGTATGTAGATGTTCTTTTTTCCCCACAGTGGAATTATACTTTTTAAATATTTGCTAATATAACATGGTAAAAATTACATATTAGATATATCATTGGTATATTGTATTACTAGGGAGATTAAATATAAAACCATTTACTTATTGAATATTTGTATTTCTTCTTCTGAACACTGTCTCACCATCATACTTGCTCCATTTTGTTATATGATGCTGTTTATTTTTTATTTACTCATAAGTACTCATTGTACAATAAGCAGACTCATCCTTTCTTAAGTTACAACTATCATCTACGTATGAAATCTATCGACAATGATAATTTGTACAATGTAAATACTATGAATTGTATTAAAATATAGTATTTCTGGTCTGTATGTTGTTTGGATAATTAATAAATGTGTTCTATTTAGGTTTGATGTTTATAAGGTAGTCTATATACTAAAATATATGCAAACCACAACTAATATACATAGATTTATGATGGGTTTAATAATTTACAAACAATATAATTATATAAAATATATTTCCACGTTAAATTTTTAATAATTAAATTAAAAAATCCACATTAATTTTTATACCACTCCTGTAAAGCAGAAAGAGGGTGATCCAGACAGGGAACAGGGGTATAGAAAAAAGTGCATAACTTGCCCTGATCATAGGAAAAAGTGAACTGTCGGCTTAAGGCTTTATTCTTCATATCATGTCTCTTAAATAAGTCTTAAATAGGTCAGTATTTCCCCCACTGAGAACATTACTATGTTATTCTCTGTATGTGTATGTTTCTGGGCTTATCTAAACACTTGGAGGCCTTCCTTCAATGTTGGTCACAGCACTGTGGCACTCAAGAAGTATTTGTTGAATATTTCTATTATATCCTTGGCATATCAACAATGGTCTCCAATACTCTAAATAAGTGCATTTTTCGATGCAATAATTTCTTTTCATTTTACTGCACTGATAAAGGCCTAAGGAGCCCTGGTGGCTTGGCTGCTAACCAAAAGTCAGCGGTTGGAAGCCACCAGCTGTTTTGTGGGAGAAACATGTGGCAGTCTGCTTCCGTAAAGATTACAGCCTTGGAAACTTTATGGTGGCATATCTACTCTGTCCAACAGAGTCACTATGAGTCAGAATCAACTCTACAGCAATGAGTTTGGATAAAGGCCTGAGTTTCTTTATTGCTGTGGTATGTGACTTTCAGGCAAATGAGGAAATTGTGAAGTAAATAATTCTTGCCCTATTTTAGAGGTCAGATGATACCACAGCAAATGGCATATCAAGGTAAATTTCTGGATAAGCATGCGAGCCTTAAAGTCGTTTAATTCTGTCAATAACTTATGATACCAAATTTCAGCAAACCCAAAGAATACGGTTGCTCTTACAAAAATTTGACCGCATCTGTGGCCTGAGGTGTATTGAGCATTTTTTCTCGCCAAGGCAATTAAAACACAGTTCATTAACACACTACTTCGATGCCCACACTAATTGTCTTTACTTTAAAAATAAAATGCCCCAGGAAGAGGTTTTCGGAGAATCAGGTATTTTGCTAATTCAAAAGTGAAACGTTTTCTGTTGTATTTCCTCAGATATTATGCTTCCTCATACACTCAAAGATTCTCCTAGGCTTTAACGTTAATAACTAACTTTTGAATACAGTGTTTTATAGTTTACATTTTCACGTACATTTTGTTTAATATAAAGATATCAACTAACTTTTATCAAATTCTCTGATGATTTAAAAAAATATTATGCAATATTTGTATGTACAAAAATTTAAAAAGAATATAATACTTGAGTACCCACTACTTAGTTATAAAAAATTATTAGTTCAGCCAAAGTGTTTTTGTAGCCATTTCTGAACATAGGTTTCTTTTAGTACATATTTTAAGTTTTTCTTTTTTGTAGAGATAAGTCTGATGGTCATTGAGGCCATAGATATTGGGATCACAGTGAATAATTAGTTTAAAAAAGTTATTTATAAAGTACAGGCGAAAAATACCTTCTACAGTGTAAACCTCTTGCCATCGGAGTCGATTCCAACTCATAGATGACCCTATAGGACAGAGTAGAACTGCACCATACAGTTTCCAAGGAGCACCTGGTGGATTCAAACTGCCGACCTTTTGGATAACAGCTGTAGCTCTCAACCACTATACCACCAGGGTAAAGTGACTTTGAAAAGCATATTTTTTCCTCAGTGGTTTTTCTCCTGGTGTCTTTTAGTCTCTGTTTTCAAAGATAGCCCTTACTTCCTTAGATCTTTAAATTGTTCAAAACCTACCTGATGATTCCTCTTAGAATTTTTTGAGGCGGTTCCCTGCTGTAAAGAAGAAACTTCCATTTATTGTATTTATTAAAAACAGACTCCTCTGTTTAGGTGGATTTTGAGTGCTAAAATTGTCACACTCAAACTTCACCCTCTGGTCATTGCAAAATCAAAAACAAAACAAAGACAACCAATAAGCTAGTTATTTCAGTTCATCCTGTGGTTGCTCCTAACAAACAAACAATTGCTGTGGTGTCGATTCTGATACATGGTGACTCCACGAGTAGAACTGTAATCCAGACAGTTTTCAGTGGCTGAGTTTTTGGAAGTAGATTGCCATGCTTTCCTTCTGAGGTGCCTCTGGGTAGACTTGCACCTTCAATCATTTGGTTACTAGCTGAGTGCCTTAAGCCCTACATCCTGACAAAGAGCATCTGACAACCACAACAGGAGCCAGATTTCTGAGATTGCTGAGAATTTACTGTTTTAGTTCTTTAAAAGCCCACCACTTTTTCTCTCTTATATAGTCTACCTAAATGTATTAATTAATGTTATTATTATTTTAGGCTTTTTTATGCCCCACCACTTATTTATTTATTTATTTTTACCACTTACTAGTTATACAACCCTGAGTAAGCTAACTAACTTTTACTTTAGTTTCCTTATTTATACTTAGCTTTATTTAACATTAACATCAATATCTTTATTTACAAAATCAGGGAAATGAAGTTAATAATTTTATATATCTTGTAAGTTTCCTGTGTGGAAAAACATTTAATGTATTTATGTGCATAAAGAATTCAGGAAATGATTACACAAAGTACTCAATAAATAATAACCATGAGTAGCTTTGGCATTTATCACTTCTAAAAATTATTCCTCAGTGGAGGGGGAGTTCATTTCTTAAAAGTGGGGCAAATTTACTTTTAAGGAAATCGTTTACAAAATTAGCTGTAAGACTTATTTTTTATATTGAAACATTTTTCTCATTCCTATTTTTCCATTTCAGTAAACCCTAAGCTAAACATATGTCCCAATGACTGGCTACAGAAAAATGGCAAATGCTATAAATTTTTCAAAAACTTTGAATCATGGATCAATAGCCAAGAATCCTGTTTAGTAAAGAAATCACATCTCTTGATGATCCAAGACAAGGCTGAACTGGTGAGATCTCATTTGTCTTGAAAATTACCCCTTTCAATATAAAAAAGTTATATTTTATTATAAAAGAATTATAGCTCTGATAATTACAACCATTTATTGAATTCCTACCATATGCCAAACACTGTGCTAGGCATTTTACAAATGTTATTGTATACTTTAGTGCTCACGATAACCTTATGAGGTAGGTAAACCAAACCAAGCCCATTGCCGTCAAGTCTATTCCGACTCATAACGACCCTATAGGACAGAGCAGAACTGCCCCGTAGTGTTTCCAAGGTGCCGCTGGTGGATGTGAACTGCTGATCATTTGGTTGGTAGCCTGAGCCCTTAATCATTGCACCGTTTCCAGACGAGGAATCTGCAGACCTTGACAGGTTGCATACCTTGCCTATTTCATTCTACAAGTAAATGGCAAAATTGGGGTCACTAACGTCATTGCCTGCCATCCTTTCATGTAATCTCTTGGAGAGAATGATAGGAGCTTTTTGAGGTACCCATCCAAAGTATTACTAATTTCTGGCAACACCCCTAGTGACTTGGGTAGGGAAGACGAGACACTTTGGTTTCGGTGTAGCTTCACCGTAGGCAGCAGTTTTCTTCAGGGCTGCATATTGCTAGAGAGAGACAATTCATGGATAATTGTTGCTCCCTTGGACAAGCTTACTCACTTTCAGTTTTTGCTTCACACTCCCCTTGCACTCCTTCCTCCGTTGCTGTTTATATCACCAGCCCATGATTTCCATTAATCAGCACCTGTCTTCACATAATGTATGTAAGAGTCACGTACTTAGAAAACCTTCCTACTTTGATTTCCTGCCCTGAATACGCAGAAAACCTCTTCAGTCTTAAGCTCTTCCTGACTAGGAAGATAAGAATCAAGATCTTTTAAAATCTGTACTAAAATCAGAAGAGGATATTTTAATAGGTTTAACCCAGTTAATGTCCTCTGGATCTCCTTTCACAGGATTTCATACAGAGTAATAGACAAGATGGAATTTACTTTTGGATTGGATTGAACATTGCATACCCACCAAAGACATGGACCTGGCTAGATGGCAATCCATTAAATCTACAGTTGTGAGTGTTTGGGGTTTGAATAACACTCGGGACTACCTGAAACTCCAGGTAACCAATTGGTTCCTTAGGTGAAAATCTTTCATCTTTGGTAATGCAAGAATGATCAGGAATTTGCCTTAGAGAAACAGAGACTCCTGAGCTAATTTCTTTTTATATTTGGGTTTTCATTTAGTTTCCCTATAATGCCAGGGATATAAATGGAAAATTGTGGCCAATATAAAATTCTTTAAATCTGGATTCTTATGCAGTGTTCTTGAAGGTTTGTAGAATAATCCTTATTTTGATTAGTAGAAGGGCTTCAATGACTGGAAAATATTAAAGGAGAAGTTACAAATAATACAATGGCCAATTTTTACTGTTTTTAATTTCTGTCTCCCTAATAAACGATATCTGTATCTACCTTTCTGGTTAAAATCCATGGGTAGAGAGGGCTGAAGTCATGCATAAATTCCCCAAAACATAGGCAGAAAGTTCAGGGACTTCAGAGGGAGTCCTTCTCCTCTCAGATCAAGGTTTCTGCTGTCATCCAAAGTTAATCGGACTTCCTGAAAAATTAGAATGTTGAGTTGTCTCGAAAAGAGATGTGAAATTGAGATGACTAGGAAGGTTATGTGTCCTGAATGATAGCAGTGGGCCCATAGGCTTGCTGAAGGATAGTAAAAAATGCCCCGAAACAGGAAGCCGCTCAAGAAGTGAATATTCTAAACCCGCTGCAGTCAAGTTGATTCCAACTCATGGTGACACCATGTATTAGAGAGTAGAACTACTCCATAGGGTTTTCATGGCTGTATTCTTTATGGAAACAGATTGCCATCAGGTCTTTCCTTTCATTAGTGCTGCATGGGTTTGAACTGCCAACTTTTGGGTTAGTAGTCAAACTGTTTGTGCTACCCAGGGACCAAGATGAACATTCTATCCTGAGACTACGTAGAATATATCTCTCTTTAAAATCTGTACTCTACACCCACCCATGATGTCTTTATACATCACATATACTAAAATTAATTTTAAAATTTTAGTTTTATTTCTAATAGAACTCCTTTATCATATTGTTAAGTGGCCTTCTGACAACCCACACACAAACTTGCTTAGAATGATTAATTTACTGAACTGTTTATCCCTCTATCTATCTATCATCTATCTATCTATCTATCTATCTATCTATCTATCTATCTATCTATCTATCTATCTATCTATCTATCATCTATCTATCTATCTATCTATCTATCTATCTATCTATCTATCTATCTATCTATCATCTCTCTCTCTCTCTCTCTATCATCTATCTATCTATTTATATTTGAGATGGTAAAATTGCTTTGTGGCTTATTTGTCTAAGATAGGAAAATTTGTTTTAAACAGCATGGAAAAATAGAATTAGAAGGAAGTTTCCTCCTTTCTGTGTTGAGAATGAGGGTTTTGGGTACACCCACATATACACGCACCCACAGAAACTCTTATTACGGTGTCCCTGTAAGCTGAAAAAAGAGAAGTCTTCTCTTCTACCCCTCATTCTCACTCTGACATTAACTTTCCCACTTCAGCCCTGTCTGGGAGTTACTGTTACCATCTTAGCAGATGTATCCTTTCTTTGAAACCTTTGTAGAATCAAGGGGGTTTAACACAGAAAAACTGCGAAGGAAGTTTCTTAAACTGTGTGACATTTGAGATTTGGGTCTGGGAGAAGTAAATGTTAATACTTTGATTTACTTCTTAGAGAAATTTTGTTTACTATTTTTTGAAAACCATATATTTTTGAGTGCATCAATTTTCCTAAATTTTAAAATGATGAATACTGATACTGTCTGCTTAAAACTTAGTATCATGCAATTGCTGCAGATACTCAAAAAGCTTGAATCAGGAATATTTAAAGTTACAATATAAATTTTTCCCCTAAAATGGCTGAATTGTTTTTTGAGATTTTTATTTTTCATACAATCATGTGGAATTTGGAAACCACTGTCACATTCATGTTCTTATTAATGTCAAGGCACTATTTCAAGGTATAAATGACTACTTTTGGTTAAGGAGCCATTTAAAGTAATTTCTTCAATTTAAGGAAGACACCATTTTTTAATGTAGATTTTTTGTTCCAGTATTACAAAGTCTTAGGTCTCTGGCTTGGAGGGTATACCCTTCCCAAGAAGAGAGAAGACCCACAAAATATATACTGTTGTATTTTTGGCAGAGAATCTGGGAAAGAGTCCTATGCTTTTATGAAATTTATTAACATGTTGTCTTCTTTACAGATTTCAAGTCACAGGCCAGGGTGAAGAGAACGCTTGCACTCGCATAACAAAGAAGGGCATTTTTTTTTCTGAAAAGTGTTCAACTCCAACTTACTGGATTTGTCAAGAAGTCATTTCTTCATCCACAGAGGATAACCTCTGAGTTGATCACTGGTATTCTTCCCATTACAAAAAGTTCATAAATATTTTTATTTATAAGTTCTCTTTATGTTTCTGCAGTGGATACTGATGGTGATAATCACGATAATGGTGCAGACCGGTGCCACTATGAATCTAGGAAACCAGCCTCAACTGAGCTGTTAGCTCTATCTAGTCACTCACAGTGTACTTCCATAATTACCTCTCCTTGTTGATAGTGACTATTTCAGACAGAATCTACACTTCTTTCTTCTCCATACTTCAGTACCTACACCTTTTCTTAACCATTAGCAGAGGATCTTGTCTTTTACTTTAAGAAAAAGTAGAAGCCATCAGAGGATAAATTCCTGAATTTTCTACCACCAAGTCTACACTTTCTCCTGCATCTTACTTACTGTTTTCCTTTCCTTCTATTACAAATAAAGGGGGTACCCCTATCCTTTCCGAATAAACTCTCCAAATCTGTAATCAGGATTGCATCCTTTTTATTTTCTCAAGGATAATACTTTCTTGATTATCTCCTCTCTGATCTGTTTCTTCCTGTGCTTCATCTTCTATCAGCAGTTAGCAATGTTCGACTTGACCTCAGCTGAGACACACACACCCCCACACCCACAAAGGCTTTCCATTGACCACATTTAGCTTCTAGTTTCTACTCAATTTCTTATACACATTTTTTTTAAGTCAAACTTCCTAAAAATTGAAAATTGCTTATACTTATTTTTTTTTTTTTACTTTCTACCTCCCAATCCAAGTTCCTT
The DNA here is from genome assembly GCF_030014295.1 of Loxodonta africana. Taxonomy (NCBI): domain Eukaryota; kingdom Metazoa; phylum Chordata; class Mammalia; order Proboscidea; family Elephantidae; genus Loxodonta; species Loxodonta africana. The sequence continues at coordinate 130,536,134 of NC_087345.1, read as the reverse complement.
TGAAATCTGGCTTCTGCTTTTTCTACTTGAACTCTAAAATGTTCTCAGCAAAGTCACCAATGAGTTCCTTCTGGCCAAATACAGTGGAGACTTTCTGAGTTTTAACTTGACCTGTCAGCATGGTTCCTTAGTATTGCCCTATCCTTTCTTTTGGAAATGTTCTCTTACCTTAGCATTTCTGCAATATGTTCTCTTGATCTATGTGCCTTTCCAGCCACTTCTCCTCAGTCTTTGGTGCAGTCTCTGCTTACTTTTTGAATCCCTCAAACACTGATATTCCCCAGAGTTTTGCCTGGGTTTTCTCTCATACACAGTTCTTGGGTGACCTCATCTGTTCCATGCCTTCAATTACCATGAATTTATCAATAACTTCCGAACCCATGTTTCCAGCCCAGACCTTATTATAGCTGATTGCACATTGGGCATGTCTATTTGGACACCTTAAGGTCCCTCAAACTTCACAAGTTAAATATTAACCTCATTAACTCAGAGAACAGCTGCAACATGCCCACACTAGTCCAAGCCAGAGTCCTTGGTATCAACCATGACTTACTCCTTTTCTTCACTCTCAATTTTCAAACACTCATTTATTTCCTGTCAATTTTGCCTCGTAAGTATTTCTGGAATGTATCTACATATCTTCATACTGACCCTATCACCTTGGATTGCTATAACAGTCTTTTTGTCTGCCTCTACTTTTGTTCCTCCAAATCCATTTTCTATATCTTGGTCATTGTGACCCTCTAAATCTCAAATTGGATATCATTACTCACAATGTCATTTCCACAGCAGTTTCCCAATGCTTCAACCCTTTATCCTTCCTTACCAGACCCTTGCTGTCTTGGTGCCTCTTAATTTCTCCCCCCACCTCCATGCTTGTACTTATGATGCAGCCTCATTAAACGTTTTTCATTTTTCTAGACATGTCATACTTTCTCTTGCCTCTAATCTATAATATACAATTATGTATTGCTTGCCTTAGTTTAACAAACATTCCTGCCACTCCTACTTATCTTTATAACTCTTACTTGTTTTTCAGGTCACCAGTTAAATGCCGTTTTAGGGAAAATACTCCCATGACCAATCTCCACTTGTCATGGATTGAATTATGTCCCCAACCCCAAAATGTGTGTATTAACTTGGTTAGGCCATGATTCCCAGTATTCTGTGGTTGTCTTCCATTTTGTGATTGTAATTTTATGTTAAAGAGGATTAGGGTGGGATTGTAACACCATCTTTACCCAGGTGACATCCCTGATCCAAAGTAAAGGGAGTTTCCCTGGGGTGTGGCCTGCACCACCTTTTATCTCTCAAAAAATAAAAGGAAAGGAAAGCAAGCAGAGTGTTGGGGACCTCATACCATCAAGAAAGCAGCGCCAGGAACTGAGCACATCCTTTGGACCCAGGGTCCCTGAGCCTGAGAAGCTCCTTGACCACGGGAAGATTGAGGGCAAAGACTTTCTCCCAGAGCTAACAGAGAAAGCCTTCAAGCTGATGCCTTGAATTTGGACTTTTAGCCTACTTTACTGTGAGGAAATAAATTTCTCTTTGTTAAAGCCATCCACTTGTGGTATTTCTGTTATGGCAGCACTAGATGACTAAGACACCACTCCAGACTAAATTAGGTGAATTTATGGTGTATTTTCAGAGCTTCCTATTCTTACTTATTTCTAACATTTTGCTCATTATTTTTGCTTATTGTTTGTTTAACTTGTATTTCTGAATGCACTGTAATCTCTCTAAGGTCAATAATGTTCATCAGCATATGAGACATAATGTCTGATGCATAATTCAGGATAAATAAAATTTGTTGCATTATTGAGTACATTTATAAGATGTTTTGTGATTTTCCCAAAGTTAGTTATGCAGAGATTTGTCTAATCTGGATAATCTTAATCTGCATGTAGAGAAATAAACCAGTGTGTGTATGTATGTGTATATACATATGTATTTTTTATTTTTTAGTAAAGGCACAAGTTTCTTTTTAGCCCAGCAAGATTTGAAACAGAGAGAGGCTGGATTAATGTTTGTTGATTAAATGTAAATTTTCCAATGGTAAATTTATTTGTAAGTCCTTTGATCCACTGAGAATAAAATTAAAAGATCATACATGAATTAAAGAAAGAAAGAAAAAAAAACATTTGTTTCAAATCCACATGTATGAACAGAAAGAATTATAGCTTTCAGGGGATGAAATACAAAACCTTAAACATATGTTTAAAAAATTATGTACAAAGAACATATAACTATGTTTAAAGTACAATGAATAAGAAAAATATGTACTATTAATGTGGACATTTGAAAGATGTAGAAAAAACAATATGGGAGGAAGTTACAACTAAAGGGAAAGGAGTGAAAAAATGATGGAAGATTAAGAGATATGAATATCTCTTTAATATTCAGAGCCAAGTTATCAATGCTCTTTGAAACATTGAATTTGATTTAAACATTTAAATAATTAAGAATTAAAAAAAATCAAACAGTTTGGATGCATTTCTTTCTTTTTTTAATTCACAGATTACTTTTGAAATAATATGTCTCATTAAATTCTAGAATTTGTGTACACATAAAGACATATCTTACCTCTGACCCTCTGATATGGGAATTCTAAAAAGTACTGTGAATTTAATTAGCTATGTCTAAAAATTCTAATAAGAATCAAACTTTGTCTTTTTTGTTTGCTTTATATATATGCATATATACGTATGTTTGCTATATATATGTATATATGCATGTGTATATATGTTAGATTGTCTTGTTTACAACAACTAAAGTTATTTTTGGACCACCCAGTATTCCAAATCAATTTTTAAAAATTACATAGTTATCCCAGTTGGTGGGAGGGAAGTATATTAAATAACGTAAACCTGAAAGACTTCTGGTGAAAAATACTTAAGAATAAATGGGACAGTTAAAATTTATTTCATTTCAAGGATTCCTATCCTTAATCTTTAGACTTCTTTTGAAATTTGTTTGTGTTTGTATTTTTGTGTATATTTGAAATTGGTTAAAAATTACTGCTTCATTAGATAAGGGCTTTGATGGGACCAGTTATGACTTCTCACTTACACTCCTGTTTCACGTTCATACTAACCGCCCCACCCCGGCCGCTGCCACCAAGAAAGGGAACGTGGCTTACATTAGAGTTCTTGTCCCTGAAATTATGTTTATTATCTCACTTCCTGTTCCCATTGCTTCCTAGCCACTGTTTTCATTTTTGGAAAATTTTTATATACATGAACTATTTTCCACCTCTCTGATACATTTCCAAAAGAGACCTATATTGGGTACTTGTTACGGATGGAATTGTGTCCCCCAGAAATGTGTGTCAACTTGGCTAGACCATGATTCCCAGTATTGTGTGGTTGTCTACCATTTTGTCATCTGATGTGATTTTCCTATGTGTTGTAAATTTTACCTCTATGATGTTAACGAGATGGGATTAATGGCAGGTATGTTAATGAGGCAGGACTCAATCTATAGGATTAAGTTGCATTTTGAGGTGGGAAAGAAAGAAGAGAGCAGAGGGGAGAGGGACCTCATACCACCAAGAATGAAGAACCAGGAGGAGATCTCATCCTTTAGAACAAATGTCCCTGCTCTGAGAAGCTCCTATACCAGGGAAAGATTGATGACAAGGATCTTACCCCAGTGCCAATAGAGAGAGAAAGGTTTCCCCTGGAGCTGGCACCCTGAATTCAGACTTCTGGCCTCCTAGGCTGTGAGAAAATAAATTTCTCTTTATTGAAGTTATCCACTTGTGGTACTTCTGTTATAGCAGCACTAGATAACTAAGATAGTAGTACAGAAGACTGGAAATAAGAAAACATACCGCTCCCAACTCTCTTCTCTCTGACATTATGTTAATGTGTTATTGAATGCTGCCCTGCAAAATATTGATGTGCTGATTTGTTGATCAGTAAGATGAGCATGCTTGAACTCCTTGGCTAAGGGGCACAAGCTCTCCCTACTGGTCTTCATTACTGTTCTATAGGCTCCCTTTAAGCCGCCACCATGATTTTCCCACTGATTTTTTTTATCATTATTATTCCAGCTAATAGTTTGACTATTTTCCAAAAGACAAACTTGATATTATTTTAATAAAGTACACACTGGGTGTCTTTTAGTCATCTAGTGCTGCCATAACAGAAATACCACAAGTGGATGGGTTTCACAAAGAGAAATTTATCCTCTCACAGTCTAGTAGGTTACAAGTCCAAATTCAGGGCGTTGGCTGCAGGGGAAAGCTTTCTCTCTTTGTAGGCTCTGAAGAAAGGTCTTTGTCATCAATCTTACCCTGCCCAAGAAGCTTCTCAGACTTCCAAAGGATGCACTGCTCCTAGTGCAGCTTTCTTGGTAGTATGAGGTCCCCAACTCTCTCTTGCTTCCCCTTCCTGTTATCTCTTGAGAGACAAAAGGTGATGCAGGATGCACCCCAGGGAAACTCTACCTTGGCTCAGGAAGGTGACCTGAGAAAGGGTGGTGTGACAATTCCACCCTAATCCTTTCTACATAAAATTACAATCTCAAAATGGAAGACAATCACACAATACTGGGAATCATGGCCTAGTCAAGTTGACCCTTATTTTTTGGGGACACAATTCAATACATGACAACTGGCAATATTCTGAGGTTTTTCTTCCTAGGAAGCTCCTACTTATCTTTTCTTATCAATTTAAAAGTCATTTCTCTATGAAAATTTTGCTGAATACTTCTATCTCAAATTCTGGACATTTTCTTTCTTGTGCTACCACTGAAACTTTCCATACAGTTTAGGTATTTGTTTTTACTCTTTTTACAATGTTTGGTAATTCAATGTTGAAGATTCATCTATCCAGGTCCTCTGATTTTTCTAAACTAATTGTAGATTTAATGCTAAAACCATTGTCACTACTTTTTGTACTCTAGTTTTCAATAAAAAGTTTCATTAACTCCTGACACAGGAGAACACTGGCAACATACTAATACAATACAATATGATTTTAAAGACCTTAAGGACAAAGTCTTTAGTTTTCTAAGACCTCATACAGTGATCAGTTTTAATCAGAAAAGAAATTTTCTCTTTTATTCTCTTCCCGCCTTGGCATTTATTTGACTGTGAACAGTAATTACCCCTATTTACGATGAGATTAAAATAACCAAATGAGCATTTTAGAGCGAATGCATGGAAATACAGGGAGGAAAAGAAATTAAAAATGATGCTGAGGAGGAGTGGAAAGATGGAAAATTTGGTACGGTATATAACAGAAGACATAAGAATAAGAGTTCACTAAGGTATGTTCCTAAATTCTTACTAGTTTCATTCTCCAATAGCTGTTCTCCCATTATAACTATTTTAATTTCTATCAATGAGTATACATTCTGAATTCATAGGATGTATTTTTTTTTAGTATATTACATACTTCACAATAACTATAAGAAAATGATTATATTTTTACAAAAAGAGATTGTTAACCCCGAGCAAACATAAAGAAGATATTCTCTGAGAAAGTAGACATTCTAACATACAACCTAACTTGTTGGTTCCTCAAATAGAAAGATGTTTAAACAGCAAAGTTTAAACCACGCTCTCATCCACCTGCCCCCTCCCCCAATGTAACCAATTCATATTGTCTATTATGCAATAGATCCCTGGCATTCACAATTAGAACATAGCCAGTTTGGACTGTTTACTTGCAATCTTGAAAGCCCCGCATTTGATGGTTTGATGGGAATGTTTATTTTTAATTTTTGTGAGGTTGATGAGTGAAAGAGACTCACTTAACTAGTAAATCAACACATTTAAACACTATTCTTATGTTTGAATTTTATGACATACATTAGTGAATCTCAAAAAGTAATGTAGAGTTTGCAAAACTAAAAGAAAATTAACAATATTGATAAAATGAGCAAAAAGACAGTGCAAAAAATGTTAGAAAGTTAGAGTTCTTAGAAAAATAAGTAATTTTAAATGACATTAGTCTAAATTCAGAGAATTAACTATCTTAAACGTGTCATTTAAATTTTTCATTCATAGCTTAATTCATTATATATCAGAAATTTTATTCTATAAAGAGATTTGGAAACTTTAAAATATGTTGGGGTGTATACACTATGAGTTGGAACCAACTAACAACAACAACAACATACTTCTCAAATGCCAAAAGCCTAATAGATTTATAAAAAATGCAGTTAGAGACTTGGAGTGAAATATTAGTGAAAATTTCTAAGCATGAATTTCATGTACTTTTATATTAACATATTTCTTTCAAGGGAATAAAAACTACATTTTATGTGAAATATCTTCTACCTGTGGTGCCTTAACTTCTTGGTGGGCCTGTGTCTAGTTTTCTGCAAATCCATCTTCTAACCAAATGGCTACCAGCACTGCTAATCCCGACTTTGTGTAGACAGGCACATTCTCCAAATCTCATTATGTCAAACCTGAAACAAAACACAGAAAGAAGGCCAAAGAATGAACAGGCACTGGAAGGATAGGAGAAAAAGTTTCCTTTGCTATAGTCTCTTACTCTAACCCAATATCATGAGGCTAGAATATAAAGCGAACTGAATTCACGTACTTCCCCTGGCCTATAAGGTAACTTTATAAACTCAAAAACTTATTACCTATATGGCCAAGAAGTGTAAGATTTATTGTCAAACATATTTCAAATCTATATTATAAAATATTTTAGTTTTTCAGTATCTCTAGACCTCAACGTTATCATGTATAAAATAGAGATAAATATATCCACTTCTCAGTTTTTTTTGTGGACATCAAACAATAGAATGACCATGAAGCATTGTGTTTGGCATATTATAGGTATTGAGTACTTTGTAATACAGTTTCTACTCTGAGCTCATTCCAGACTATACTACAAAGGAAGCTTCTAGGAGAATGGTTATGTATGGATCTCTCCATGGTAGGAAGGGGCTCTGAGCCTAGCTCTAGGTGTGTAAATGATATACCCAGGACTTACCAACCACTGTATACTGTTCCATCTATTCACTTCCAAGCCTCTCCTCATTGTCTGCTCAGTCCAATCCAATATTCAGAATGGTCAGAATATCGTTTCAGGAAATCCTTTAATAAAGTATATTTACAGACTGAAAAAAAAAAGGAGTCCTGGTGGTACAGTGGTTAAAGTATTCACATGCTAATCAAAAAATTGAGAGTTTAAACCCACCAGCCTCTCTGCTGGAAAAAGATGTGGCAGTCTGCTTCTGTAAACCTCGGAAACTTTATGGGGCAGTTCTACTCTGTCCTATAGGGTCTCTAAGAGTCGAAATCAACTTGTGGAAATGAGTACAGGCTGAATACAAAATACCTCATCCTCTAGGATTTTCCTTTCATCCTATTCAGTATACTGTTTATGGAAATACAGACTTTCCTGTTTGGAAATGATCTGAGAGGGCACACTGTCCTTGTCTGGTTCATGGGTTGTGTTATTTCTGTGACAATTTCGGTAGTAAATTGCATTGAGTAGCTGTCCCTCTTTTTCTATTCTGCAATAGTTTTTATAAATCAGAAATTTTCTGTTCTGTGAAGGGTTGGTCAAATTTGCTAGTAGATCTCTCTAGGTTTGGTGACTTTTAGGATGGGTGAATTTTTGGTTAATAATAAAATGTGTTGAATAGTTATTGGTTCTTTCAGGTTCTTCATAATTCATTCTGATATGTTATAGTTAAGACACTTATCCATTTCTTACAAGTTTTCAATTTAGTGGAATAAAATTCTTTCAGTTTTGAAAAACTAGTTATATGCATTCAAGTTAATGTGGTTGTTAGTTGTCATTGAGTTGATTCCGATTCATGGTGACCCCAAGTGTTACAGAGTAAAACTGGGCTCCATAGTGTTTTCACCAGGCATGTCTTCCGAGACACATCTAAGTGGGTCTTTTCTGTACCATTCCTAACCCCAGGGTGTACGCTCCATATCAGCTATAACTTCTGGAATGGTAACTACAGGTCAAAAGTATTACCTTACCAGTTCTTTCATGGTGTTGAATACTGCAAGAGTTGCTGCATGAGAGGCACCGAAGTTCTGACTGGATGCCCAAGTTGTTGTATTTTCAGAAAAATAGAAGCACTTTCTTTGGTAACCAATCCAGTCATCCAGGCATGAAATGTGTTCAGTGAAAGATCTGTTTTTTCCAACTAAAATAATTTAATAGCATATTAAGAGCTGAGGGGGTGGAGGGCCTTTTATTTTCTTCTGAGACATAGAATTAATTTTAAACATTTAACTTTTTAGATGACCTTGTCATTGCAAGGCACACAACCAGAGAGATCAAATGTTTTCCATCATGAGCTTAATTTTTATTCTATCAACATAGCCATCTACTAGAAGTAGAGTAGAAAAATATACCAACATTTATATAAAAGTGTATGGTTTACAGCAAGTTAGTTCACAGGCTACCTACTCTTTCTGTTTTACCAATCCATGGTGAGATAAGGGACTTGTGGCAGAAAGTAAATGAACTATATCATCAAATGTGCTGTTCATCTGATAAATTTTTAAAGCAGAACTTTCTTGATGAAGGAAGCAGTATGATGACTTACATTTTGCCACAGATCCTTACCTTGTAAAAACTATGGTTAATACTAGTTTGAAGGGAAACTTTGTATATATTAACTCATTTTTATCCTCACAACAGTGCCATGTGATATTTAGTACAGATATTATTCTCATTTACAGAAGTAACATATGCTTGTTCCATGTACAAATGTCAGGATTAAATACGGTTAGAAATTACCCCCTGATACTTCTGCTACGGTAAGCATACAAAGGTGAAATACCCTATGTTCACAAAGATGAAATATCTCTATAGGAGAGCTAGCATGAACGTATTTAAGAATTGGGAAACTCACCTGCTAAAATCACAGCCAGTCTAGTTATAAGAATCACCAGAAAGGAGATTAGGATGGTCATTTTAGAGACACAAAACTTCTTTTTATTTGTTTTTGCAGGTTCTTGTGACTCTGTAGTAAGGCTGGAAGAGATAGTGTCACCTATTAAAAATAAAACAAAACAGTTCTTCATTACTAATAAGTCACTTAAAAAATGTTCAGAATGTAGGATCAATATTTTTTAAAAAAACCTGATGTTATTTCTGTACACTGGCAATGTCGATTGAAATTAAAAGCAATACCATTCATAATAGCATAAAATATTAAATACTTATGAATAAACCTGACAAAAGGTATGCAAGATACAAGGCTTTTAGACTGAAAACTACAAATCATTTCTGAGAGAAATTAAAGATGTAGGTAAATAGATTGTTCTCATGAGCCAGAAGACACAATATTATTAAGACATTAGCTCTAGCCAAATTCATCACAATCCCAAGAAAAATCAATATATATATGTATATTTGTGGTAGAAATTGGAAATAGAAAACTCATATGAAAATGCAAAGACCTAATACAGCCAAAACAAATTGGAAAAATAAAAAACAAAGTTGGAGGACCAGTGCTTTCTGATTTCAAGACTTATTATGCCTATAACAATCAATACAGTATGGTACTGATGTAAAGATAGACAAATAGAGTTCAGAAAGATACCCACAAATGTATGAATACCTGATTTTTGGCAAAGATGCAAAAGGATCATATCAGTAAGCAGTGCTGGAGAAATTGGATAGCCATATGCAAAAAAATGACCTCCTGGCCATACCTCACCCTACACACAAAAATTAATTCAAAATGGATGATAGACATAAATATAAAACCTAAAACTACAAAATTTCTAGAAGAGAACATAGAAATGAGTTGTGATCTTGGGTGAGGCAATGATATTTTCAATTCAACACAAAAGGCACAACCCATTAAAAAATGATAAATTGTACTTCCTCAAAATTAATAACTTCTGCTCTTCAAAAGACAGTGTTAACAAAATGAAAAGACAAGCCAGGGACTGGGAGAAAAATATTTACAAGTCATATCCAGAGTATATAAAGAACTCTCAATCTTGAACAAGGAAACACACAACTCAGTAAAAATATGGCTGCAAAAGTTGAACAGACGCTTCACGGAAGAAGACATACAGATGTCAAATAAACACAGAAGATGCTCTTCATTGGTAGTCATTAGGAAAACATAAAAATTTAGAAACTACTACATACCTATTAGAATTAATAAAATGAAAATGTCTGATCCTTTCAAGTGCCAGTAAGGATGTGGGAGAACTAGAACTCTCAGATACTGTGGGTGGAAATGTAAAATGGTGCAACTACTTTGGAAATAGTTTGGAGGTTTCTTAAAAAGCCACCTGTACACCTATAATATGATTCATCCAGTCTAACCACAAGTATTTTCCTAAGAGAAATGGAACATATGTACATACAGAGACTTGTACATAAATTTGTATGGCAGCTTTATTTGTAATAGTCCCGAGCTAAAAACAATCAAATGTCCATCGATGGATGAAGGAATAAATAAACTGTGGTTCTTCTCTACAATGGATACTCAGCTATTAAAACAGGAATGAACTATTGATCTCACAACAACATGGATGCATCTTAAAATCATTACGCTGAATAAAAAGCAGTCATACAAAAATGAATATATACTGTATGATTCCATTTATATAAAATTCCAGAAAATGTCAACTGACCTATAGTGACAGAAAGCTGATCTGAGGTTATCTCAGGGAGGGTGTGCTGAAAGGGGCAGGAGGAAGTGATTGCAATGGGGCACAAGGATACTTTTGGCACAGAAGGGTATTTTGTTACCTTGATTGTGGTGATGGTTTCATGAGTGTATTGGAAAAAAAAAAAAAAAAAAACCCAAAAACCAAACTCACTGCCGTGTAGTCAATTCTGACTCATAGCGACTCTATAGGATGAAATAGAACTGCCCCTAGGGTGTTTCTAAGGCAAGGCTGTAATCTTTATTGGAGCAGACTGCCATATCTTTCTCCTGAAGGGAGGCTGGTGGGTTTGAACTGCTAAAATTTTGGTTAACAGCCAAGCACTTTAACCACTGTGCCACCTTTCGTGGGTGTATACATATGTCAAAACTTATTAAACTGTACACTTTAAATATGTGTATTTTGTTGTATGCCAATTTTACCTAAATAGAGCTGTAAAAATTTGTACAAAAATCATTTGTCCTTTACTCACATAGTTTGGATCTGTTTATAAGATGCTGTGTATGGAATGCTAAACATAATTTGACGTTGATAGAAGAGATGGAAATCATTGAGATGCCTCCTCTTTTAGATGGGTTAGTATTCAGAACGGAGAGCGGAGAGGCACCAAAAGTAACTTGCTTTCCTTCACAAATAGCATATATAGCCTGTCATACTCGTCCTTCTTGCCTGGAGACAAGGACTCTTCTGCATATTTGAGCATTATCTCCTTTCCTGTCTCTTGTCAAGTGAAAAATGCAGACTGGGAGTAGTGAACACACTGGATTCAGGATCCCTGCCCACTACTCGAATTTTGCTTCAGCAGTGTATAGGAAGACAATCTAAAATGAAAATACAACGTTAACGTAAAAAAAATATGACAAATATTTCTCAGAAGTCTGACTAATCACGTAACTCCTTTCCTTTTGACACATACCAGTAAAAAAAAAAAAAAAGACTTGTTGAGTTGATTCCAACTCATGGTGACCCAGTGAGTTACTGAGTAGAACTTTGCTCCGTAGGGTTTTCAGTGGTTGATTTTTTCAGGAGATTGCCAGGCCTCTTATTTGAGGAGCTTCTGGGTGGAAATGAACCACCACCCAAAATTCATTATATTCCACTAGAGTTCAAGTGGCCACTGGAGGTGATTATAGACTCTGAAGTAATTGGGAGGTGAGGTTCAGTGGTTTATGAAGTCAATAGATTGGGTCCCCACACCATCATCCTGACTTACCAAAATTTTTAGTTAATTTTGACCTTTATGAGTTCCATCCAAAGATCGAAATCTAGATGATTTCATCATAAAGTAACAATTTAGACCTCAGTGAAAAGCTCATAAATTTATTGTAATAAAGATATTTCTGGAAGAATAATATCTAGTGTCTATTGTGTGCTTGCAATATATTAGGTCTAGGTCAGAGTTTTTAACTTACATGATTTCATTTAAACATACAATAATATTGTCAAGTAGGAGCTGTTATTATGTCTAATTTACAGACATGGCAACAAGACACAGAGGGATTAAATAACGTTCTTAAAGTAACACAGCCAATAAATGGCGGAGTGTGGCTATTAGCTGGCTCTGTTCACTTAACCACTCTGCTATACTCTACTGCTTCTCTCTGGTCAGGCTCATGACATCAGTGTTCTCAAGAGCAGAACTTCCACTTCCAGAAACATGAAAACAAGCCTCATGTTCCACAAAAATGTGTTGTGTTATTGACATTGTGCCACGATGATTACAATTAGTAATATCATTTGATATAGGTAATAATAAACACAAGGAAGCCTACATTTCAAAGTGACCTGCATAAGAAATAAACAGGAAAAAAAAAAAAGTAATGGGTTGACTTTTTTAAGCTGTGTTATAAGGTACTCGGTTTTCTCTACTTAGGTATTTTGAAATTTTTTAAAATATTAGTTCCTATCTCCACAACACTGTTTTTAGGAGTCGAACAGGTTGTGTGTGTGTGTGTGTGTGTGTGTATGTGTGTGTGAAAAAAGAGAGAGAGAGGGAGAGAAAGCTATGACTATATTTTTCAGACCTTTACCAATAGTACAAATTGCTCCAATGCCTAATAAAACTTTATATGCTATTCTAAAAAACACAATTTTTGCTTTTATACCAGTTAGCTATTACCACATTAATGCTATATTACAAACTATACCCAAGACTCTGGCTAACAACAGCATTTCACTCACCAGTCTTTGTGCTGGCTTGGAAAAAAATCAAGCTGGCGGCTATGTGGCTCCACCTCTAGCTATGAGTCTGGCTGTGCTTGTCTCCTTGCAAGCATGTTTTACTGAGGAGCAGAATATGTAGGCTAACCTGGAACCACTTCTCACGGAGACATCAGAGATGTAACAGAGTAAGCGGGATCACTCAGGTTCTTTTCAAGTCACTATTTATATCCCATTGGCTTAAGCGTACATTGTGGCTGATCACCAAGTCAAGGAACAGGAAAGTACACTTCTGGTGAGGGGAATTGCAAAATTGCATGGCAAAAGACTTGAATACAAGAGCGGAAATTGGGGCCATTAATTATCATACCTCAGGTTGCTGTAGTAATTCTTAAGAGCTCCTAGCCAAAACTCTGCTTTGCTCATTTTTTTAATCAGTCTCTTAGATATGTTTATCTATCTATCATCTATCTCTCTATCTATTATCTATCTACCTATTTACCTATCAGCTACCTATCATCTACCTACCTACCTACCTACCTATCTCTCTCTGTCTATCATCTATCTATCTAGCTACCTATTTACCTATCTACCTATCATCTACCTACCTACCTATCATCTATCTACCTACCTATCATCTATCTATCTATCTATCTATCTATCTATCTATCTATCTATCTATCTATCTATCTATCTATCTATCTATCATCTATCTATCTATCTATCTATCTGTCTAATCTATCTATCTATCATCTGTCTATCTATCTATCTATCTATCATCTATCTATCTAGCTACCTATTTACCTATCATCTACCTACCTACCTATCATCTATCTATCTATCTATCTATCATCTATCTATCTACCTATCTATTATCTACCTACCTACCTACCTATCAATCGATCGATTTATCGATTGATCTACCTATCGATCTATCTACCTATGATCTATCGATCTATCGATCCATCGATCTATCATCCATCGTTCCCTCTTTCTGTCTATCATTCTATCATTCTGTCATTCTATCTATCTATCTATCTATCTATCTATCTATCTATCTATCTATCTATCTATCTATCTATCTATCTATCTATCTATCTATCTAATCTATCTATTATCTATCTATCATCTGTCTATCTATCTATCATCTATCATCGATCTATCTATTATCTATCTATCATCTATCTATCTAATCTATCTACCTATCATCTACCTACCTACCTACCTACCTACCTACTTACCTACCTACCTACCATCTACCTACCTATCTACCTATCTACCTATCGATTGATCGATCGATCTACCTATGATCTATCAATCTACCGATCCATCGATTTATCAATCGATTGATCGATCCATCGATCCATCGTTTCCTCATTCTATCATTCTGTCTATCCATCCATCCATCCATCCATCCATCCATCCATCCATCCATCCATCCATCCATCCATCCATCCATCCATCCATCATCTATCAATCTATCTATCTATCTATCATCTATCTATCTATCTATCATCTATCTACCTGGCCAACTGACCGGAAAAGATCTATATTAGCACCCATTCCAAAGAAAGGTGATCCGTTGGAATGAGGAAATTATCAAACAATAACATTAATATCACCCATTGGTGTGAAGTCGAACTTGACTCATAGTGGCCTTACAGCACATGCAAGTAAAATTATGCTGAAGACAATTAAAAAACTGGTTTTAGCTGTACATTGATGGGGAACTGACAGAAATTCAAGCTGGATTCAGAAGAGGAGGTGGAATGAGGGATATCATTGCTGATGTCAGACGGATCCTGGCTGAAAGCAGAGAATACCAGAAAGATGTTTACCTGTGTTTTTTTGACTATGCAAAGGCATTCAACTGTGTGGATCATAACAATTTATGAATAATATTTCAAAGAATGGGAATTCCAGAATACTTAACTTTGCTCGTGCAGAACCTGTACATAGATCAAGAGGCAATTGTTCGAACAGAACGAGGAGTTACTGTGTAGTTTAAAATCAGAAAAGGTATGTGTTGTACCTATCATTTCACCATACTTATTCTATGTGTATGCTGAGCAAATAATCCTAGAAGCTAAACTATATGAAGAAGAACGCGGCATCAGGATTGGAAGAAGACTCATTAACAGTTTGTGATATGCAGATGACACAACCTGCTTGCTGAAAGCAAAGAGGACTTGAAGCACTAACTGATGAAGATCAAAGACCACAGCCTTCAATATAGATTACACCTCAACATTAAGAAAACAAAAATTCTTACAACTGAAGCAATAAGCACTATCATGATAAATGGAGAAAAGATTAAAGTTGTGAAAGATTTCATTTTACTTAGATTCACAATCAACACCTACGGAGGCAGCAGTGAAGAAATCAAATGATGCACTGCATTGGGCGGATCTGCAAGAGATCTTTTTAAAGTGTTAGAAAGCAAAGATGTCACTTTGAGGACTAAAGTGACCCAAGCCATGGTATTTAGAAACACCTCATATTTTTTTTTACATACATGTGAAAGCTGGACAATGACTAAAGAAGACTGAAGAAGAATTGATACCTTTGAATTAAGGTGTTTGTAAAGAATGTTGAATATACCATGGGCTGCCAGAAGAATGAACAAATCTGTTTTGGAAGAGGTACCGCCAGAATTCTTATACACCTGATGGCGAGACTTCATCTCAAGTACTTTGGACATGTTATCAGGAGGGACCAGTGCCTTGAGAAGGACATCATGCTTGGTAAAGTAGAGGTTTTGCAAAAAAGAGGAAGACCCTCAAAGATATGGATTGACACAGTGGCTGTAAAAATGGACCCAAACGTAGCAACGATTGCGAAGATGGCACAGGACCTGGCAATATTTCGTTCTGTGGTACATAGGGTTGCAATGAGTTGGAAAAAACTTAAGGGCACCTGACAACAATGTTGATTTATTCATTTATTTGATTGCTTACCTAAGAGTGCTACAGTCTAGCCTCAGTCCATATTCCCTTATGGTCAATAGCATCTTGTATTAAATAAGGTTAATTTTTTTTTTCAAAATGAGTTCCATTAAGCTTTTTGTGTTTATCCTATTATCACTTTACTTTTTCCTTCATTCTCAGTACCTTTATATTCCCACCTCATGCTAGTCTTATCACGTTTTTCAAAAGAAAATGTTCCAACGTACAACCTAACTTTTGGGGATAAAGTTATGTAACAATACAAACTCCACAAATAATTACATAACAATCATAGTTTTAGAGATGAAAAGGCTCTGAAAATAATATAACACGGATGCTGCATTTTATAGGTAAGGAAATGAATCAGTCATGAATAAGATAATCATTCAAATTCATTTAGCTGGTTGCTGGAAGTTTCTGCCCAACATCTGTGTCCAATTCGGTAGATAAATTTGTCTGAGATTCTTTAGCCTCTTTTTAACTCATATAAACATTCAAGCCAAACACTTGGGATTCATATTCAGCTTCAGTTCTTTTGCCCACAACATGTTTGATCAGCAATTATGTACAAATATTTCTCTAATTTTTTTCTTCTCTCCAGTGACATCAGTAGGGGTGTGCAGGGATGTGAACTGCAGTGGGAGACACTGCAGAGGGGTGACACCAAAATGACTGTCTGTAAAACTTTTGTGCAGTGTTTCAGCAGAAATTTATTATTTTTATAAAACCATTCTTGTAGTTAATAACAAGGAGAACATTTTTTTTGTAAGCCCAGCTTACATGCATCAATATATCTATAAAGCTAAATCCCTATACTAATTTACTTTTTGAACCTTCTAACGTGCTCCGGTAACAGCTGTCATTATTACCCAGTTACAATGATGCTTTAAGTCATGTGGACTTTTCCTCACACACTACCAGCATGTGCTGTTGTTTTCATTGCCTCCAGTATTTTTACAGTTGCAGATTTTGTGAAGTTTTTTGGTGTTTAGCTACAATACTGTGGTAATTAGTATTTGTGAGCCTATATCAATAACTTTTTTTGAGAATGAAGTAGTAATTAAAGGAAAAGAAGGAGAATAATCAAAAAGGCTTCAGCTCAATTACTAATAATGTTGTAATTCAACATGGAAAGATTTTGCAAAACAATTTTGTTGTTAGTATTCACATGATCTAAGAAATATTGCACTTAAGTAATTTACAGCTATATCTATCACGTATTATTCTATGATTTAAATTGATAATAAACATTACTAAGGATTCTGTATGGTTTGGTACGGGAGGAGGCCAATGGGGAGGTGACACCATCTGGGTGCTGCACTGGGTGACACTAACTGTAGTGACTTTACTACTTCTCTCCTACTCCAATTTTACTGCATATTTTAGGTGCTTATGATGTTGGTGAAGAATATTGAATATATCACGGACTGCCCAAAGAATCAACAAATCTGTCCTGGAAGAAGTACAGCCAGAATGCTCCTAAGAAGGAAGGATGTTGAGACTTCGCCTCAAGTACTTTGGACATGTTATCAAGAAGCACCAGTCCCTGGAGAAGGACATCTTGCTTGGTAGAGTAGAGGGTGAGCAAAATAAAGGAAGACCCTCAAGGAGGTGGGTTGACAGAAAGACTGCAACAATGGTCTCAAATATAGCAATGAGTGTAAAGATGGCACAGAAGTAGGCCACATTTCGTTCTGTTTTACGTAGGGTCAATATGAATCTTAACTGACTCAATGGCACCTACAAACATTATCTGTCAACCAGACATTCATGATAACTTCTTAATTGATTGCTTTTTCTTCAACCCAATCTCTTCCTTCTCCTTCAATCCAACGTTCACATTACTGTCATAGTTATTTTTTCCTAGAGCACACATCTATCATCACTGTTTAAAAACTTTCAATTTTTCTTTATTATCTCCAAGATAAAAATAAAGCTCCCTAAAATGGCCCTTAGTAATTCAGATGTCAAATATATTATCTAGTTCATCTTTCTCGCCTCTCTCTCATACTGAACTTTGCATTATTTTTCAAACACTCACACTCTGACTTATCCATGCTGTTACCTCGCCTAGTATACCCATCTCCATTTGTCTAGCCACCTCAAGTATTATCTCCATTGAAAAGAAACTTAGAATCAGGTAATCACCTTGCCTACAAATCTTATACTATCATTTAGGCCCTACATAGCTCTTTTATGAAAAACTTACCCTATTGAATCATACTTATTTTTTCATATCTATAGATAGGGTCGCTATGAGCCAGAATCAACTCGACAGCACTGTTTTTTTTTTTTTTCTTACCTCCCCTAAGAGACTGACTGTAAGCTCCAAGGTGAAAGCAAATACATCTCATTATCTCATTCATCTTTCTATCCCCACACAGTGATTGACCCATAATAAAGTGCTAAAACCAGTGTCTGATGCATAAGAAATGAGTGAGTGTTCGAAATCCTTTTTCATATCTGTCAAAGGAAAGGAAAGGCTGTTGTCCCTCAAGTTCTTGACCACCACCATCTTCCTATTAACATTGTGTTGAGTGTTCTAGCTTCTGAAGATGAGAAATACATTATACAATATTGGAGTAGGTACACTTCCACTTTAATTGCATGACTTTTCATATTTTCAGAATAAATCATCTTTTGCGCACTACACCTAATCATTGCTTTTTAAGATATTTTTTATTTTTATTTTTATGAATGGAAAGCATCAATGCCATGATTTTAATGCTTCTAATTTATGAAAATAATTTCTCAATTGTGCATGAGAAGTAAACTAATCACTTTGGAATTGGAAGCTCTTGTCAAGGTCATAAATTTTGTTGAGAATACACAACTTAGTACTATCCCAGGCACTGTGATTCTTAAAAAATAAAAAAAAAAGAACCAAACTGAACTATACATTACAAAGTAAGTTCTTAAGCTCCAAGAGATTCATAAACCAGATACAAAAAGCTGTGTAGTGTGTTCATGTGTGTGCGTGTGTGTATGTGTGTTTGTGAGCCTGATTACTTTTCTGAGCTGAGGGTTCATTCTGTTCACCTGATTCTTAGAGGGCCTAATTCATGTAACAGATTTTTATCAGTTGTTAATAGCCTCAGGTACTGGATTCCTACATATGCCTCTCTTTTAAAATTTCTCTCTCCATTTACTCTCTTAAAACCAAAAAACAAAAACAAAAAAACAAACCCGTTGCCGTTGAGTCGATTCGGATGCATAGTGACCTTTTAGGACAGAGTAGAGCCACCTCATAGGGTTTCCAAGGAGTGGCTGGTGAATTTGAACTGCTGACCTCTTGGTTAGTAGCCATAGCTCTTAACCACTGTGCCAAGTAATCGTTTATTCCACTTTTCTTTGTTTGCACTGAAAATCATCCCATAGGAGACAGGTAATTCTAGAATAACTTCCAGGCATTTGTCTTGGATTACTGGATGGATACAATGTAGTGGATATGTAATCTTTATTATGTCTGATGTCCAGCAACTGAAACACTTGCCTTTCTTTAGGCAGTTTTCCACCATAAGAGTCAGGCAAGCCCTTCTCCCTCTTTAGAAGCTAAAAAAGTTTTTCATCTTCCCGGCCTCCCTTGGAGCTGCTGAGGCTGAGGGGAATGTGGGCTAGGCCCAGTTGGATGCACCTACCTTAAACCCAGAGTAGGGAGCTACTGAGACTCAGACGTGGAGGTCAGTCTCAGAGGGAAGAATGGTTGCATCGCTAATATCTAGATTCCAGTACACTGATGACACAGAAAATGTTTCCAGTGATGTTGGCAGTCTTTATTGCTTTCAGTTAAGATCAGAAATACCCACCCACTGCCGTTGAGTCGATTCTGACTCATAGCGACCCTATAGGACAGAGTAGAACTGCCCCATAGAGTTTCCAAGAGGCGCCTACAGAGGGAATAAATTTGGCTGAATAGTATAATTAATTGAGTTTTGGGCATGCTGAGTTTAAAATTCCTCTGAACATCTAGGTGGAGCCGTCTAATAAGCATTTGGATATAAGATTCTGGGTTTCAGGAAAGTGATACCAGTTAAAGATAGAGGCTTGGGTATTTTCAGCATGTCTGAGTCAATAGTAGTTTTGGGTATGGATGAAATTACATACAAATGGTAAGTGGAGTAAGAATACATGCGGAGGAAGGACAAAAATTTATGATAATATCATACTATTCATTTCTTTTTAGTCAACTTTTTTATTCAGAAAATCTATTTCACTTTTTTTAAAGAAAACTCACCCCACTCTTCCCCTAATAGGTTGCAATATCTTGTTCTTTGGTCCCTTTTTCCTCTTTCTCACAGCTTTATTATGTGAAACCTGGCTCCAGACCAAGGTTAACTTCTCCACAGCAATTCAACCAAAGCTATTTTCTATAAATCCAGTTTCTATCTATAAATGAATCAAACCAGCTGCCAAGAAGACAAAATATTTTATCATTACATTTGTCTTGGTGGGTACTGTGGATTCTTTCAAAGTATCTGCACGTAACCCAATAACTACTATCCAATATTACAAATACAATCTTTCTGGTTTGACAGAATGATTTGTAATTTTGGGGTCTGTAACAAAAAATATTTATTTATTATTAATATAGAATAAACTATTGGGTACATATGAAATTTTTCCAAGTGACTTTAACTTATATATTTAAGAATCAACAATGTGTAAATTAATAGATATCTCTCATGCAATTTTGTAAAGGCAATATTTTTAGCAGTTCATTTTAAACTCTATACTAAAAAAAAAAAAAATCCTGTGGTCATCAGGTTGATTCTGACTCATGGGAACCCCATGAGTGTAGAATATAAAATAATTTTTTCTTATAGCCCTAAAGTTACAGTTATAAATACTAATTATTATACATTTCTTTAAGTCAGTATTCATTAATAGACATTCGATGTGTGGAAGGCTACTTACCAATTCACTAAATGATACTAGACTGCTGGATTTATATATTTGAAAGTACATAAATGCTAGTCTGATTTTTATTTTTAAGGTCTCTATCCTCCCATTATAAAAGTATAATGGGAATAGATTTTACCTGTTTAGTACAGGTGGTGGGCATTCCTTACCATACACTATTGCATTTTGGGTAACCAAGGATTCAACTTTCTGTTGTAGTGACTGGAAGGGAGGACTGAGACATACAGATCCTGAATCACTGAAGTGAGGGTGGAGGATGGGTGTTGTCTATACAAGGAGGTTTGAATCAGCAGGTATCATTCTACCAGATAATTTACAGTGGTATGAAGGAAGATACAGACATGTGGAGCCTTCTTGGTGGTGGTGGGGGGGAAGCAAACCCTTTACCGTCGAGTGGATTCAGACTCATAGCGACCCTTTAGGGCAGTGTAGAACTGCCCCACAGAGTTTCCAAGGAGTGCCTGGTGGATTCAAACTGTTGACCTTTGGCTTAGCAGCCATAGCACTTAACCACTACCCCACCAGAGTTTCCTTGGGGAAGCAATTCCAATTTTTGTCCTTATTGTTATTGTCATCACCCTGAGTTCCTTCACACCTTGAGTCTAGGCTTCTGCTACTGGAGATGAAGGGCTCCTCCCCAAGGAACTGTTTCCACAATATCTCAGTGTCCCCCAAATCAAGTACTAACATACATCTTGAAGGGGTGGGATAGAGTTAACTTTCCTTTTAGTTTAGTGTAGAGCCCTGAAATGGGACTTTCAAGTAGGGCTACAGCTTTCTCTTGCTACCTGGCTTCTACTTTTCCAGTACGGAACAGATACTTCTGACACTTTAAATGAATCACAACTTATTATCTTCTCTGGGGCAATTGTGGTTTAATCTAACCTTAGACAAAGTCCACAGCCCCTCCCTTTTGGAATGATAATGGCTATTTTTTTTTTTTTTTACGGAACAGAAAAGTGACTGGCCTAGTTGGGGGTATAGATTAATACTGAGGAGAAATGGTAAATAATATTAGAGAGTTAAGGTGGTCCAGATAATGGCCTTGCAAAACAGAATGAGGAAATGGTGTTTCTGGGCTTTTATCTTCCTCTTTTTCAAAAGGAAAAGCAAAGTTGAGGTCAAGAGTGCGGTGTGCAGACTGAAACCTAGAAAAAATTCATCAAAGTTTCTGTAGAAATACATTTAACATGTATTCCTCAGGTTTAGGTTTTACTCCTCTCCAAATTCTATTATTGTGTGATTTAATTATTAATATTTTTATTTTCTGAACACGTTTTCTGGAACAGACTTCTTATTAATATAATTTAAGCCCTTGAACATTCACGAATTAGATAGTTATATCGTCATAGTTAGCCATTTAGGCTAAATAACACATAAAGTTAAGTCTCAGGACAGAACAAACTAATGGGGCTGGTAAAGCATATTTTGTAAGGTTTGAATTTTTTTTTTTAACTAAATAAACCAGATCGTAAATAGGTTTTGAGTGAGTAAGCTCTTTGAGAGACACGTTGGTAGATAAAAAGAAGGGTTCTATCTTCTATTAGGTGAAAATTAATATTGAGTTAGCTAAAATACGCCAAAAATCAGACAATGTTACAGTGATAATAGAGTGCTATTTATTATTAAAAAGGAAATATGTATCTGGTACCATGTCTGTGAAGTGTGATGGGGAAATTCTGAGTTTTGGGGGATAGAGTAGCTTCCTATAAAGTATTATATGAATTTAAGATAGAATAAGACAATCTGGAATTCATAACTTCCATCCTGTATGCGTGGAATGATACTTCCATCATTCAAAGAAAAGTCTTGTTAAAAGACGTTCATAGCTCCTTTTAGCCGTGAGGCCAAGGCATCCAAAAACCAAACTCAGACGTTACTCATCTTCATGTTAATTTTTTCAAGTTGGTTTCTTTTTAATTTCTGCTTTTTTATTTTCATAATCTTTAGTTCTGTTTCACAGAGGCAATGATTTCTTCATGGTTGCAAAATTTACAAATTGGTCATGAGATTCAGCCTTTATACTTCCTTTGTTTGCCCTCAATGATGTTTTAAGAAGTATTTTTGCAATATTTGATGACACTTGAAAATCTAAAACTATCTCACAAAAAGCTGGATTCCCTGAAATGCTGGAATATTTGTCAGCGTCAGGCCCATGATCCATTCCAGCAACAACGAATGCGAGCTGAAGTTTGGAGTGGAAGAGAACAGTGGTCCTCAAATTTGGTTGCATTAGAAACAGCTTGCTTTTAAAACATACAGATCCCTGGGTCCACTTGTGACTCATTACCTCGTAATATCTGAATGGAGGCTCAGGAATATATGATTCTATGGGCTGCTGGGGTTAGGAACCACTGATATGTGTGCTTCTGTTTGCCACAGTCCTCACTAAGCCCTCTGCCCCCATTTACATAACCTCCTTGACCTTTATAGATGTTCACATTTGTGAACTCTGTTTAATCACATTCTCAACTCACAACTCAAAGGGATCTGTACTTGTACTCAGAAAATTGTGTCCTTGTCCTTTCAATTGTGGAATTTAATATTTAATATAATCAGTGCACAGTATAAAAATTGCTTTCTATAAACCCTATTATTCTAGTTTTCTTTGTAATTGGAAGTTGGGAAAAACTTTTATTTTTGTGGATGACTGCAACCTTGCATAAGCAATAAGCATGCTAATAAAAGGAAATGAAACCTAGTTTCATTTCTTGTTTCCAGAGTATAGCAGTTATGTGGAAGGGTCTGGAGAATGCTATCTTATTTTTGTGCTGCCATTCTTCATTCATTTTATACTTTTCCCATGAAATACTTTCAGAACACCCTCTCCATATCCATTTTGAAAAGCAGGTTACATTTCACACTGATGTCAGGAAAAGAAGCAATTATGAAATTAAATAGTTTTATTTCACTTTCAGAATATTGATGGTGCTTAAAAACAAAACCCATTGCTTCATGGTGCTTAGCAGGATACAATCTCCTTATGCTGACTCTGCAAAATGAAGACCTCTGCAGTGTAGTTCATATTTGATCATCCTCTGAACTGAAATGAA
Source organism: Loxodonta africana (assembly GCF_030014295.1). NCBI lineage: Eukaryota > Metazoa > Chordata > Mammalia > Proboscidea > Elephantidae > Loxodonta > Loxodonta africana. The sequence continues at coordinate 130,512,426 of NC_087345.1, read as the reverse complement.
AGATGGATAAGATTACATTAATACACAGTGATAGGCAGGTTTGGGGTGGAGTTGTTTCAGACCGAAGACTCAGTTGAGAAAGCAGGTCTACTATTGAAGGAACAGTCCTGGAAAGAGAGAATATCTCAATATTTCCCTCTTGGCCCACGTAGGGACAGGGACTTTCTGAGATAAACAGTGGCAGTTTTGTAGTTTGGCCACTCAAAAAGTGGCAGGTTTCTGTTCTTCAATCTTGAGAGCTGAGTTTAAAAATCTACTAGATTAGTGGAAATAACGGCATTTTCTTCTGAGTTTTCTAAATTCCTGCCAATATATAGTATTGCTCCATGATTGGATAACTGGATCAGTTCAGAAGGGCATTATTTTGTTTCCTGAATGAAACGGGAAGTGAATATCCATCCAGTGTATACTAGGTAGAATGAATACACTAGTGATAATTTGTCAAAGCGTTCTAGAGATGTTTCAAGACCACCATGAGCAGAGGGCGGGGGGAGGAGGAGGAGTCATACGTAGGGCATCTTGTCATTCAACCCTACTTAAATCTAAGTATCTCTGTTTTTGAATTGTTTTACTTACTGAAGTTCCATATACGACTTTGTCTGAAACCAAGATTCCACTCCTTAACAAAAACATTCAAATACCAATGAATTAGAGGAAAATTCTAGTGGTGTTACAGGTGAGAAAAATGGATCAAGTAAAATTCTAGTTAAATTAACCACAATCCTGTATCAGTCAGGGTCTAATCAAGAGACTGAAATCAACAAGCAATTTGATCTAGGAAATTTGAATATGGAGAATTAGTAATAATAAAAAATAATATTAATAGGGGATTGTAGTAATGGAGGATTGGTTAAAAAGAGATAAAGAGATTTTGAAGAATACAGGAATAGCAGGTATAAGGAGCAACCATCATGTCCAGGACTTAGAGTACTCAGGGAAGAGTGTCCCCTCTCCCCTCCTCCCCCTCCAGGAACTGAGCTCCAGATGTCTATAGAGGGGGCATGACCAAAGCTCAGTAGATGATAGAGTAGTTCACTGAGGGGCTATGTAAGCAGGAATACTGCAAATTTTCCCTCTGGAATGTTGGAGGACAAGTCCACAGGAAGGTGTTAAAGCTGGGAACTCAGTCCAAAATAGCCACATGGTTTGTGGGGGATGCCCATTTTGGTGAGGTGCCCAGTTGGTGAGAGGCCTTGCTGTGAAGGCATCTGAAGAGATGCCTTAGTAAAGCTCACTTAAGCCAGGAAGAAAAACCCCTTCCTCTTCCAGTTTCACTTGAATGCCCTCAACTGACACAATTTAACATTGTGCCAGTTGACAAAGGAGAAATATTTACAGAGTCTCTCTCCATTATAGCAGAGCAGAAAATTAAGGGTTGATTTGGAGCTAAGAGGCATTTGTGAACTCTGTTTAATCACATTTTCAATTCACAACTCAACCGGATCTGGCTCAATTCCTAAGCCCAATTAGTTCATTTGCACTTACAGGACTTTTCTAATAGAAACTTGAAATGAAACTGAATCATCTGAATTCACTGAATTGCTGCTTAATTCGTGCCTGGCAGTGATATAGCGGCCATTTACTTTTCCAGCCTCTGGGGTTTATTGGCAAACCGCTGCACTACTGACAGTGGTGCTGCCAAAAGGCAGGGGACTTTATGACTGTTTGGACCTGAAGAAACGGGGTGGGTGCCACAAATTACTGTTTTTACAGGGCGTTGTCTGAGGGTCTGAATTTTTGGCAGAAAAAATGGAAATTTTTAGAATTTTTATTTGTTGCCTGTATGTACCTATGGAAACCCTGGTAGCATAATGGTTAAGAGCTACAGCTGTTAACCAAAAGGTCGGCAGTTCGAATCCACCAGGAGCTCCTTGGAAACTGTATGGGGCAGTTCTATTCTGTCCTATAGGTTTGCTATGAGTCGAAATCGACTTGACGGCAGTGGGTTTGTTTTTTTTTTTTGGTTTTATGTACCTATAGACCCAGGTGGGGACTCTGGGGTATAATTAGTGGTACTTCATACACACCACCAAGCACTTAGGCTAGGCTTATTGGAAGGGCCAAGAAAAAAAAAAAAATCCATACTACCTACCAGAAATTCAGACACACTCAATGATTCAGCACACTTCTGTCAATGAACACACATAGTATCAATAAAAAATTCAAAGCAGAAAATAATTGAGTCACGAAAGGGTTAAAACCTAAAGAGAGTTAGAGATTTAACTGGAATCCCCATAACACCTAGAGAATGAGGATATTATTTCATTCTTTTTCATTAATTAATTCATCTGCATGCCTACATTGCTCATAGCATTGTGCTTAGTATTCCCTATTGCAGTCAAGTCGATTCTGACTTATGATGACCCCATGTGTTACGGAGTAGAACTGCATGGTAGGGTTTTCTTGACTCTAATCTTTATGGAAGCAGATCACTCAGCCTTTCTTCCTTGGTTCCACTGGATGGGTTTGAACTGCCAACTGTGAGGTTAGTAGTCCAGCACAAACGGTTTCTGCCAATCAGGGGCCTTGCTTAATACTACCAAATCAAACCAAACCCACTGCCCTTGAGTCGATTCCAACTCATAGCGACCCTATAGGACAGAGTAGAACTGCCCCATAGAGTTTCCAAGCAGTGCCTGGTGGATTCCAACTGCCCACCTTTTGGTTAGCAGCCGTAGCGCTTAATCACTTCGCCACTTAGTACTACAGGGAGTACAAAATAGACAGCTCCTCAGAGGATGGTAATAAGTATAAGACAAGGCTGTTGACATTCAGTAATTTATTCACCAAATATCCTGGAAGATATTTTGATATGGATCCAAATCCAGATAGCTGACCATAGAAGAAATATCCTGGAAGATGACTTAAAAACAAATAAACAAGACAAAACAAATTTTATTTCTATCAACATTTGTTTCAAAAATGTTTGAAATGATTTGCCAAAAAAAAAAAAAAAAAACAATGGAGACAATTATTCATTAATTACTAGGATCAAAGAAAAGGAGACAATTATATATACATATATTGCCAAAAAAGTCAAGCAAACTTGTAATAATTAAATATTGAATTTAATTTTGAGTTTGCTGGTAGCCAAAAACAATAGGAAAACATAATTATTTATATAGATTTCAATATTAAAATCATGGAGCATATCAATTCCTTAGTAGTTGTGAAATTTGTTCTTCTAATATTCAATAGTATATTTCTTACATGAAATTTTCTGCAGATAAGATATATTAGACGAAAGAAAGTGCTTTTGTTTGACCAACAGACTATCCTCTGCTAATACCCAGGTTACTCATCCAGAACTAGAATAGTGTTTAAAGATTACTATCGTTAAGTTTGTTGTCGGTATTGTTAAGTTTGTGGAAACCCTTGTGGTGTAGTGGTTAAGAGCTATGCCTGCTAATCAAAAGGTCAGCAGTTTGAAATTCACCATGCCTTCCTTGGAAACGCTATGAGGCAATTCTACTCTGTCCAACAGGGTCACTATGAGTCAGCAATGGGTTTTTTCTTTTTTTGGTATTGTTAAGTTTGTGGATTAAGATACAAAAAAGTTATAAAAATGTGTGCATGTGTGTCTGTATAGGTGTCCGTGTGTGTACAAGTGTGTACACGTTCCTATGCATGGAGTGTATGGAGTGCTAGTCTAGGGCAGCCAGTACACAAAGGCAGCCTGGTGTAAGTTTGGCTTACGGTTATGGATTTTCAGGCATAAAGGGGCTTTAAATAGAAAGCAGCAAAGCCTATTTTGAATGCCTTCCCAAGGTAACTACAGTGCCTAAAACTCTTATTATCTTACACCAGGCCATCTTCGTTCCAACAAATTGACTATCGGGCCCTTGGAAATAATATGACTGAGTGGTTAATCATAGACTTTGAAACCAAACCACCAAATTTAAACTCCTCCTCTGTCACTTACTAGGTGTGTGACTTTATAAAATGTACTCGAATTCTTCAGGAGACTCAGTTTCTCCTTTAAAATGGAAATAATAACAGTATCTGTCTACTTAGCTCAAATACATTTAATATTTTTAAAGTAGTTAGAACCATACTGAATGGGTAATTACTATCTAAGTGATTGTTGTTGTTAGGTGCCCTCGAGGTGGCTCTGACTCATAGTGATCCTATGTACAACAGAACCAAACACTGCCTATTCCTGGGCCATCCTCATGATCGTTGTTATGCTTGAACGGGTTGTTGCAGCCACTGTGTCAATCCATCTCATTGAGTGTCTGCCTCTTTCTTTGCTGACCCTCCACTTTACCAAGTGTCATGGATTGAATTGTGTTTCCCCAAAACATATGTCAACTTGTTTAGGCCATGATTCCTAGTATTGTGTGGTTGTCCTCCATTTTGTGATAGTAATTTTATGTTAAAGAGGATTACGGTGGGATTGTAACACCCTTACTAAGGTCACATCCCTGATCTAATGTAAAGGGAGTTTCCCTGGGATGTGGCCTGCACCACCTTTTATCTTACAAGAGATAAAAGGAAAGGGAAGCAAGCAGAGAGTTGGGGACCTCATATCACTAAGATGGCAGTGCTGGGAGCAGAGCGTGTCCTTTGGACCCAGGGTCCCTGCATGGAGAAGCTTCTAGTCCAGGGGAAGATTGATGAGAAGGCCTACAGAGAGAGAAAGCCTTCCCTTGGAGCTGGCACCCTGAATTTGGCCTTTTAGCCTATTTTACTGTGAAAAAAATAAATTTCTCTTTGTTAAAGCCATCCACTTTTGATATTTCTGTTATAGCAGCACTAGATAACTAAGACACTAAGCATGATGTCCTTCTCCAGGAATTGGTCCCTCCTTATAACACGTCCAAAGTAAATGAGATGAAGTCTCATCATCCTTGCTCCTAAGGAGCATTTTTTATTATTTGGGTTTGTGATCCTTGCTAGTTGTTTAAAGCAAATATGTGATTATTTTACACTTATACTTTCTGTCTAATTTGCATGTGAAATATTGTTCACTTTAATTCCTCTAAATATCTTATTATACTGGAATATTAATTCATAGTTTTGCAGCCAATTATTTTTCACAGAAGTATCCCTTGGAGTCATGTTGATTGTGCAATGCCTTAATTTTTTTTCCCCAAGCTAGCATACCTCAGAGTCTCAGTCTTACTTCTGTTGCAACTATTCTTGTTAAAACAGCCTAATTCTCACAGTCTGTATGTCAGTTTTATGGTCCACGCCTATGTTTATAGCAGTGCACTATGGCTAACTTCTGGTCAGAGAACTTAGAATGAGTTAGGGCTGTGAGACATGAGACGTATTAGGACTCGTTCATGTATCTGTCTTTTTTCCAAATATAAGGCAAATAGAACTATTTGATTGAGCTGTTACAAGCAATTAGATAAATTATGATGAACAAATGGTGCTCTAACTAGTGCCAGGGGAGTTTTTTTTATCCGTATTTATAAAATTAGGGAACCTAGAAACACCGCTCTCCAAACCTCAGTAAATTGTCAATTCAAAATTGGAACTATTGTAATTGGTCATAAATTTACCAAGGGTTTCATATGTTTGGGTGCCCTTTGAGGTGACCACATATCCACATTACAGACAAAAAATAATCACATGAATGCTTCTCATTCTTACCAAAGTTGAAAAATACTGTAATCTAATTGAATAAATATGCCATTAGAATTTAAAATTTGATTCCTTATTATTTTGCTACACTAGGTAGGTTGTGGTTGTGTGCTGTCAAATTGATTCCAACTCATAGTGACCCTATATTGACAGAGTAGAACTGCCCCATAGGGTTTCCTAGGCTATAATCTTTACAGGAGCAGATGGCCAGTCTTTGCTCCCACAGAGCTGCTGGGGGGTTCGAACTGCTGACCTTTTGGTTAGCAGCTGAGTGCTTAACCATTATGCGACCAGGGCTTCTACACAAAGTATACGTTATACCATAACCACCTGATAGTCTTCTAACATAAAACTAGCATTGTTACTAAGTGGTTTTTTTTTTTTTTAAAGGATTCTGTAAAAGTCAGATTCATTCTAGATTTTCATTATTTCATATACCCTTTCAACAAAATTTTATTCAGTACATGCACACCTGTGATTGTGAATTCTCAAAAATTAATTAAGCAGAGTGTCCTATCCTAGTTCTAATCTTAAGACCTTTTCTTTTCAATTCTACAGATTCATGAATCAGATCAATCCATAAGACCAAATCAATTTTCTTTTTAGAGACATTTAAAAGGAAACACAGAGTTGAAAAATTAGTAAATTTTATTGTTATAATACAGTTTTGTTTTCGTTTCAGGTCTCTTTATAAAAGCTGCAAAAAATTAGAAGCAACTAAGGTCAGCAGTTTGAATCCACCAGTCACTCCTTGGAAACCCTATAGGGCAGTTCTACTCTGTCCTATAGGGCCACTATGAGTTGAAATCGACTCTACGGCACCCAACAACAACAGCAACGACAACGTGTCCAAAAAATAGAAGAATGCTAATATAAAGTGTTGAGCATCACTCAAACGAATATAATATACCAATAAAATGACAAATGTTGATACTGAATAACAAGCTGGTTAGGTCTATGAAACACCGTGAAGTGGAACACAAAGTTGTGTTGGTTGACTGCTGCACCTCCACTGCACTGTCTGGGCTTCACTGTGAATCCTCCTGTATCCCAGTTCTCACAGTTTCTGAGACAAGGTTGATTCCAGAAATATCCATACACAACTTGCCTGCTGCAGGGCCTTGGCACCTCTTCCCTGCTCCCTCCCACCCCTCAGTTCCCAAATTAAATATAGAACCTTCCCCTTTATTTCTGTAAGCCCCAGGGACAGGTCAGTTCATGTTTGTATACTCTAATCTCCACTAGAGTGAGCCTTGGGCGATGCCAGAATTTAAAAAAAACAGATAAAAGCTAAAGCCCTTTCATTTCTCTAAGCTTCTTATATAGTGTGTCTGCTCATTGCTTTTTAAAATGTTTCCTTTCTTATCTGTTAGCCATAGTGGGTAAGTCAGTTGCTGATGTTAATACTTGCTCCAATGTAGCAGGACACCATAGAGACAGCATAGGTGAAGGTCTCCAATAATATCTTTCTAAAAGCCTCTCTGTTTAATGACTCCATCTGCAGGAGACAGTCTGCACTGTTTGCTTTTGTTACCAGACAGAACATGTGCAAGACTGGCTAGACATATCTGTAAAGTTTCCAGAAAATTTATCCCAGAGAGGAAACCACTCTTAGCTGCATTGTGAAACCACGGTCAGTTCATTATTCAATATGTTAATCAGGTTATGCTTATTAATTGTGTTTTTCAAATCTTTACATGCTAACTAATTATTTTTTCTGATTATTCTATTCGTTGTTGAGGTTTTTTTTTTTTCTTCTTGTTTTATGAAGACAATCTGGCAATTGTGTTTTACACGGGGCATTTGTCCATTTACATTAAATTTAATTACTGATATATTTGAGTTTACATCTAACATATCACTAATTGCTTTCCAAAAAAATAAGTGAAGAAATATTGAGAGGCTAAAACCTCTTTTGGTGAAAAGATAGTATATGGGGAAAATCAAGGAGCCTTTCATAGTGGAAGTGACAGTAGACATAGATTGCTATATATAACTTCATCTGCTCTCCTGAGAGGTTAGACTCTGCTAGGCAGACATCCCACTATAAACATGATGGATTGGTCAGGCATGATTAGGATACAGACTTGGAAGAGGTGAATGTCCCTGTAAAATAAAGGAGAGTATCAAATATTAGGTAAAGTTTGGAAACCTGAAGGGGGAAGGACCAGAAATATGGAAAATTGCTTGAATTGCTAGGAGGCTATTTTTTTTTTCTTTTATTGTACTTTAGATGAAGGTTTACAGAACAAACTAGCTTCTCATTAACAGTTAGTACACATATTGTTTTATGACATTAGTTAACAACCCCACAACATGTGAACACTATCGCCTCTTGGCCTTTGATTCCCTACTGCCAGCTTTCCCGTCCGCTCTTACCTTTTAGTCCTTGCCCCTGGGCAGGTGTGCCCCTTTAGTCTCTTTTTGTCCTATGAGTCTGTCTACTCTTTGGTTAAAAGGTGAGCCTCCAGAGTGACTTCTTTAATAAGCTAAAAGGGTGTCCAGGGGCTCTACTCTCAGGGTTTCTCCAGTCTCTGTCAGACCAGTAAGTCTGGTCTTTTTTTGAGTTAGAATTTTGTTCTGCATTTTTCTCCACCTCTGTCCAGAACCCTCTATTGCGTTCCCTGTTAGAGCAGTCAGTAGTGGTATCTGGGCACCATCTAGTGGTACTGGACTCAGTCTGGTGGAGGCAATGGTAGTTGTGGTCTGTTAGTCCAGTTGGCTGATCTTTTCCTTGTCTCTTTAGTTTTCTTCATTTTCCCTTGCTCCTGAAGAGGTGAAACCAATGGAGTATCTTCGATGGCCGCTCACGGGCTTTTATGACCTCAGGCGCTACTCACCAAAGCAGAATGTAGAAAATAATCTTTATAAACTATGTTAAGCCATTTGAGCTAGATGTTCCATGAGACCATGGTCCCCACAGCCCTCAGCCCAATAATTCGGTTCCTAAGGGAATTTCAATGTGTCCGTGGTGCTTCCACGACCTTACCCTGAACAAGTTGTGCTGGCTTCCCCAGTCTTGTGTACAGTCTTACCTTTCACCAAAATTACCACTTATCTATTGTCTATTTAGTGTTATTCCACCTCCACCCCTCCCCTTCCTCGAAACTATCAAAGATTATTTTTGCATGTGTAAACCTTTTCATGACTTTTTATAGTAGTGGTCTCATACAATATTTGTCCTTTTGTGATTGACTTATCTCACTCAGAGTAATGCCCTCCAGATTCATCCATATTATGAAATGCTTTGCAGACTCATCACTGTCCTTCATCTTTGCATAGTATTCCATTGTGTGAATGTACCATAGTTTGTTTATTCCTTCTTCTGTTGATGGGCACCTAGGTTGTTTCCATCTTTTTGCTATTGTGAGCAATGCTGCAATGAACATGGGTGTGCATATGTCTATTCATGGGACAGCTCTTATTTCTGTAGATATGTTCCTAGGAGTGGGGTTGCTGGATCACATGGTATTTATGTTTCTAGTTTTTCTAGAAATATACCATTTTACATTCCCACCAGCAGCGCATAAGAGTTCCAATCTCCCTGCAACCTAACATTTGTTATTTTCTGTTTTTTTTTTTTTTTTTTTTTTTGACTCCTGGCAGTAATGCTGGGGTAAGACAGTTATCACATGGTGGCTTTGCTTTGCATTTTTCTAGTTGTTAATGATTGCAAGCATTTCCTCATGTGTCTCTTAGCTGCTTAAATTTCTTCTTTGGTGAAGTGTCTGTTCATTTCCTTTGCCCATTTTTTAACAGGATTATTTGTCTTTTTGTTGTAGAGGCATTGGATTTTCCTGTAGGTTTTAAAGGTTAGATCTTTGTTGGATTTGTAATAGCCAAAACTTTTTTTCCCAGCTTGTAGGTTCTCTTTTTACTCTTTTGGTGAAGTCTTTTGATGAGCATAAGTGTTTAATTTTTAGAAGATCTCAGTTATCTAGCTTATCGTCTGGAGTTTGTGTGTTGTTAGTTATGGTTTGTATCCTGTTAATGCTAGGTATTAGGGTCTCTAGCATTGATTCTATTTTTTCTTCTATGATCTTTATAGTTTTTGGTTTTGTATTTAGGTCTTTGATCTATTTCGAATTAGTTTTTTGTATGGTGTGAGGTCTGGGTCCTGTTTCATTTTTTTGCAGATGAACATACAATTTTGCCAGCATCATTTGTTAAAAAGACTGCCTTTTCCCCATTTGATGGACTTTGGGCCCTCATTGAAGATCAGGTATAGGTAGGTGGATGGATTTACATCTGGGCTCTCGATTTTGTTCCGTTGGTAAATGTATCTGTCGTTGTGCAAGTACCAGGCTGTTTTGACTACTGTAGCTGTATAGTAGGTTCTGAGGTCAGGTAATGCAAGTCCTCCTACTTTATTCTTCTTCTTCAATAATGCTTTACTTACCCCTGGTCTCTTCCCTTTCCATATAAAATTAATCATTTTTTTTCCCATCTCTTTAAAGAATGTTGTTGGTATTTGGATCAGGATTGCATTATATTTGTAGATTGCTTTGGGTAGAATTGTCATTTTCACAAAGTTGAGCCTACCCATCCATGAACATGGTATGTTTCCTCATTTACATAGATCTCTTTTGGTTTCTTGCAGTAGCGTTTTGTACTTTTCTTTGTATAGGTTTTACATCCTGGTTAGATTTATTCCTAAGTATTTTATTTTTTAGGGGCTATTATAAACCCTGGTGACATAGTGGTTAAAAGCTACAGCTATTAACCAAAAGGTTGACAGTTCGAATTCACCAGGTGCTCCTTGGAAATCCTGTGGGGCAGTTCTACACTGTGCTATAGGGTCTCTATGCTTCAGAATTAACTTGATGGCAATCATTTTTTTTTTTTTCTCTTATAAATGGTATTGTTTCCCTGATTTCCTTTTCATCGTTCTCTTTATTGGTGTATAGGAATCCAACTGATTTTTGTATATTTATCTTGTATCCTTCTACTCTGATGAACCTTTCTATTAGTTCTAGTAGTTTTCTTATGGAATCTTTTGAGTTTTCTATATATAGTATCATATCATCTGCAAATAAGGACAGTTTTACTTCTTCCTTACCAATTTGGATGCCCTTTATTTCTTTTTCTTGCCTTATTGCTCTAGCTGGGACTTCCAGCACAATGTTAAATAGGAGTGGTGATAAAGGACATCCTTGTATTGTTCTGGTTTTCAAGGGGAATGTGAAAATTTTCAGCGTCTCTCCCTTAAGAATGATGTTGGCTGTTGGTTTGTATAGATTCTCTTTATAATGTTGAGGAATTTCCCTTCTATACCTGTTTTATTAAGAGTCTTTATCACGAATGAGTGTTGGACTTTGTCGAATACTTTTTTGCCTCAGTTGAGATGATCATTTGATTCCTTTCTTTTATCTATGTGGTGGATTACATTGATTGATTTTCTAATGTTGAACAATCCTTGCATACTTAGTATGAATCCTACTTGGTCATGATGTATTACTTTTTTGATTTGATGCTGAATTCTATTGGTTAGAATTTTGTGAGAATTTTTGCATCTATATTCATGAGAGATATTGGTTTGTAATTTTCTTTTTTTTTGGTAGTGTCTTTGCCTGGTTTTGGTATCAGGGTTCTGCTGGCCTTATAGAGTGAATTTGGAAGTATCCCTGCCTTTTATATGTTCTGAAATAATTTGAGTAGTACTGGTATAAGCTTTTCTCTGAATGTTTGGTAGAATTCTCCAGTGAAACCATCTGGACCAGAGCTTTTTTTTTGTTGTTGTTGGGAGTTTTTTTTATTATTATTACCTTTTCAATCTTTTCTCTTGTTATGGGTCTGTTCAGATTTTCAACATCAATTTGTGATAGTTTGGGTAGGTAGTGTGTTTCTAGAAATTTGTCCATTTCCTCTAGATTTTCAAATTTTTTGGAGTATAGTTTTTCATAATACTCTGTTATGGTCCTTTTTATTTCACTTGGGACTGTTGTAATGTCCCCCATTTTTCGTTTCTTATTTGGGTTATTTGCATCTCTCCTGTTTTTCTTTTGTCAATTTGGTTAGTGGTTTGCCTACTTTGTTGATCCTTTCAAAGCACCAACTGTTAGTTTTGTTGATTCTTTCTATTGTTTTTATATTCTCTGTTTCATTTATTTCTGCTCTGATCTTTATTATTTCCTTTCTTCTGGTGGCTGCAGGCTACTTTTGCTGTTCTCTTTCTATATGTTCAAATTCTGTAGCTAATGTTTTGATTTTGTCCCTGTCTTCTCTTTTGATATGTGCATCGATTGCTATAAATTGACCTCTGAGCACTGCCTTTGCTGTGTCCCAAAGGTTTTGGTATGATGTGTTTTAATTCTTATTTGATTCTAGGAATTTTTTTATTCTATGTTTGATTTCATCTCTTACCCAATGGTTTTTAAGCAGGGTGTTATTTAGTTTCCATGTAATTGATTTTTTTCCCTTTCTCTTTGAGTTGTTAATTTGATGGCAGTGAGGTCAGAGAAGATACTTTGTGTAATCTCAATGCTTTGGTTTTTGTTGAGTGTTGCTTTGTGACCTAAGTTGTAATCTATTCTGGAGAATGTTCTATGTGCATTGGAAAAGAATGTGTACTTTACAGCCCATGGGTGGAGTGTTCTATATGTCTGTGAGTTCAAGTTGGCTGATCATGACCATTAGATCTTCTGTATCTTTGCTGAGTTTCTTTTTAGGTGTTCTGCCTTTCACTGAGAGTGGTGTGTTGAAGTCTCCTGCTATTATAGTGCAACTGTCAGTTTCTCTTTTTAGTGCTGTTAAAGTTTGTTTTATGTATTTTGGAATCCTGTCACTGGATGCATAGATATTTATTATGGTTATATCCTCATGCTGAATCATCCCTTTAATCATGATATAGTGCCCTTCTTTGTCTTTTTATGGTGGATCTTGTTTTAAAGTCTGTTTTATCTAAGATTAGTATTGCCACTTCTGCTCTTTTTTTGGTGGCTATTTGCTGGGTATATTTTTTTCCATTCTTTAATTTTTCATAAATTTATACCTTTGTTTCTAAGGTGTGTCTCTTGTGACAGCACATTGATGGATCCTGTTTTTTTTTTTTTTTTTTTAAATCCGTTCTGTCACTCTGTGTCTCTTTATAGGTGCATTTATGTCATTTATGTTCAGTGTAATTATTGATAGGTGTGAGTTTATTTTTGTCATTTTGTAGTGCTTTTTTTGTGGTGCTGACAATATCTTTGGTCCTCTTGCTCTCCTGAACTGAATTCCTTTTGTTTGTGGATTTTTTTTTCATTTCTTTTGTTTTTGTAGATTTTGTTTTAACTGAGACTTTATGTTTTTCTCCTTTATTTTGATGAGGCTGGTTTGTTAACTTTCTTTGTGGTTACCTTGATATTAACCCTTATCTTCTGGTTCGAATTAGTCTATAATTACTTGATATCACCTTGCCTTTCTCTCCATTAGACAGTTCTATACCTACAGTGTTTATTCCTCTTTTATTGTTCTGATGTTGTTGTCATTTGCAGATTGATCTTTCTGGCTCCCTGATGTAAATCTTTTGGTTTTGGATAGTCCTTGAGAGTTCATTTCCTATGTTGGTATCTGGCTGGTGCTATCTTGGGTCCTAGATTCAGGCTGTCATCTGATACTGTTTGTTTTCAAACCAAAGGACTCTTTTTTAATAATTCTCGTAAGTTTGGTTTAATTTTTGCATATTCTCTTAAATTCTGTTTATCTGGAAATATCCTAATTTCACAATCATATTTGAACAAGAGCTTTGCAGGATATATTATTCTTGGTTGGCAATTTTTTTCTTTCAATGTTTTATATATGTCATCCCATTGCCTTCTTGCCTGCATGGTTTCTGCCTAGTAATCAGAGCTTAGTCTTATTGTTTCCTCTCTCAGTGTGACTTTTTGCTTTTCTCAAGCTGCTCTCTGGATTCTTTATCTTTGGTTTTAGTGTGTGTGATTATGATGTGCATTGGTGATTTTTTGGGGGGCATCTATCCTATATGTGGTTTGTTGAGTTTCTTGGATGGTCATCTTTTCATCTTTCATGGTATTAGGTAAGTATTCTGTCAGCAATTCTTCAATGATCTTGTCTGTGTTTTCTGTTTTCTCCTCCTGTGCTGGAACTTCAATGACTTGCAAATTTTTGCTTATGATTGTATCTCACATAATTCTCAGGGTATCCACATTTTTCTTTGTTCTTTTTTCTGATTTTTCCTCAAACAAAATTGTATCTAAGTGTTTGAGTTCAATTTTGCTGATCCAGTCTTCCATTGTTTCAAACCTGTTCCTCAGCCCTTCTATGACACTGTCCAGTTCTGAAATCTTGTTGTTTACCTTTTGAATTTCCAGTTGTTGTTTTTGTATGATTTCTAGCTGTGAATTTATTTTGGCATTTTGTTCCTGTATTGTTTTCCTGAATTATTCCATTTTTTGGTCTGTATTTTCCATAAATCCGTCTGCCTTTTCCATGACTTTGTCTATTTTTTCTTCGTTTTTGTCTGCTTTTTTGCTTCAACTATTGGATAGCTCTGAATTTTAGAGATCTGAATTCCATATCAGGTAGTTCCAGTGCCTTTTCTTCTACTGGGAAGCCATCTGGTGTTTTAGTTTGGATGCTTATTAGAGCTATCCTGTCCTATTTTCTTAAAATATGTTTTGATATTGTCTGCTGTTTTGGGGACATTCAGTAGTTATTTCCTTCATTTATTGATTATAGATTTGTTTGTTTTTTCCTGATTTTTTGTTTTATTTGGATGTGTCTGGGCAGGTGGACTGTGCATTTTCTGTTGTTTGCTTGTTTGTGGATATGATATTTTTCACCTCTTTGTCCAACGGTCAGGGTCAGTCACTCAGCTATGGTGCAGCAGGGCAGGTCCAGCTGAAGGGGAGAGGCTGGAATGGGTTTTTTGAGGCATGTAATGGGGCTGACAAGCTGAGTCGGGGGTCAGGGAAGGGCAGGTTCCAACAGGCCATGCCTGTACTGCTTGGGGATGCAATGTTCAGTAAATGATGCATATAGGCAGGAGGGAGGTGGAGGGAGAGGTGGTGTTGTGTGGAGCTAGAGCTAGGTTGGGTATGGAAAAGAAGAGAAAGAAACAAGCAAGAAAAGAGAAGTGTTGAGGGAAACTGCCATTGGAGTGGACAGACAAGAAAATGAGAAATGAAACACAAAAGAGAAAAAAAATGCCCCCAGGGATCACACTGGTGTGGCTGTAGAGACCAGGGAAATGATATTACAACAAGCTCAACTGAAATTAAAAGAATTATAACAGAATACTATGGAAAATTGTACTCTGACAAATTTGGAAACCTAGAGGAAATAGACAAATTTCTAGAAGCACTCTACCTACCTAAACTAATATAAACAGAGGTAGAAGAACTAAATAAATCTATAACAAAAGAAGAGATTGAAAAGATAATTAAAAAAAAAAAAAAAAAAAACTCCAAAAAAAAAAAAAGCCCCGGCCCTGATGATTTCACTGGAGAATTCTACCAAACTTTCAGAGAACAGTTAACACCACTACTACTAAAGGCATTCCAGAACATAAAAAACAATGGAATACTCCCAAACTCATTCTCTGAAGCCAGCATAACCCTGATACCAAAACCAGGTAAAGACACCACAAAAAAAGAAAATTACAGATCAATATCCTTCATGAACACAGATGCAAAAACCCTCAACAAAATTTTAGCCAGTAGAATTCAACAACATATCAAAAAAATAATTCACCATGACCAAGTGGGATTCATACCAGGTATGCAGGGATCCTTCAAAATTAGAAAAGCAGTCAATGTAATCCATCACATAAATAAAACAAAAGACAAGAACCACATGATCTTATCAACTGATGGAGAAAGGGCATTTGACAAAGTCCAATACCCATTCATGATAAAAACTCTCAGCAAAATAGGAATAGAAGGGAAAATCCACAACATAATAAAGGGCATTTATACAAAGCCAACATCATCCTAAATGGAGAGAGACTGAAAGCATTCCCCTTGAGAATGGGAACCAGACAAGGATGCCCTTTATTACCATTCTTACTCAACATTGTGCTGGAGGTCCTAACCAGAGCAATTAGGCTAGAAGAAGAAACAAAGGGCATTGAAATTGGTCAGGAAGCAGTAAAACTATCCCTATTTGCTGATGATATAATCTTATATACAGAAAACCTCAAAGGATCCACAAGAAAACATCTGGAACTAATAGAAGATTTTAGTAAATTGTCAAGATACAAGATAAACATACAAAAATAAGTTGGGTTCTTCTACACCAGCAAAGAGAACATTGAAGAGGAAATCACCAAATCAATATGATTTATAATAGCCCCCAAGAAGATAAAATACTTAGGAATAAATCTAACCTGAGACGTAAAAGACCTAATCAAAGAAAACGAGACACTACTTCAAGAAACCAAAAGAGACCTACATAAGTGGAAACACATCCCTTGCTCATGGATAGGAATACTCATTATCATGAAAATGTCAATTCTACCCAAACTTATCTACAGATACAATGCAATCCTGATCCAAATTCCAAGGGCATTTTTTTAATGAGATGGAGAGACAAATCACCAACTTCATATGGAAAGGACAGAGGCCCTGGATGAGTAAAGCATTAATGAAGAAGAAGATCAAAGTGGGGGACCTCACATTACCTGATTTTAGAACCTATTATACTGCCAGGTAGTCAAAACAGCCTGGTACTGGTACAACAACAGATACATAGACCACTGGAACAGAATTGAGAATCCAGATGTAAATTCATCCACCTATGAGTAGCTGATATTTGACAAAGGCCCCAAATCATTTAATTGGGGAAAAGAGAGCCTCTTTAACAAGTGGTGCTGGCATAACTGGATATCCATCTGCAAAAAGTGAAACAAGACTGATAACTCATACCATACGTGAAAACTAACTCAAATTGGATCAAAGACCTAAGTATAGAATCTAAAACAATAAAGATCATGGATGAAAAAATAGGGACAACACTAGGAGCCCTAATACATGGCAAAAACAGAATACGAACCATAATTAACAATGCACAAACACCAAAAGAGAAACTAGGTAACCGGTAGATCCTAAAAACCCAACACTTGTGTTCATCAAGAGACTTCACCAAAAGAGTAAAAAGAAAACCCACAGACTGGGAAAAAAAATTTGGCTATGACAAATCCGATCAAGGTCTAATCTCTAAAATATATAAGATACTGCAAAACCTCAACAACAAAAGACTAATAACCCAATTAAAAAATGGACAAAGGATATGAACAGGCACTTCACCAGAGAAGATATTCAGGTGGCTAACAATTACATAAGGAAATGCTCATGATCATTAGCCATTAGATAAGTGCAAATCAAAACTACAATGAGATACTATCTCACCCCAATGAAGGTAGCATTAATCCAAAAAAAACAACATAATAAATGGAGAGTTTGTGAAGAGAATGGAACATTTATACACTGCTGGTGGGAATGTAAAATGGTACAACCTCTTTGTAAATTGATTTTGCACTTCCTTAAAAAGCTAGAAACAAAGTACCATATGATCCAGCAATGTTGCTCCTTGGAATACATCCTAGAGAAATAAGAGCTGTCATATGAATAGGTATATGCACACTATGTTCATTGCAGCACTGTTCACAATAGCAAAAAAGATTGAAACAATGTAGGTGACCATTAAGAGACAAATGGATAAATAAATTATGGTATATTCACACAGTAGAATACTATGCAATGATAAAGAACAATGATGAATCTGAGAAACATCTTATAACATGGATGAATCTGGAAGACATTATGCTAAGTGCATTGAGTGAGCTGCAAAAGAAAAAATATTGTATAAGGCCACTATTATA
Source organism: Loxodonta africana (assembly GCF_030014295.1). NCBI lineage: Eukaryota > Metazoa > Chordata > Mammalia > Proboscidea > Elephantidae > Loxodonta > Loxodonta africana. The sequence goes on along the minus strand of NC_087345.1, from coordinate 130,495,013 downwards.
AGAACTCAAGAAAAGGTTTAAACACAGAAGAAAATATTCTTTGACAGTGGGGAGGGAGGGAGAGGAGTAGACATCAATTATCTTAGGTGAAGGGAAGGACAACACACAGTACAGGGGAAGTCAGCAGAACTGAACTAAACCAAAAGATAAGAAATTCCCTGAATACAATCAAACATTTTGAGGGACAGAATAGCAGGGGCAGGGGTCTAGGGACCGTGGTTTCAGGGGACATCTGGGTCAACTGGCATAACAAAATTTATTAAGAAAATATTCTGCATCACACTTTGGTGAGTGGTGCCTGGGATCTTAAAAGCTAGCCAGCAGCCATAGAAGATACATCAATTGGTCCCGACTCACCTGGAGCAAAGGAAAATGAATACCAAAGACACAAGGAAAATATTAGCCCAAGAAACAGAAAGGGCCACATAAACAAGAGACTACATCAGCCTGAGACCAGAAGAACTAGATGGTGCCCAGCTACCATCAATGATCACCTTGACAGGGAACAATGAAGTGTCCCTGGTGGAGCAGGAGAAAAGTGGGGAAAGAGCTCAAATTCTAGTGAAAAGACCAGACTTAATGGTCTGACTGAGACTGGAAGCACCCTGGAAGACATGGCCCCTGGAATCTCTTAGCCTAAAACTAAAACCATTCCCAAATCCAACTCTTCAGAGAAAGATTTGGTTAAGTGCTACAGCTGCTAACCAAAGAGTTGACAGTTTGAATCCACCAGGCACTCCTTGGAAACTCTATGGGGCAGTTCTACTGTGTCCTATAGGGTCGCTTTGAGTCGGAATCGACTCACTGGCACTGGGTCTGGGTATAAGACATAAAATGATACTTGTGAGGAGTGTGCTTTTTAGCTCAAGTAGATAAATGAGACTGAATGGGCAGCTTCTGTCTGGAATTGAAATGGGAAAGCAGAAAGGGATAGGAGCTGGTTGAATAGACACAGGAAATCTGGAGTGGCAAGGAGGAGTGTGCTGTTACATTATAGGGAGAGCAACTAGGGTCACATAGCAATGTGTGTATAAATTTTTGTATGAGAAACTAATTTGAACTGTAAACTTTTACTTATAGCACAAAAAAATGAAGAGAAAAGTAAATAAATTAATAGGCATAGGTCTGGTGAACAGGAAAATATCTAGGTTAAAGATATTCATTTGATAAGCATTGCCTTGTACTTGGTAATAAAAATATGAGAAAGGATATTAGCAAATGATATTATAGAGGGAATATATAGACAAGTTAGATGTTATGGACTGAATTTTGTCCTACAAAAACATGTGTCACCTTGGCTAGGCCATGGTTCCCAGTATTGTGTGATTGTCCATCACAGTTTTGTGTGATAGTCCACCATTTTGTCATCCAATGTGATTTTCGTATGTATTGTAAATCCTGCCTCTATGATGTTAATCATCAAATGGTAACTTGAGAAGACAAAGTATTATGATGACATATGCAAAGACCTGGAGATAGAACACCCAAGGGGAGTAATACCCTCTGCATTTCTCAAGCTGAAAGAACTGAAGAAAAAATTCAAGCATCGTGTTGCAATACTGAAGGATTCTATGAGGAAAGTCTTCAACGATGCAGGAAGCATGAAAAGAAGATGGAAGGAATACACAGAATCACTATACCAAAAATAATTGGCCAACATTCAACTATTTCAGAAGATAGTATATGATCAAGAACTGATTGTACTGAAAGAAGTCCAAGCTGCGCTGAAGGGAATGGTGAAAAACAAGGCTCCAGGAATTGACAGAATGCCAATTGAGATGTTTCAACAAACAGATGGAGCACTGGAAGTGTCACTCGTCTATGTCAAGAAATTTGGAAGCCAGCTTACTGGCCAACCAACAAGAAGAAATCCTTATTAGTGCCCATTCTAAAGAAAAGTGATCCAACAGAATGAGGGAGTTATCAAACAATATCATTAACGTTACGTGCAAGTAAAATTTTCCTGAAGGTCATTCGAAGGCAGTTGCAGCAGTACATTGACGGGGAACCGCCAGAAATTCAAGCCAGTTTTAGAAGAGGATGTGGAACCAGGCATATCAATGCTGATGTTAGATGGATCCTGGCTGAAAGCAGAGAATACCGGAAAGATATTTACCTGTGTTCTATTGACTATGCTAAGGCATTTGACCATGTGAATCACAACAAATTGTGGATAACATTGCAGAGAATGGGAATTCTGGAACACTTAATTGTGCTCATGAGGAATCTGTACCTAGATCAAGAGGTAGTCTTTTGAACAGAACAACGGGAAGCTGCATGTTTTAAAGTAAGGAAACGTGTGCGTTATGGTTGAATCCTTTCACTATACCAATTAAATCTGCATGCTGAACAAATAATCTGAGAATCTGGACTATATGACGAAGAACGGGGCATCTGGATTGGAGGAAGATGCGTCAACAACCTGCGTTATGCAGATGACACCACCTTCCTTGCTGAAAGTGAAGAAGATTTGAAGCACTTACTGATGATGATCAAAGACCAGAGACTTCAGTGTGGATTACACCTCGACACAAAGAAAACAAAAATCCTTACAACTGGACCAATAATCAACATCATGATAAATGGAGAAAAGATCGAAGTTGTCAAGGATTTCATATTATTTGGATCCACAATCAACAGCCATGAAAGCAGCAGTCAAGAAATCAAAAGATGCATTGCATTGGGCAAATCTGCTGCAAGATATCCTGTTTAAAGTGTTGAAAAAGCAAGGATGTCACCTTGAAGACTAAGGGGTGCCTGATCCAAGCCATGGTGTTTTCAAATGCCTCATATGCATGTGAAACCTGGACAATAAATAAGGAAGACCAAAGAAGAACGGACACTTTTGAATTGTGGTGTTGGCGAAGAATACTGAATATACCATGAACTGCCAAAAAACAAACAAATCTGTCTTAGAAGAAGTGCAACCAGAGTGTTCCTTAGAATCAAGAATGGCGAGACTACGTCATACATACTTTGGAGATGTTATCAGAAGGGATCAGTCCCTGGAGAAGGGTGTCATGTTTGGTAAACTAGAGAGTCAGCGAAAAAGAAGACTCTCAATGAGATGGATTGAAACAGTGTCTGCAACGATGGGCTCAAGCATAACAATGATTGTGAGGATGTTGCAGGACCAGACAGTGTTTTGTTCTGTTGTACATGGGATCGCTATGAATCTGAATCGACTTGAAGGCACTTAACAACAACAGTGACGTTAATGAGGCAGGACTCAATCTACAAGGTTAGATTGTGCCTTAAGTCAGTCTCTTTTAAGATGTAAAAGAGAGAGCAAGCAGAGAGACATAAGTACCTCATATCACCAAGAGACAAGAGTCAGGAGAATAGCTCACCCTTTGGACCTGGGGTCCCTGCTCTGAGAAGCTCCTTGACTGGGAAAGACTGATGACAAGGATCTTCCCCGAGAGCTGACAATGAGAGAGAGACTTACCCTGGAGCTGGCACCCTGAATTTGGACTTCTAGACTCCTAGACTGTGAGAGAATATACTTCTGTTTTTTAAAGCCATCCACTTGTGGTATTTCTGTTATAACAGCACTAGATAACTAAGACAATAGGAAAATCTGAATTTCCAAAAACAGAAAAAAGGGAGACTATGACAATTGTATATTTGTATTGAAAATTCAGATGAAAACAAAACAAAATTTTCATCAAACCTTCTCATTTTCTACATTTTATTTTTTCAGTCAGCTTTTGCACACCTCTGAGAAGCACATTACATATATGTATCATAAATGAACACGTACATAGCCTTCTAGAACACACAAAATCCTCTGGATTTTTCTGTGACCTGAACTGAAACTATATGTGGGTTCTTTCAGTGACAAGAACGAAGACTGATTTTCTGCAGAGTGTATTACAATTTACAAATCCATTGATTTTTGTCATCACATTTTGCTGCTTTAATCTCAGATTGAGACATCTTGGCACAGCTCATGCTCCGAGTCCACGTTTGGTCTTGTTTTACTGAAAATCTATGGAGAGAAAGCAAATGATAGCTTTAAACCAGTCATGAAAATATACTCATGTACAGGGACTATAGAGCCCTTCAGATAAAATTTTCTAATTGCAATGAAAATATGATTATTGAAACAATTTAAATAATACACAAAAATATAATGTGTAAAAAATTCTTCCCATTCTGAAGTTTTAGAACAGAGGAGATAATGAGAATTGAACTTCTGGTTTCCAGTCTGACACGTAAAGCTATTGGAAGTTGTCACTTCCATTCATACAAGAAAAAAGCTGAAAAGTTAAAGTCAACAACTCTTAGATTCATTAGAGAATTTAGGTCACAGGGTAAGCTACCACCCTGAACAATGCCTAGAGACAAGGGGCAGAAACAGAAACCCTGTCTGGTCCCAGCATCAGGTAGGAATATTCAAAGGGTAATTGACTAATTATTGGAGACTGAGTGTGGACTGGCTTGAGAGAGTAAAACTCCTGGAGGTCTAGCCTTAGAGGGGTACCCACACTTCTGTGAGTTTTACCACCAGGTTTTTACTGTGAAGATTGGAGAAATATCCCCTCATACTTCTGACAGGTGAAGAGAAAAGTAACCATTTTGAAAAATGCCCAGAGCATAATTGATTCCATGGCAATAGGTTTGGTTTTTTGGTTTTTAACCTATGTAGGGAGCTGTGGTGGTGTAGTGGTTAAGAGCTACAGCTAATAACCAAAAAGACGGCAGTTTGAATCCACCAGCAGCTCCTTGGAAACCCTATGGGGCAGTTCTACTTTGTCGTATAGGATCACTACAAGTCAGAATTGAGTGCAAAAGTTTTTTTTTTTTTTGGTTTGAACGTGTGTGGGGAAGTGAAGTGAAATACTCAGCTGCAAACCCCTCTAGCTTTCCATGAGGGTGAAGGGAAATAACCAACTCCATCCCCCTTTAGTGTTGAATGTGGAGGAAGGTAAATAACTGCAGCCTCTCTATTCTTCCAGTCTCACCTAAGAGGTAAAAACAAACAAGCAAACAAATAAACAAAGCTGAGAAGTACTTTGAAGTTTTCAGCCCAGAGGCACACACTCACTAAAAGACTAAGATCTAATCGTAGGTTCATAGAACACTTCCCCTCTTTCCACATCTCACCATCATATCAGTAGGACTTCTCTATAGTAATAACAGGACATTAGAGATGAAGAGAACTATAAGGCTCGTACTCTATTTAAGGAATCTTTAGAGAAACCCGAAGACAAGAGGGGAAGCAAAAATAAGGACACCGCAGAAAATTTTAATATGACACCTACAGCTACAGCAAACAGTAAACAAAGCCTAACTCCTTGCCAGATAAACATGAAAGCTCATGCCTATTTACCTCGGTTCCTTTTACCCAACACATCATGTTTAACTTTCAACAAGAATTTCAAGGCATGCTAAAAGGCAAGAAAAAACACAGTCCGAAGAGACTTGGAATGATCAGATCGGGAATTTAAAATAACTATGGTTAATATGCTAAACATTCTAATGGAAAAAATGGACAACATGCAAGAACAGATGGGTAATGTAAGCAGAGAGACTGAAACTCTAAAAAACGATTAAAAGCAAATGTGAGAAATCAAAGACATTGTAACAGAAATGAAGAATGCCTTTGACAGGCTCATCAGTAAACTGGACACAGCCAAGGAAAGAATCAGTGATCTTGAAGATGTGTCAATTGAAACTTCCCAAGGTGAAAAACAAAGGAAAAACAAACCAAAAAAACTGGAACAGGATATCTAAGAACTGTTGGATGATTACCAAATGTGTAACATACATGTAATGGGAATATCAGAAGGAGAAGAAAGAAGGAAAGAAATAAAAATTTTTGAACGGCTGAAGATTTTCCAAATGTAATGACAGATACCAAAAACAAGGATTCAGAAAGCTCAGAGAATGCCGAGCAGGACAAATACCAAAAAATTTAGTTGTATTGATTTCAAACAGCAGAAAATCAAAGACAAAGAGACAACCTTGAAAGAAGCAAAAGGAAAGAAACACCTTACCTATAGAGGCATAAGTGTAAAGATTATATTGGATTTATTTTCCAAATGAAAGAAAAAGACAGCAAAGTGAAATATTTAAAGTGTTGAAAGAATAGTTAATGAGTATTAGAGATGCATATATATATTTAAAAAACAAACAAACAAAAAAACTTTGTCAAGTCAATTCTAACTCATACATATGCTACAGGAGAGAGTAGACCTGGACCATAGAGTTTCCAAAATTGTCATCTTTAAGGGGACTGCCACATCTTTCTTCCTCAGAGCAGCTGCTGGATTCAAACTGCTGACATAAAGGTTAGCAGCCAAGTGCTTAGCTATTGAGTCACCAGGGCTCCTAGAGGTAAAAGTACAGATGGGTAATTCTAAAATATCACCTCTCATTTTTTTTTCATTTATAAAATTATTGATCACTGTTATAAATGAGCAGAAACTTGTTTAATTTTGTGGACTAAAATGCTGTTCTTATAAGAGATTTTACACTTAACAATTTATCTCAGAAAAAATAATAAAGGGAAAATACATCAGTGGCAAATATCGTGTCAAAATATATCTCCTGAGTGGATGGACTGAGATTTCTTTTCTTTCCCAATTTTCTTCGCAGCCTTTTTTTTTTTTTTTTTTTTGAGTTGTTTCTCACATTGTAAGAGCCAGTCAGGAAATTTACACCGGTTTAATCAGTTTAAGCCCAACAACATTGGAAACGCTTTATTGTTGCATAAAAGGGGATCAAAGTCACGTAAAAACCTAAAATAAAACAAACTCACATATTTTGGTTAAATGAGCTGTTGTCCACCCAAATCCATGACGTCTCTGCGGGTAGATATGTCAAACCAATCCAATAAAAGGTTGAACTTTTTAAGTGCCTCCATATGAAACTCTAAAGAGAACAGTAAATGAGTCATGAAACAACTGACAGACTCTTATTGATACACTAAAAATACCTTGAAAGTATCTTCTATGTGTTGGCAGTAAGCTTGGAACTGGTAATAAACAGGTAAGTCATCCTTTGTGTCTTCTGATAGACCATAGCGGAGGGGAGCAGATATGTAAACAAACAAGTGCAATACGATGTGACGACTGCTAAAACAGTTAGCTATAGTGGCAACCATGGGAGAAAGATGTGGCAGTGTACTTCCATAAAGATTACAGTCTTGGAAATCGACTTGTTGACACCAACAGTAACATAGTAGTAATAGATACTCAGGCTGTGAAGTCACACTACCTAATTTGAATCCTAGCTCTACCATTTACTACTAGCGTCCTTGGATATGTTATTAAATCTTTTTACTTTGGATTTTTTCAATCTCTAAAATTCAAATAATAGTACCTATCTCAAAGAATTATTATTGTTTTGTTATTGAAACATATTATTAAATACTGCCTGATGCATAGTAAGTGCTCAGTACATAGATGTTAGCCATTATTATTAAATACAAGTGTGAAATAATACCTAGATACAAGGTAAAATACAGGAAATATTAAAGAAAGAAAGCACTGTGTGAGCTGATATGGCAAATATTGCTTATAGTGTCTTATTATATTCTTTCTCTTTTTCTATAATAATGCAACCCGAGTCAAACTATATGGCCAGTCATAACGCATACCACATTTCTGAGCCTCCCTTTTGGCTAGAGGTGGTCATGTAACCTAACATCTGGAATATGAACAGAAGTGATACTGAAATCCTGAATCACCCACTTAAAGGGTAGGGCTATATTCTTCCATTCATTATTTTCTTCTTCCCTTCTGGCTAGAATGTGGATATAGTCCTGACTGTACAAGACTAGGTAGACAGGACAGCACCCTACTGATGAAGGTGATGAGCAGAAACTCCATAGCGGTATGGACTATTATGTGACAGAGATAACCGATTGCAGCAATTTTAAGATTTTTTCCCCCCGTTTAGCACTTTGCTATTGCAAACATCTTACAGCCAATGACTTTCTGTAGTTTAATTGGCAGCTTTTATCTTTCCCTTCTAATAGATACATAACACTGTCACACCTTATACTCGAAAGTGTCTTTGATTCAATGAAAAAAGTGAACATCTATCATGTTTAAGCTACAATTGGTTCTGTGTCACTTGCCTCTGAACTCATGCTAAATGATACACCTGTTCGTTGGGAAATAAATAACCATTAGGGAGAGGATAGTGTTTCTTCACTGAATTGCTTTTGTGCTATTGTCATAACTCAGTTGACTACATTTGTGTGGGTCTGTTTCTGGCCTCTCTGTTCTTCCATTGATTTATGCATCTCTCCTTTCACCAATTCAGGTCATCTTGATTAGTTTAGCTTTACTCTAAGACTTGAAATTGTGTAATTTGAGTCTTCCAATATTTTCTTTTTTAAGAATTCTATTGACTATTCAAGTTTAATTGCCTTTCCTTATAAATTTTAGAGTCAGCTTGTCAATATGTATAAAAATGGATGCTGGGCTTTTGATTGGGATTGCATTGACTCTATAGATGAATTTGTGGAGATCTGACTTGTTAACAGTTCACAATCATGATATATTTCTACATTTATTTAGGTTTTCTTTGTTATATTTCGTTAGTGTTTTGTAGTTTTCAGTATACAAATTTGGAACACATTTTGTTAGATTTACTTAAATATTTAATTTTGGTACTATTATAAATGGTATTATTTTAATTATGATTTCCCAAAGTTCATTGCATATACAGAAATATAACTGATTTTTTTATACCTTGCTAAACTCTTTTGCTTTAGGGGATATTTTGCACCGTTAAGTATGATGTTAATTGTAGATATTTTTTAGATGCCTGTTATTAGGTCAAGGAAGTTCCCTACTGTTCCTAATATTCTGAAAGCTTTTTGGGTTTTTTTAGTCATGAACCAATGCTGATTTTTCTTGAATTATTTTTCTGTATCTAGTGAGATAATCATTTGTTTTTTCTTATTTAGTCTGTCATTATGCATTATATTGATTGATTTTATAATGCTGACCTAACTCAACTTGGTCAAGATGCAAGGCTTTTGAACTGAATAACAATGCTAAATTTTCACATATTGTTTTTCATATATTGCTGGTCTCAATTTGCTCACATTTTGTTGCAGATATTTGCATCTATGTTTATGAGGGATAGTGGTCTGCAATTTCCATTTTTTGTAATGTCTTTGATTTGGGTATTAAGATCATTCTGGACTCATAAAATGATTTGGGAAGTGTTTTTCATCATCTGTTGTCTGGAAGAGATTGTGTAGAATTGGCATTACATTTTCCTTAAATGCTCAACGCAGCTCATCAGTGAAACCATTTAAATGCGAAGTATTTCTTGGCGGGGCAGGGGGAGGGTTAACTACAAATTCCATCTCTTTAATAAAGGATTATTCAGGCTATTTCTTCCAAGTTAATTTTTGTAGTTTGTGTCTTCAAAGGAATTTGTTCATTTCATCTAGGTTTTTCAAATTTATGGATATAGACTTTTTTTTTGTAATTAGTGTTCTTCCTTTTTTGTTGATCCATCTATTAAGAACTTCATCAATTTCAGTTTGGTTTACTTTTATCTTCATTGCTTTCGTCTGTGTTTTTCTGCTTTCGATTTCCTTGATTTCTCGTCTTATCTTTACTATTTTCATTCTTCAGCTGGATTTGGGTTTAGTTAGCTCTTCTTTTTCTAGTTTATTTTTAAGCTAGAGGCTTAAATGATTGATTCTACATTGTTCTTCTTTTCTAATATAAGCATCCAATGCTATAAATTTCCCTCTCAACTCTGCTTAAGCTCAAACCCACTAGTTTGATATTCTTTTCATACAGTTCAAAATATTTTTAAATTTTTCTAAAACTTCCTCTGTGACTACTGTGTTATTTATGTTGCTTAATCGCCAAATATTTAGGTACTGATCAAATATCATTCTATTCTTAAGTTCTGGTTTAGTTTTATTGTGATCTGACACATGCTTTGCATAATATGTATATCTGTAATTTTTTTTTGAGGTTTTTACCATGTCCCAAAATATGATCTGTCTTTGTGAATGTTCCACATGCACTTGAAAAGAAAATGTATTCTGCTCTAGCTAGACACAGTTTTACATAATGTCAATTAGGGCTAGTTGGTCGATAGTCTTCTCCAGGTCTTCTATAACGTTACTGATTTTTGTCTACATGTTCTATCAATTACTATAGATGGGGGTTGATCTCTCCAGCTATAATTGTGGATTTGTCTCTCTCTCCTTAAAGTTCCATCAGTGTTTGCCTCAGTTGTAATTTGAAACACTCTATTTGATATCACTTCTTGTCCTTATTAATATTCCATGTTCAGAAATGTACTTTTTCTGATAGTAATATAGCTACTCCAACTTTCTTTTGTTCAGCATTTACATGGTATATCTTTCTCCATCCTTTTAAATTTAACTTATGTCATTATATTTAAAATTAATTACCTGTAGACAACATAGAATTGGGTTTTTTTTTTAATCTAATCTATCTCTGACATTTACTTTAACATATGATATATTATTACTATTCCATTTAAATAGTTATCTTTTAGAGCAATAAAAATAAAAAAGTGAATTTTATTTTACACTTACTGACACCATTTCCATCACTCATATTTGGGTAAATTCAACTTTCAGTCAGCCTTATTCCCAAAGAACTTTCTGTAACATTACTGGTATGGTAGACCTGCTGTCAATGAATTCCCTGAATTTTCTTCATCTCAAAAAAGTCCTTATTTGTTCTCGATTTATGTAAGGTATTTTCAGTTAGTATAGAATTCTGTGTTGATAGTTTTTTTTCTTTTAGCACTTCTGAAAGATGTCATTCCATGGTCTCCTACTCACTAGTTCTTGATGTAAAGTCTGCTGTAATTTTGTCCCACTGTCTGGAATGTTTTTGTCTCTGATTTTCTTCAAGATTTTTTCACTGTCTTTTGTTTGTGGCAATCTTAAAAGATACTGCTAGTGTTTTTTTTTTCTTTTTAATTTATCCTGTTTGGTGTTCTCTGGGATACTTGAAACTGTGGTTTGATGCCTGTCATTATTTTTTTTTTTATAATTTTTATTGTGCTTTAAGTGAAAGGTTACAAATCAAGTCAGTCTCACACACAAAAACCCATATACACCTTGCTACACACTCCCAATTACTCTCCCCCTAACGAGACAGACCGCTCTCTCCCTCCACTCTCTCTTTTCCTGTCCATTTCATCAGCTTCTAACCCCTTCCACCCTCTCATCTCCCCTCCAGGAAAGAGATGCCAACATAGTCTCAAGTGTCCACCTGATCCAAGAAGCTCATTCCTCACCAGCATCCCTCTTCAACCCACTATCCAGTCCAATCCATGTCTGAAGAGTTGGCTTCTGGAATGGTTCATGACCTGGGCCAACAGAAGGTCTGGGGGCCATGACCACTGGGGTCCTTCCAGTCTCAGTCAGACCATTATGTCATTAATTTTTTGAAAATTCTCAAACATTATGTTCTATTACTTCTCCAAGCATCTCCTCCACCTCATTCTCTTTCTCTCACACTCTCATTATCCTGTAATTCAAATTTTACATATGTTAGACCATTTGATATTGTTCAATAGATCTTGGTTGTTCTCTTTTTTTTCCTGTTTTGTTTTAATTTGCATAATTTCTATTGACCTATCAGAATGTCCACTGATTCGCAGCTCAGCTTTGTCAAGACTATTGATGGGCAGTCAAAGACATTTTTCCTCTTGTATTGTGTTTTTCATTTTTAACATTTTCATTTGATCCTTTCTTGTATTTCCTATTTTTCTGCTAAAATTACCCATCTGACATAACATGTCGTCCATCTGTCCCATTAATGACTTTAACACACTTATCATGTTGTTGTTGTTGTTGTTAGGTGCCATCGAGTCAGTTCCAACTCATAGCCACCCTATGGACAACAGAAAGAAACACTGCCCGGCCCTGTGCCATCCTTACAATCATTGTTACACTTGAGCTCATTGTTGCAGACATTGTGTCAATCCACCTTGTGGAGGGTCTTCCTCTTTTCTGCTGACTCTGTACTCTGCCAAGCATGATGTCCTTCTCCAGGGACTGATCATTCCTGACAACATGTCCAAAGTATGTAAGACGCAGTCTCGCCATCCTTGCCTTTAAGGAGCATTCTGGCCGCACTTCTTCCAAGACAGATTTGTTTGTTCTTTTGGCAGTCCATGGTATATTCAATATTCTTCACCAACACCACAATTCAAAGGCATCAACTCTTCTTCGCCTTCCTTATTCATTGGCCAGCTTTCACATGCATATGATGTCATTGAAAATACCATGGTTTGGGTCAGGCACACCTTAGTCTTCAGGGTGACATCTTTGCTCTTCAACACTTTGAAGGGGTCCTTTGCAGCAGATTTGCCCAATGCAACGCATCTTTTGATTTCTTGACTGCTGCTTCCATGGCTGTTGATTGTGGATCCAAGTAAAATGAAATCCTTGACAACTTCAATCTTTTCTCTGTTTATCATGATGTTGCCCATTGGTCCAGTTGTAAGGATTTTTGTTTTCTTTATGTTGAGGTGCAATCCATACTGAAGGCTGTGGTATTTGATCTTCATTAGTAAGTGCTTCAAGTCCTCTTCACTTTCAGCAAGGAAGATTGTATCATCTGAGTAACGCAGGTTGTTAATGAGCCTTCCTTCAATCCTGATGCCCCGTTCTTCTTCATATAGTCCAGCTTCTGGTATTATTTGTTCAGCATACAGATTAAACAGGTATGGTGAAAGAATACAACCCTGACACACACCTTTCCTGACTTTAAACCAATCAGTATCCCCTTATTCTGTCCGAACAACTGCCTCTTGATCTACGTAAAGTGTCCTCATGAGCACAATTAACTGTTCTGGAATTCCCATTCTTCACAGTATTATCCATAGTTTGTTATGATCCACACAGTCGAATGCCTTTGCATAGTCAATAAAACACAGGTAAACATCCTTTTGGTATTTTCTGCTTTCAGCCAGGATCCATCTGACATCAGCAATGATATCCCTAGTTCCATGTTCTCTTCTGAAACCAGCCTGAACTTCTGGCAGTTCCCTGTCGATTTACTGCTGCAGCTGTTTTTGAATGATCTTTAGCAAAATTTTGCTTGTGTGTGATACTAATGATATTGTTCTATAATTTCCATATTCGGTTGGATCACCTTTCTTGGGAATAGGCATAAATATGGATCTCTTCCAGTCAGTTGGCCAGGAAGCTCTCTTCCATATTTCTTAGCATAGGTGAGTGAGCACCTCCAGCGGTGCATCTGTTTGTTGAAACATCTCAACTGATATTCCATCAGTTTCTGGAGCCTTCTTTTTTGCCAAGGCCTTCAGAGCAGATTGGACTTCTTCCTTCAGTACCATTGGTTCCTGATCATATGCCACCTCTTGAAATGGTTGAATATCGACTAATTCTTTTTGGTATAATGAAACAATGCCAGAGATCGAACGACAGAAGTTTGCAAGACCAACGACTTCTTCATTGCAAATACCTTCTTTCACCAACATAAACGGTGCCTGTACACATGGACCTCACCAGATGGAACACACAGAAATCAAATTGACTACATCTGTGGAAAGAGAAGATGGAAAAGCTCAATATCATCAGTCAGAACAAGGCCAGGGGCCGACTGTGGAACAGACCATCAATTGCTCATATGCAAGTTCAAGCTGAAATGGAAGAAAATCAGAGCAAGTCCCAAGAGTCAAAATATGACCTTGAGTATATCCCACCAGAATTTAGAGACCATCTGAAGAATAGATTTGACGCATTGAACACTAGCGACCTAAGACCAGATGAGTTGTGGAATGACATCAAGGGCATCATCCATGAAGAAAGCAAGAGGTCACTGAAAAGACAGGAAAGAAAGAAAAGACCAAGATGCATGTCAGAGGACTCTGAAACTTACTCTTGAGCATTGAGCAGCTAAAGCAAAAGGAGGAATTGACGAAGTAAAAGAACTGAACGGAAGATTTCAAAGGGCCTCTCGAGAAGATAAAGTAAAGTATTATAATGACATGTGCAAAGAGCTGGAGATGGAAAACCACAAGGGAAGAACACGCTCGGCGCTTCTCAAGCTGAAAGAACTGAAGAAAAAATTCAAGCCTCAAGTTGCAATAGGGAAGGATTCCGCGGGGAAAATATTAAACGACACAGGAAGCATCAAAATAAGATGGAAGGAACACATACAGTCATTATACACTTATCACAGTTATATTAAAGTCTTTGTCATAGAAGTCCAGCATTTGTGATATCCAAGTTTAACTCTGATGACTGTTTCTTGGGAATGTCTTTTGTTTTTTTTCTTGTGTTTTTGTATGTCTCATAATTGTTTACTCAATGCTGTACATCTTTCTTAGAACACTATAAAAAACAAAAAACAAAACCCATTGCCATTGAATTGATTCCTACTCATAGCAACCCTATAGGACAGACCCTGAGCATCTTAGTTTTTCCTTTGCACTGTGCCTCAAAGACAATCTCTTTGCACATTCTTGTTCTCTCCTATCCCTCTCCCACCAGTATTCTTCTTTAAAACTTGTTAATTTACTAGTGGGGGAGTGGGGGACAGTCTCTGTTATTCTCATTATGCTTCAGTCTTAGGAGGCACTGAGCCCCCATGTCTTCAGTGTCTGAACTTATTAATGCTGCCCCACTCTGGCTGTAATGGTTGGCATTCCTGTATTCCTGAAGTAGTATATTTTTATTCATGTCCTCTTTTTCTAGCTACAATGTTTTACCAGTTCCCTAAGGGCAGAAGTGTTTATTGACCTTCTACATGCACTTTAAAGTTTTTGTTCCATTGGGTGGATAGCAGACAGAAGAGGAGGATTTGCTACTTCCACATTATTATTATTTCCTTCTCCCAGGACTGCACCACCGTGAAGACTTTCTTCTGGTTCTTTCCTTTTTTTTTTTTTTTTTTTTCTGTGAGCTCTCGGTGAGTTTTTAAAGAGAACGTGTGTAAAGGGCGTGGATTTCTCCCATTTCTGCATACTCTGTTCTACCACCCTGCTCTCAGCCTTCTTCAGTTTTTCAATATTCTGGCTGAACTCTTTTTACTGGTGTCTGATTTGTAGACCTCGAGTAAGAAAGAATGTGTCTCCTCTCTCCCTGAAGATGCCTATTTGGCCTGTTGGTTAGTCTGCAATCTCTACTTTCCAGTGGACTTGAAAAAAAGTCGTGAATTTGAAGTTATTCCAGCTATTTTTCTTTGTAAAAGTGCAAAGAACAGTGCTTTGAGGTCTTTACCTCATGAGTGAAAGCTGTAAATCTCCCTTTTTAAACATCAGCTTATTACTTTTTCTCCTGTTCTGTCTCCTCCGTTTTCTTCTTATCCTGTCATGTGGTAACACCTGGCTGCCTTAGATGGACTAATAATTTTTTTTTTTCCCATTATAACTTTAACTTATTTGAGATCTTGAGAAGTATATGCCAGAAAATTATTTTCTATTTCTTTTGCAAAATATATTTTATCTGCCTTTAAGTGTCAATTTTTTGGAGGGATTTGGAAATTGTGAAACCTGTGTGTAAATCCTATGCTGATTCATTTTAGATTCTTATTTATCATTGAAAGGGAACAATTATGTCTGGCGCAACTAGCTGGTTAGGAATAATGTGAAGAGGTGTAACCTAAAATAAAGGAATTAAGTTTCCACTGAACATGTTGTCTCACACCGCTCTTCTCCAAAGAGTCATTTATTGTTTGCCCTGGAGACATATTGTCTTAGTTATCTAGTGCTGCTATAACAAAAATACCACAAGAGGATGGCTCTAACAAAGAGAAATTTATTTTCTCACAGTCTAAGAGGATAGAAGTCCAAATTCAGGGTGCCAACTCCAGGGGAAGGCTTTCTTTCTCCGTCAGTACTTGGTGAAGGTCCTTGTCATCAATTTTCCCCTAGTCTAGGAGCTTCTCAGGCATAGGGACCCCAGGTCCAAAGGATGTACTCTGCTCTTGGGGATGCTTTCTTGGTGGTATGAGGTTCCCATGTCTCTCTGTTCACTTCTTTCTTTTATATCTCAAAAGAGATTGACTTAAGACATAACCTAATCTTGTAGATTGAGTCTTGCCTCATCAATATGACTGTCTCTAATCCTGCCTCCTTAACATCCTAGAGGCAGGATTTACAATACACAGGAAAACCACATGAGATGACAAAATGGTGGACAACCACACAATACTGGGAATCATGGCCTAGCCAAGTTGACAGATATTTTTGGGGGTCACAATTCAATCTGTGACACATGTTGTTGTTAGGTGTTGTCAGTTTGGTTCTGACTCATAGTTGTCCTATGTACAACAGAACAAAACACTGCCCAGTCCTGTGCTATTCTCACAGTTGTTGTTATGCTTGAGACCATTGTTGCAGCCACTTGGTCAATCCACCTTGTTGAAGGTCTTCCTCTTTGTTGCTGACCCTGTACTTTACCAAGCATGATGTCCTTCTCCAGGAACAGATTCCTCCAGATAACATGTCCAAAGTATGTGAGACATGGTCTCACCATCCTTGCTTCTAAGGAGCATTCCAGCTGTATTTTTTCCAAGACAGATTTGTCAGTTCTTTTGGCAGTCCATAGTATATTCAGTATTCTTCCCCAGCACCATAATTCAAAGGTATGAATTCTTCATTCTTCCTTATTCATTGTCCAGCTTTAGCATGTATATGAGGTGACTGGAAACACCGTGGCTTGGGTCAGATACACCTTAGTCTTCACCTTTGCTTTTTAGCACTTTAAAGAGGTCTTTTTGTGGCAGATTTGTCCAAGGCAATGTGTCGTTTGATTTCTTGACTGCTGCTTCCATGGGTGTTGATTGTGGATCCAAGTAAAATGAAATCCTTGACAACTTCAATCTTTTCTCTGTTTATCGTGATGTTGCTTATTGGTCCAGTTCTGAGGATTTTTGTTTTCTTTATGTTGAGGTGTAATCCATACTGAAGGCTGTAGTCATTGATTTTCATCAGTAAATGCTTCAAGTTGTCTTCACTTTCAGTAAGGAAGGTTGTGTTATCTGCATATCAAAGGCTGTTAATGAGTCTTCCTCCAAACCTGATGCCTTGTTCTTCTTCATATAGTCCAGCTTCTCAGATTATTTGTTCAGCATACAGATTAAATATATATGGTGAAAGGATACAACCCTGACACACACCTTTCCTGACTTTAAACCACATAATATCCCCTTGTTTTGTTCAAACAACTGCCTCTTGAGCTATGTACAAGTTCCTCATGAGCACAATTAAGGGTTCTGAGATTCCCATTCTTCACAATGGTATCTATAATTTGTTATGATCCACACAGTCGAATGCCTTTGCAGAGTCACTAAAATACAGGTGAACATCTTTCTGGTATTCTCTGCTTTCAACCGGGATCCATCTGACATCAGCATTAATCTCCCTAGTTCCACGTCCTCTTCTGAACTCTGCTTGAATTTCTGGCAGTTCCCTGTTGATGTGTTGCTACAGCTGCTTTTGAATGATCTTCAGCAAAATTTTACTTTTGTGTGATATTAATGATATTGTTTGATAATTTCCATATTCAGTTGGATCACCTTTCTTTGGAATAGGAATAAATGTGGAGATCTTCCTGTTGGTTGGCCAGGTAGCTGTTTTCCAAATTTCTTGGCATAGACAAGGGAGCACCTCCAGCACTGCATCTGTTTGTTGAAACATCTCAATTGGTATTCTGTCAATTCCTGGAGCCTTGGTTTTCACCAATGCCTTCAGTGCAGCTTGGACTCTTCCTTCAGTACTGTTGGTTCAACCAATTCTTTTTGGTACAGTGACTGTCTGTATTACTTCCATCTTCTTCAATGCTTCCTGCATAGTTTAATATTTTCGCCATAGAATCCTTCATTATTACAACTCGAGGCTTGATTTTTTTCATCAGTTCTTTCAGCTTGAGAAATGCCTAGCATGTTCTTCTGATATGACAGATATCTTCCCTGAATTTCAGCCTTCCTTCCTTTGGGGGCAAACAGGAAGCATGTGAAGTTCCTAGGAAAGCCTTACATTGTGTAGTTTCACTTTGAGATAACAACAACAACAACAAAAAACATTGTCATTGAGTTGATTCCAACTCATAGAGACCCCATAGGGTAGAGTAGAACCGCCCCATAGAGTTTCCAAGGAATGCCTGGTGGATTCCAACTGCTAAACTTTTGGTTAGCAGCCATAGCACTTACACATTATGCCACCAGGGTTTCCCACTTTGAGATGATTTACTGTTTATTTCTTTCAGAACATACTTGTTAGAAGCTTTGCAGTTTACTCCAGCTTTCCTCTTCTTGACCATTAAAACTGACCTCCAAAAGAAGAGGAAAGGTCTCTTCATCTCTTAATTCCGTTCTGGATTTGGTTCATATTTCAGTGCATCTGAACAGTCTTACAGTTTGACACTTGAGGTTATTGACATTTTGTGGTTACACTGGAGATAGCTTACATCTCCTTTTGTTTTTCTTCTTGTTCTTGTGGTTTTCTGTGAAACTCAGAGGTTTCTCCCTCTGATGTTCCAACAGCTGCACTTTTGTAATCTGCTCAGATGGCTGATGTTCAACCAGGATTGTAAAGCATTGAGATCACAGGATTTTCAGAAACTGAGCCGTTGATATAACTTGTGGTTCTAATTGCCTAACCGTCAAGCTGAGAATCTTTATTGGGTTTTTACCAATTAACATTTGTATTTGTTTTATTAATTAAAAGGGTGAAAATAGTGTCCAACTTTAATGCAATAAAACTTCTATTTAAATTAATCCAGAGTTCACTAAATATTATTTCTCCTCAAGGAAGAACTAAATCTAAGTGATGAGGACTACAAAGCCACCCTTAACTTCAGTTGCCATGATATCTGACTGCAGGCTTTGTGAGCATCGTGGTAAACATGGAAGATGAGATGTTTAACCCCTTCCATTTTAGAATGGAATCTGGTAAGCAACAGGGATCCGCTGTAGAGATGAATTTAGGTGTATAACACAAAATGAACTTTCCCATCCCTTAATCAAAAAGAAGCCGAAAATAGCAACGTAGTTCATTAATTCATTCAAATTTTTGTAGTTATGAGCAGAAGAGGTTTTACAATTTTTTTCACTGACATTTGCCAAATCTGTAGCACGAGGAATCCAATTGCAAATGTGGGAAATGTTTACAATCCCAAATTTAATGTCTTACCATATCAGTGATGTCTTGAATCACAAAGAGATGTGAATTTTTCATGGCACAGATATCTCGACTTTTGTCCCAAGATTCCTCATTTTCAGCAATCCAGTAACATTTCCCGCCATGTGGTGTCCAGCTTTGGCAGGGACATGATTGATGGACAGTGGGAGAGTTGGAAGAAACTGGGAGGAGAAAAGGTAAGTAATTAAAAGAAACTCAAAACTATATCCTTGATAATGTATTTAAAAAACTCAAAATTTGTTAAAACTGTGCTTTCAGCTTTCTTTGACAGAGTGTATGCTTTTCTCCAGAGTGGATTTGGAAAAAATAGAGATCAGTGGAATTGTAACCCCATGTCCTTTCTCTCTCTCTCTCTCTTTCTTTCTCTCTCCCTCCCTCCCTCTCTTTCTTAAAAATATATCATGCTCCCCATCAGTCAATGTACCAGTCACTAGGATTAAATCAATCAGTGTTTAATCCTCAGGGTGCTCAAAGTTTCAAAGGAAAAGTAGACATTAGAGATTTTAATTAGTGGTCCACCAAAGCACCAGCAATTTGGGGAGTTATGTGTCACAGAAAAATAGCTTTTCTTGGGCAAAATTTGAGAAGTAGGTAGATCCTAAAACTCAGATAGGTTGATCTCCCCACAGACAAAAGATGCTGAGTTGCAAAAATTTGTTGGTAATAGGTAGCTCTGATTTATAGTACAGTCATGTGCCATATAACTTCCATTCAGGCAATGTCTGACCACATATACGCCCATGGTCTCAGAAGGCTATAATAGAGTTCAAAAGTCCTGATCAGAGTAATAATACAGTAATAATAATAATGTTTTGAAGAGTGTCACAATGTAGCACCCACTTGTTATTATGAACCATTGTTTGTACCTTGAATTTTTAATATAATAGCCTTTACAGGGGCTGGTTCATAATTACGGGCTGTATGTTAAGTCAGATGTTCATAACCCAGAGATTGCCTGTATGTAATATGCTGCTCACACAGTGTTCAAATCATATAATGTCCTATTTCACAGACCATATTATGGACCTCAAATGACACATGACCGTATTTGGCAGAAGATTAGATGGCGACACATGGGTATCCCAGATGGACCAATAATTTGGTGCCCCCTGAAATAAATGTTTTTAATACCAAGAATAATGGTTAAGGCTATGTGTCAACTTGGTTAGGCCATGATTCTCAGTGGTTTGGCAGATATTATGTAATCATTTTCCATTTTGTGATCTGATGCCAGCAGCCAATCAGTTGAAAGGTGAGTCCTTGGGGTGTGGCCTGCATCCAGTATATATGGAAGTTCTCACAAAGCTCACCCTCTCTTGATCCTGCATCTGATTCTTCATCCTCTGACCTCTGGTTCTTGGGACGTGAGCCAGCAGCCTGCCATCTGACCTGCAGGTTGTGGGATAGGCCAGAACCTGCAACCTTGTGAGCCAGCAGCTTTCTGCCTGACCTGCTGATTTTGGGTTCATCAACCCCAGCAATCACATGAGTCTGGAGAAGTCTCCAGCCTGACACCTGACTCATGGATTTGGGACTTGCCAGCCTTTACAACTGCGTGAACATTTTCTTGAAATAAATCTCTCTCTATATATTCATATATATGCTTTGCTGGTTTTGCTTTGCTAGAGAATCCAGCCTAAGATACCAATATAAATTATAGCTTATAATTGCAACCTGGATCTATATAGCTCAGAAAATTTATGGCATACAAGTATGCCAGGGTACACTTTTGGGAAAACTCCTCTTTTTTAGAAGACACTCACATTGCAAGACAGTTAAATACTAAAGTAATTAGACCAAAAAATTAAAACAAAAACCAACAATAACACTGTTTAACTGTTTAGCTTGTAAGAAATTTAACAGAAACTGCTAAGGTGGGGGTACTTAGCTGAAAGTAGAATGAAAAGCAGTGACTGGGCAGATGAATTCAGAAGTCAAGGATGTGATTATTTCAATGAAAAGCTTTTAAATTAATTTAGACTCACTATATCAGTTTTTTTTATATCAGTGTTTTTTTTTCTGGTTTATATAAGGTAATTTTTTCTCATTTTTCCTTGAATCATTGACATTTTTTGTCATGAGTTATAATGGGTTCACGGAAAACAATGATCCAAACTATCCCTCGGTAGAGGTAGAGGAGTCTTTATTGTACTCAGATATACTCAAAACCAATGCTATCCATGCTTGGCTACTCACGAGTTAGGCAATACAGAAAAATCTTACCTTTTGAGGTAATTGTTTTAGATTCATTTTTTCCAGTACAGTTTTTCTTTATTGACTCATTATTCACTTCATTATGTCTTGCATAGTTGAACTGGATAACTAACGAGAGAATAAACATATTTTCCTAGTTAAATTCAAAGCACATACTGCTGGGTCCTAGTGTCTTTTTGAAGTTCAATAATGTGGAAATTCCAAAGTAAGTTAAATGATTAAAAATTTAGCGGGAGAAACAACTTTATTTTTCCAAAGATTTATAGTTTTGTTTCTACTCTTATTAATTTTATTCATGATAACTAAGAGAATTGGGAAAAAATATAACCCAGGAACAAAGGAATACTCAATTTTTTCCCTAGAGCTTTCATATTTATTTTAATAAGTACTAAATAGCCAGCTCTGGTTATGAGCCTCATTTAGTAGTTGGTGTTTATTGAGTTCCTGCTACCTATATCACAGGTGTCACCTGCTTCATGGAAAGTAGGAAAGTATTTTTATTGTGTGTTGGTTTTGGTTCATAATTCTGTTCCTTTCTGGGTGCTGTGTGTAAGTGCTACGTATGTAAGTATGGGGTTAGCCCAGGAGAGTTTTTCTATGAAGAAATATTTGTCTTTCTGATGACTATTTAATATGGAACTATATTTGTTAATTTATAATCTCGTGATTATGTGTATCAGGCACTTGGTATTGGCCATTGTGATGGTTAAGGTCATTTGTCAACTTGGCTGGGCCATGATTCTCAGTGATTTGGCAGTTATGATGTAGTTTGGCAGTTATGTAATGATATAATCACTGGTGGATGATGAGATTTGACATATGTAATCACCTGCATGATGAGATCTGCTGTGATTAGCCAATCAGTCGAAAGAGAGTTTCCTCGGGAGTGTGGCCTGCATCCAAAATATAAGGACTTCCTGGCAAAGCTCACTGGCTTTTGCTTGCTCTGGATCCTGCATCTAGCTCTTCAGCATCTGAACTTTGGTTCCTGGGACTTGAGCCAGCAGCGTGCTCTTTTACCTGCTGATCTTGGATTCATCAGCCTCCAGACTCTGTTAGCCAACGGCCTGTGATCTTGGGTTTGTCAGCCCCTACAGCTACATGAATCAGGAGAAGCCTCCAGCCCGATGCCTGACCCATGGACTTGAATCAACTGCATGAGCCATTTCCTTGATATAAATCTCTCTTTCTCTCTCTATTTATATACGTACATGCTTCATTGGTTTTGCTTTTCTAGAGAGCCCAGCCTAAGACAGCCATATAAAATGAAATCAATATAACAAAAAATAAAAGTAAATAAATGTGCAATACTCGCCATGTGCCAGGCATTGGTACATAGTATTACATTTATAATGCAGTTATACAGGTAATTAATTTACTTTATTAAACATGTAATTGCTAATATTTTTATCGATATATAATACTTTTAATCCTTATGGTATTATATATATATATATGTATATATATATTTTTATAGATCCTCTAAAGAAAAAAATTCATTAATGTTGGAGGTGGGATTTGAAAGCAGTCATTTGATCTCTAGAGTGTGCATGCCTTTAAATCCTACACCTTGATACCTCTTAGATAAATTTTTAAAAAATACGTTATGTTTAAAATCTATTACTATAGCATATCTAATTTAGAACCAAACTAGTTTGTTTTAGAAGCAAACTATTTTAATAATAAACAAATCTTAACATAAAAAACTGGAGCTTTTGATGATAACTTTTTTGTGTTATATTTTAGAGTCGAAATTAGGTATTGAGTAGTTATATGAAACTAGTCAAACCACTTAATCCCTCTGGGATTCAGATTGTTCATCTAAACCTGAGGCTTGACCTTGCTGATTTCTAGAGCCCTGTCAAGTTCCAGAATTACGACTCTGCCTATTTACTTCTAATTACTAATGCCATTCATAATTGCTAATGCCATTCACAAGGTTCAGTGACATAGGTGGTTGTGCACTGGCCTGTTTTAGAGTTTGGTTTAATCTGGAAGTCCTTATTACTTGGAATATATAAATCTGTATATTAGATTTACTTTTTTTTTTTCTTCTCTCTTAGCTTTGTTCTATGGATGTCCATCAAGAACTTTTCTCCAAACATTTATTCAATAAAAATATTAACATAATTCCTGTATGAATAGTTAGGATATGTCCACGTATGTCTAAAGATGTGAGTATAATTTTTAAATGCTTGATTCAATTGATTGATTTTAGACATAATTTTCAACTACAAATACAAGATTAACGAAGCCCAGCAGCAGCTAATAAGCATAAAAACACCAAAACCAAACCCATTGCCATTGAGTTGATTCCAACTCGTAGTGACCCTACAGGACAGAGTAGAACCGCCCCATAGGGTTTTGAAGGAGCAGCTGATAATATTCAAACTGCTGACCTTTTGGTTAGCAGCCGAGCACTTACCCACAACACAACTAGGGCTTCAATGTACTTTACGATTTAATTTGGCTTCATCAAAGATGCTCTCAAAGACCTTTGTGTATATTCCCTTATCAAACTGCACTGAGGAACAACATAATGCATTATGTGGTCCTGGTCTTAAAATAGATCCCTAATCTTGACATGTTTCTTTTTATCAGTGAGAATAATTCATACCATACTTGTTGCCGTTGAGTCTATTCCAACTCATAACGACTCTATAAGACAGAGCACATCTGCTCCACAGGGTTTCCTAGGTTGTAATCTTTAATGGAAGCAGACTGCCACATCTTTGTCTTGAGGAGTTGCTGGTGGGTTCAGATCACGGAGCTGTCAGTTAACAGCCTAGCTCTTAACCACTGCACCACCAGGGCTCCTTAACTAATCTGTAGTATATATTATATCACCATGCCGAAGCTCAATGGGAAAGCTCTAATTTTAATGGTGTATCAAATTTCACACTTTTTGTGAAGTTGTGCTGTATTGTTTAGGAACCACTTGCATAACAAACACAATTATACCAGGTTACCAGAATACTAGTTTGGGGTACATGAATAGTATTGTTTATTACTTACCAAAAATGCTCAGCACAATTACGGTCACCAAGAGGATGATGATCATTGCACATCCAGCTTTCAGAAAAATTCCATGGTAGTCAGAATCTGTAAAATTGAATAGATTTCACTAGTAAGCCTAGCAGATAATTTCTTTGAATCTTCCTTGCTGGTGAGAGGTAGGGGAAGGCTGGAAAAACTTTTAAGGTTATCAGTTATAATACTCCTGTGTTACTTCCCTTTGAAATACATTTATTTATCTTTTTTAAACTCCCCCCCCCCTTTTTTTTTTTTTTTTACTATGGCTCCTTTTCTGTCTTTTGTACACAGACACAGACACAGACACACGCACGGTTTTCCTTTTTTGTGGAAAGGGGCACCCATGAAACTGTCAATGGGTATAATTTTTGCTGGTAGGTTCACAATATATATTCCCTGTATTAATCTTACTTGTGATCTACTTTTGCATCCCTAAGTTTTTATATAAAACTGTGAAACCCTCAAGAATCTCTGGTAATTCATTGACAACATTCACTTATTTGTATTGATCTTTTCTTTTATGTTCCTTCCCTTATATAATGCATCTATTGCCTGTAAATCTGTCTTGTAAGAAATACAGCCAGAATGCTCCTTAGAAGTAAGAATAGCAAGACTTCGTCTCATGTACATTGCACATGTTATCAGGAGGGACCAGTCCCTGGAGAAGGACATCATGCTTGGTAGAAGGTCAGTGAAAAAAAGAAGACTCTCAAGGAGATAGATTGACACAGTGGCTGCAACAATGGGCTCAAGCATAACAACAATCATGAGGATGGCAAAGGACCAGGCAGTGTTTCATTCTGTTGTACACAGCGTCACTATGAGTTGGAACCAACTCAAGGGCACCTAACAACAACATTTCCTGTGGTACATAATTGTCATTTTATAGAATCATCAATTTAAAAATATAAGTAGTTTTAGAGATTATCTTGTTGGACACCCATGTTTTAAAATCAGAAAATTTGATTCCACAATTACACAGTTACTTTAATAGCAGAACTAACATCAGACCTCAGGTCTCTTGACTACCAGACCAGTGGAATTTTCACTAGCAACACCATCACATTGCCTTTGGAGTACTGAAAGATAATAAATAAAAAAATAAAGAAGCTGGTCTTTTCAACTTTGCCCTGCCAGTTAAAACCAACATTCTCTAAAATAAGGTAAGTATAGTCTATCCGTTCCACTGTGTATATGTGACACACACACACAATACACGGAGAAGTATTAAAAACAGCTGATGTTAAAATATAACCAAATACAAAATCAAATGTCAAGGACAATTAAACTAGATATTTGGTTTGACTTATGTTCAAAATGTTGCTCTTCAGTGAAAAATAGTGTGATTTTATTAATTAATCCTCTGGACATGTAAAAAAAAAGTCTACATTTTTTTTTATGAGGTAAAATAATATAAATAGTGGCAATCAAGGGGATGACAAGAGGGATGTGGTAGTATTTCTAGACATGTTTCTAACATTAAGAACTGAGATTATAGGCCCATAAAACTTAGGGAAATAAAACTATAGATTTTTATGAAAGGACCTACATAAAAAGAAACTAGATAATTCTCTTAGGCCCTTCTAGTAAGACATAAGAAAGCATGAATTTATGAGTCTCAGCCTGGGATATTTTCAGTGGAATCACAGTGTGACACTGATATCCTGCTTAGTTTCCTCGTGCCATCTCTCTCTCTAGTTTTATACCTTGGAGAACCAAAAAGCCAACCATATTTATTAAGTATCTAATGAGATCCCTTAATTTATTCATCTATTTACGTGTTTCTTCACTCAACAAGCATTTACTGATAACCTGCTGTTTAATTAGTACTTTTATGTGAGATACTAGATCCCTGAGGGCATAATGCTCAATATGAGCTCAGCTGCTAACTGTTGGTTGGCAGTTCAAACCAACCAACTGCTCTGCTAAGAAAGATGTGGCAGGCTGCTCTGTAAAGATTCACAGCCTCCGAAATCCTATGAGGCAGTTCTACTCTGCCCTATAGGTTCACTATGAATTGGAATCAACTTGATGGCAACTTTTTTTTTTTTTTTTTTAATGTTAGATGCTGGAAATACAAAGATTAAAGCATCAGGGAGAGGGATTCTACAAATACAAAGGCTCTGAAATGGGGAAAAATATGGTAATTTTAAGAAGCAAAGAGAAAGCCAATGGCCAGAACAGAAGAGAAAGGACAGAAGGTACAAAAGGAAGGCCTGGGGCGGTCATGTAGAGCTCAGTAAGAGATGATAATCTAATATTTCAGATAGTTCTTTCCTTACACACTGAAAAGACACATGAGAACAAATGTTGCATTTACTCAATGGAAGCGATACACAGCAAAACAATACCAGGAGATTTAACTTCTGCTCCCACTCTTTAGATCATAAGCATGATTATAGATAAGTCATTTAATCTCTATACATTTATGTTTTCTCATTTATAACAT
The DNA here is from genome assembly GCF_030014295.1 of Loxodonta africana. Taxonomy (NCBI): domain Eukaryota; kingdom Metazoa; phylum Chordata; class Mammalia; order Proboscidea; family Elephantidae; genus Loxodonta; species Loxodonta africana. The sequence goes on along the minus strand of NC_087345.1, from coordinate 130,468,171 downwards.
TAGAGGATTGGACTACACAACATTAAAGATGGCACCCCCGAATTCCTAAACCAAGAAAGGATTAGGGCCCTATCAATAACAAGAAAATCAAACCCTGGAATGCAGAATCAAAAATACTGATTTTGTTGCTTGAACCGAGTTAAAATCAACCTCTAGAAAAGTGGACTAATTACATGAGGTTTTATTGGTTTGCTTGTTTTTGTTTTGTTTATAAGAATGCAGCTGTAGTCCAAGCCATTTTTCAAACTAAGTTCCAGTGTCTCAAAGGAAATGAAAGTGCTCAGCCCAGAACGGAAAGAGAACCCATTGGTCTCTATTGGACAAGTTAGAGAGACCTGGTTCAACAATAGAGAATAATATGTTATTGGATCTAGAGATAAATACATATCAGATTCATTTGATAATTGCAAGGGTGGTAAGTTTTATAAGTGAAAAGAAGAAATTCATTCTTTGGAAATACAGACAGACAGACAGACAGACACACACACACCAGATTCATTCCACAAGGGCAAGTGCAAAGAGAGGACTTCAAATTACTTAATCATTTTATATAAACTTTATCATAGAAAAAAAATCTCACTCTAGAGGAGAGAATGGAAATGCAATGTGTAAAAAAAAAATTCTCTAATGTTTTAGGAAATAGAAAAGACACCAATTCTGAAAATCTATCATTTTGAGGGTGGCTTTGTGATTAAGACACGGTGTTAAGTTTAGCCATATGCTTATCTCTTCTTATTCCAAAATATTCAATTACTCAGGTAGTTATTGAATCTAAACTTTGTGAAATAAAATGCCAACATTTCAAGTCTCTCTAATTTAGTTTAACATTTTTAGCCAGTTGACATGAATATTCCAAAGGGAGAAATGACAATGTGAAAAATGACCATGGATATTTGCCTCAATATAAATGAATTTATCACATTATGTTAAAAGGAAAATTTGATCTGTGGTGGGTAAAACTGAACAGAAAGCAGTTATGAGTAAAGAAATCACTGTGTGAATATGAATGTTCACCACAAGAAATATGAAGAACAGAGAGGCTAGGAAAACAAAGAGCAAAGTTCTACATATGAGACTCAAAGTTACAGTCAGCCTTTTGAAGAGACGTTTTGTTTCATTTAAAACATTCACTCTTATTTTTACATTCAATAAATTTTACTTTACCCTGAGTCTCCTAACTATTTCCAGTAAGACAAATATGTAAGACAGAAATAAAAGAGATTAAAAGTAGGATATTAATTTAAAACCCCTTGCTGTCTAATTGATTCCGATTCCTAGTGACCCTATAAGACAGAGTTGAACTACCCTATACGGTTTCCAAGGAGCACTTGGCGGATTTGAACTGCTGACATTTTGGTTAGCCGCCATAGCCCTTAACCACTAGGCCCCCAGGGTTTCCATATTAATTTAAAAGCACTCCTAAATCCAACTTACCAGGTTTCTGAAGTGGAGATGAATGCTCTAAACGGGAAGTCTTAACAGTTTTGATATCAGCATAAACTATGTCTCCAGACATCTCATGGATTAAAAAGAAAGAGAAGACCACAAACCATGTCCTGCTGAAAGGAGTCTTGTATTTCTGTTAACAAACCTGGAGAAAGAAGACTGGAAGCGGAAGATTGACTTCTGCTTCTCCAAGATGACGGACTTCCTCTATGAACAACGACAAGAGCAATGTGCTTAGTCTTTTCAATATCAAGATAATAAACTTTTAAATATTTGCGTGAAATACAGGGAGCTACTGTCCATACTGTAAGATCTTGCTAGCTCTTCAGTTAGCTTTCTCCCTAAATTTGGAATAATTTTAACTTTTGACGATATTGCAAAAGACAACCTCACAATTTTCTTCTATAAACCACTTCCTCTTTTTAGTTCAGAGTTATAGCCTCTGGAAGAAACTCTGTGAATATCCAGCATTTTCTTCAGTGTGGAATAATAATTTGGGGAGGGAGGCAAGGAAGAAGAGGGATTTTATTATGAATGTGTTAGAATGTGATAGAAACCTACTGGTTCTCTTGTCTTCATCTTGAAATGCACTGTACTTACGTAATGGTGATTTTGGAAGGACAATGGACTAGACAGTTTCTCCCAGAAAAAAAAAAAAAAAAAGTACTGGATGCAGACAGTTGGATTTTTTTTAATGTAATTTTTTAAATTGCGATATAATTCACATACCATAAAATTCACCCTTTTACAGTGTACAATTCAGTGGATTTTAGTATATTCACAAGGTATACAATCATCACCATTATCTAATTTCAGAACATTTTCATTACCCCAGAATAAAAACCTATAACTATCATTAGGAAACCCTGGTGCCATATGGTTAAGAACTATGGCTGCTAACAAAAAGGTCAGCAGTTTGAATCCGCCAGGCACTCCTTGGAAACCGTATTGGGCAGTTCTACTCTGTCCTATAGGGTCGCTATGAGTCGGAATCAACTCGACGGCAATGGGTGTGGTTTGGAACCATTAATAGTCACTTCCATTCCTCCTCATTCCCTAGCAACCACTAACATATTTTCTGTCTCTATGGATTTGTCTTTTCTGGACATTTCTTAGGAATAGAATCATACCACAAGTGGTGTTTTGTGACTGACTAGCATAATGTTCTTACCGTTAACCCATGTTGTAGCTTAAATCAGCACTTCATTGTTTTTACGACAAAATAATATTTTACTGTATCGATATAGCACATTTTATTTATCCTTTTACCAGTTAATGGGCATTTGGTTGTTTCCACCTTTTGGTTATTACAAATAACGCAGCTATGAATATTCATATACAAGTTTTTGTGTGAATATGTTTTCAATTCCTTTGGAGGGATACTTAGGAGAAGGATTGCTGGGCTCTGTGGTAACCCTAATACCAAACTTTTGAGGAACTGCCCAATTGTTTTCCACAGTGGCTGCATCATTTTACATTTCCACCAGCAATGGATGATGATTTTAAGTTCTCCACATCCTCTCCAACACTTATTTATTTACTTATTTATTTTGTCTTTTTGATTATAGTTATCCTTGTGGGCGTGAAGTGATGTCTTGTGGGTTTTTTTTTTTTTCTATTTCTTTTATGACTAATGATGTTAAGCATCACTTCATGTGCTTATTGGCCATTTGTATAACTTCTTCAGCAGGTATATACTGTTCAAATCTTGGGCTTTTTGTCGTTAAATTGCAGGAGTTATTCCAATTATCTAGATACAAGTCCTTTATATGTTTTGCAAATATTTTCTCCCATTCTGAGGCTTTGTTTTCTCTTTCTTGATACTGTACTTTGATACTATTTATATGCATTTTTGGATAAGGTTATCAACTTCCCTGAAAAAGGCAGTTGGGATTTTGACAGGAATTACATTGATTCCATAGATCGATCTTGTCTTCCAACCCATAAATTTGAAAATTTATTTAGGTCTTCTTTCATTTATTCAATGATGTTTTATATTGTTCAGTTTACAACTCTTGAATTTTTGTCGTTAAATTTACTCCTGAGTATTTTATTATTTTTGATGCTATTGTAAATAGAATTGTTTTCTTAATTTCTCTTTGGATTGTTCCTTGCTGCTTATAGAGATACAATTGATTTTTTATATTAATCTTACATCCGGTAACCTTTCTGAACTCTTTTATTAGCTCTACTTTTTTTGTGTGTGAAGGACTTCTTTAGAATTCCTATATACAAGATCATGTCACCTGCAAATAGGGATAATTTCACTTCCTTTCTTATGTGGGTACACTTTTTTTTCTGTATCTTGCCTAATTGCCTTGATAAGAATCTCCAGTACAACATTGAGTAGAAATGGTGACAGCAGACCCACTGTTTTTTTCCTGATCTTAAGTGGAAAGTTTTAGTCTTTCACCATTAAATGTATATTATCTGTGTTTTTTTTGAATATGCCCTTTATAGGGTCTCTATGACTTGGCATCAACTCGATGGCAACAGGTTTTTTTTTGTATGTTTAATTAGATTAAAATTTTAATATGGAGTTCCCTTCTATTCTTAGTTTGTTGAGTGCTTTTATATGAATTAATGAGGGTCTGTGTCAAACGCTTTTCCATATCTATTGAAATGATCATGTGGTTTTTGTCCTTTCTCCATTACTATTTTTTTTTTATAGTGTATTATATTGTTTGAATTTTTTTTTTTTTTTAAATATTGAACTAACCAACATTGAAATCCTGAAATAAATCTTACTTGGTCAGGATATATGATCCTTTATGTGGTGCTTGATTTGGCTTATTACTATTTTGTTGAGAATTTGTGTGTCCATATTCACAAAGGATATTGCTTCGTAACTTTCTCTTCCTGTGATGTCTTTGTCTGGTTTTGGTAGCAAGGTAATACAGGCCTCATAGAATAAGTTGAGTAGTATTTCCTCCTCTTATACCTTTTTTAAAAGAGTTTGTGATGGACTGGTGTTAATTCTTCTTTAAACCTTTGTTAAAATTCACCCGCGAAGCCATCTGGTCCTGGGATTTGTGTGTGTCTGTGTGTGTGTGGTGGGGGGAAATTTTTGCTAATGCCATATTTTTTTAAATTGTTATAGATCTACTCAGAGTTTCTATATATTATTGAGTCAATTTTGCTACTTTGTGTCTTTCTAGGAATTTTTTCAATTCATCTAGGTTATCTAACATGTTAGCCTAAAATTATTTATCCCCATGAGCCTGTCAGTTTGTCATACTGTGAGGGCTTGTGAGTTGCTGTGATGCTGGAAGCTATGCCACCGGTATTCAAATACCTGCAGGGTCATCCATGGCATCAGGTTTCAGCTGAGCTTCCAGACTGAGACAGACTAGGAAGAAAGGCTCAACAGTCTACTTCTGAAAAGAATTAGCCAGCGAAAACCTTATGAACAGCACAGAACATTATCTGATAAAGTGCTAGAAGATGAGCCACTCAGGTTGGAAGGCACTTAAAAGATGACTGGAGAAGTACTGCCTCCTCAAAGTAGAATTAACCTTAATGATATGGATGGAGTCAAACATTCAGGACCTTCATTTGCTGATATAGTACAATTCAAAATGAGAAGACACATCTGCAAACATGCATTAATAATTGGAAGATAGAATATATGAAGTATGAATCTGGGAAGATTGGAAACTGCCTAAAATGAAATGAAACACATAAAGATTGATATCCTAGGCACTAGTGAGCTGAAATGGGCCGGTACTGGTCATTTTGAATTAGACAATTGTATGGTCTACTATGCTGGGAATGGCAACTTGAAGAGAAATGACGTTGCATTCACCGTCAAAAAGAACATATCAAGATCTATCCTGAAGTACAACACTGTCAGTGATAGCATAATATCCATACACCTACAAGGAAAATCAGTTAATATGACTATTATTCAAATTTACACACTGACCACTAAGGCCAAAGATGAATAAAATTGAAGATTTTTACCAACTTTTGCAATCTGAAATTGATTGAACATGCAATCAGATTGCACTGATAATTACTGGTGATTGGAATGCGAAAGTTAGAAACAAAGAAGAAGGATCAGTAGTTGGAAAATATGGCATTGGTGATAGAAATGATGCTGGAGATCGTGTGATTGAATTTTGCAAGACCAAAGACTTCTTCATTGCAAATAGACATGGACCTCCCCAGATGAAATACACAGGAATCAAACTGACTACATCTGTGGAAAGAGACGATGGAAAAGCTCAATATCATCAGTCAGAACAGGCCAGGGGCTGACTGTGGATCAGACCATGAATTATTCAAATGCAAGTTGAAGCTGAAGTTGAAGAAAATTAGAACAAGTCCATGAAAGCCAAAGCATGACCTTGAGTATATCCCTCCTGAATTTAGAGACCATCTCAAGAACAGATTTGACGTGTTGAACACTAATAACCGAAGACCAGATGAGCTGTGGAATGACATCAATGACATCGTACATGAAGAAAGCAAGAGGTTACTAAAAAGGCAGGAGGGAAAGACAAGACCTAAACGGATGTCAGAAGAGACTCTGAAACTTGCTCTTAAACACTGAGTAGCTAAAGCAAAAGGAAAAAATGAAGAAGTAAAAGAGATGAACAGAAGATTTCAAAAGTGGCTTGAGAAGACAAAGTAAAGTATTATGATGACATGTGCAAAGACCTGGAGGCAGAAAACCAAAAGGAAAGAACACATTCAGCATTTCTCAAACTCAAAAAACTGAAGAAAAAATTCAAGCCTTGAATTGCAATACCGAAGGATTCTGCAGGGAAAATATTAAACAGTGTAGGAAGCATCAGGAGAAGATGGAAGGAATACACAGAGTCACTATACCAAAAAGAATTGGTCTACATTCAACCATTTCAGAAGGTAGGATATAATCAGGAACTAACGGTACTGAAGGAATCCTCCATAATAAACTCACCTTTACTGCAAAATGAATTGTGGCTGGTCAGAGACTGGATATCTCCCCACTCTGTTTGAGCTCTGAAAATTGTTCAACAGGCAACTCCCTGCTTGTCCTTATGTAATTTCAATCTATGCATAAGCAACCTGGTATGCAGCAGACCTAAGGGAGCTCTTTTTAGAACTCTAGCCTTAACTTCCAGCAGCCTCAGACTCCTAAAACTCCTGCTAGTGTCTCCTCAATTTTAGTGAGACAGCTAGCTCTCTTTGGATACTCCTTCTTGCTCTTAAATTCTGAAAAATGCCTCCCAGTGAAATCTGGTGTAACAGTAGTGCTCACCTTGTTTGTTTTCCTCTTCAGAAGGATCACACCCCTGACCTCTCTGTTGTATTTATATTTGAACCTTTTCTTAATATATTTGTCAAATTTTTCTATATGATTATAATCAGAAGTCTGATTCTTATTAATCCTTCAAGGTTTCTCGTGCTATAAAGTTTTAGCATATTTTTATTAACATATATTCTATGAACAATTCTTTTAAATTCACTCATATTGCTAAATTGTTTTGATTTCAACTTTGCTATTTGTTTTGTTTCAAGTTTTTGTCACAATTTATAAGAGTATTGGATTTGGAATTTTAAAATTCCAGCCTTGGGTCTTGACAGCAAAATGTAGTAGCTATAAAATTTGGACGCACATAGCTTTTAAATGCCTATGTTAAATCTGTAACAGAGATATGCAGTCACGCATTGCTTAATGTTCATGATACATTATTTGATTTGGATGTTGCGTGAACACCATATTATTTTCTTATGGCAACTTCGAGATAGCGGAAGTGTTCCTTACAAGGGACACGAAGAGACTGGAGTTTTCTTGCTGCTGTCAGGGCTGAGCCAGTGCTTGCATCCCGGGGGGTGGCAACGAGGGTGGGAAGAGGGTGCACGCTGAGCTGGCAGAGTCTGGAAACTGCGCCTTTAGGCGAGGCGCTGGGGCACTCAGGAAGGCATTAGGCCCTTTGAAGGCCCGGAAAGCCCTGCAGGCCCAGTTCATTGAGAATGAGGCCTAGAGGTGGGGGGCAAGCCCAGGGTAGTTTCCCCAAGCCCGAGCTGGTATGAGGTTCGAAGGTGGCTCCCTCTGGTTACTTCTTCTATGTCCCCTTCTCTGATTGGGATTTCTGAATTTATGGGACTGTGGACATATAAGAAGTTGGACATTGCCTGAATGGACATCATGCAATGCATGACTGTAATAACATCAGCATTAAAGTATTGTTGTGATATATGGGACATTGTAAGATATAACAAACTCTATAGATATTGTTATTTTTCTCTTTACTCACCGACTTTCTGCCGCAACATATAGCCTACTTCTCATCTAACCCCTTCCTCACCTTTTTTGGTGCTCTCTTATTTTTCGTCTTGTATTAATCTGGTGTTCTAAAAGAGACATTTTTGTGTTTAGAAAAATGGGCTAAAAATAGTGATGCTTAAGGAAGAATGACTATTTAATAATAAATTATTTTTTCCAGTTGCCATCAAGTTGATTCTGACTCATGACAACCCCTTGCGTTGCAGAGTAGAACTGCACTCTGTAGGGTTTTCATGCCTGTGACCTTTAAGAAGCCATTTGCCAAGGCCTCTCTTAACCATTGCACCATCCAGGGATGACAGTAATAACTAATAGGCTTTGTTAAGAATTTGGAAAGATCTCTTCCTCCTGCAAAATCATCAAAGTATAATGCAGGAAGATAAAATAGTACCGTGAAATATTAAATGGTAATAGTGTTAAAAATTTAAAGACACAGAACAGATAAAGCAGTGTGTTAAGTAAGTAACCACATTTAACTGGAGCCAAAAAAAAAAGAGAAGTTGCAAATTAAGGAGGATAAGGCAGTTACAAAAAGAGGAAATGTGTTCTAAAAAAAAAAAACAAACCTGGTGCCATCGAATCGATCCCAACTCATAGGATCTCAACTCATAGCGACCCTATGGGACAGAGTAGAACTGCCCTATAGAGTTTCCAAGGAGCGCCTGGTGGATTCAAACTGCTGACTTTTTGTTTAGTAGATGTACCTTTTAACCACTATGCCACCAGGGTTTCCTAAATTTAAGAGTAGAATATTAGGACTTAAAAGAAACTATAAACCTCAAATACAGATAAAGAAATTAGGGTTAAGCAAAAGTGAAAGAGCAATATTCTATAGCTAGTAAGTGATGTCAAAAAGTGTATCAGACACATTTAAGTGTCAGCACACAAATCTACTTGCATTAGAGACGTAGGGAAGAGGTGTTTGTCAACAAAGACAAGCTATATAAAGAGACAGAGAGGGAGGTAGGGAGAGAGGAGAGAAGGGAGGAAGAGAGAGAGAAAGATAAATTGTAGTTTTCAGATTTTTTTTCTGAAAAGGAATTTTACTATATCTGTGAACTTGAACTATCATTTGACTGAATATAAACTTTTGATTGAGAATCATATTTCCTCTGAATTTTAGCAACAGTGCCTGCCAGAGGCAGTACTCTTATTCAGAAATACAATACCATTCCGATTTCTGATCTCATGTCTGGGACCTACCTTTTTTAATCTGGAAACTTTTAGAATCTTTGATTTATTCCTTAAATTCTGAAATTCCATGATCAGGTATATTCTGAGTCAATTTTTATCCTGTTCTCTTTTTATGGCTTTCCTGTTTGTGTGGTTTTGGAGCTTTAGGGCTGATTTTTTTTTTTTTTTCCTAATATTATTATATTTTCCCTATTTCTCTTCCTTTTCTCTTTAGGGTCTACTAGGTAGGAGTGCTTCTCAAGTTTTCCTCCAGCTGTTTTATAGAATTCGTTTTTGAAAATTTATTTTATTATAAATTTAAATTCCCAGGATTATTTATTATCCTGTGACTTTTTTGGTTTGCCCTTTTTTTAAAAAAGTAATGCTGTTATTTAATTAATAACCTCCCTAAGATTATTAATTGCAAGGTTACTTTAAAATGTTCTTTCTCTTCACTCTCACTTTTAGTCTGAATTCACTCTTATGTGGGCTTGTTTGGGTCTCTTCCTAAATATGAAGGGATCCTCAACGATCCATTCATATGTAAGAATGGGGAGCTAACTAAGCAATAGGAAGTTCTGTGTCTGGGACTGGTAGGTGTCGCTGTGAGCGTTCAGATGGAGACTTCATTTCTTCTTCTTGATATTTGTATATCTTTTCTTTTGGGTTGGTCAGTTTTCTCCCTGGGTGCCTTAAGCATATCTGTTAAGGATCTTTGAGGCAACTGGGGAATGGGTTATAGTGTCTCTTCAGCCATTATTCAGACTTTCAAATTAATTCCTCTACCTTTAATAAATCACTCCTCCTTCAGTCTTTCCTAGAGCCTCCTCCCTGGCCCTACTCCGTTCAGGAGTTCAGATTCCTTTTAGGTCAACCTTTCCAGACAGTAAACTTCCAATCTTCTTCAGAGATGTGGGAGCTGCATTTTGGTTGTTCAAGGTAAGAAGGATCTTGAGACACCTAATTGCTCCTTGTTCATGCTTTTCACTAAAGCTCCATTCCCCCCACCCCCACATTGCTCCTCTACTTTATTAATTTTTTATTCCTGCAAAACAAATTACCACAAACATAGTGGTTGAAAACATGAGCACGTATTATCGTAAAATTTCTGTGTGTCATGTGTCTGGGCATGGCTTAGATCTCTCTGCTTCAGGATCTCATAAGGCTGCAGGGAAGATGTTGGCTGGAACTGCGATCTCATCTGAGGTACAACTGGGAAGAATATGCTTCCGAGCTCATGTGATTCTTGGCAACATTTGGTGGGCTGTCAAAATGAGGACCTCAGTTTCTTGCTGGCTGCCAGTTGGAGGCTGCCATCATTTTCTTGCCATAATGGACCTTCTTAACATGGCCTCTTGAAAGAGAGTAAGAGAGTCTTCTCCAGCAAGAAAAGATGTTACAAAATTTTATGTAGCATAATGCGTACATGTAATCACATGCATTCTGTTACTTTTGCTATATTCTATTGATTAGAAGCAAGTGACAGATCCCATCCACACTCAAGGGGATGGAATGACACAAGGACATAAATACAAGAACACAAGGATTATGGGGCCATGATCTGACTTTGGAGGTGTATAGTCTCTCCAAGTCCTGAGCATCCAGGTATCTATGGCCCAAGTCACTTGCCAAAAAATTTGTGAAAATTTCTCATCTGTAGCTATTTTCTCTTAATCCTTTTTTTTTTTTTTACAACTTTTATACCGTTTAGAATATTTTATTTATATTGTTTTTTTAATGGATCTTTTGGAGAAAGTAGAAATAAGTACATTTGTTAAATATTACAAATTTTACTGGGAATCTCCTATTGAAATTTTAAGTAAACTTTCATTTGTTCACCAATTTAAAAAAATCATTGGCATCTATAGAAAAAAAAATAAACATATACTTAATGCTTTGTTCAACTTTAATAAAGGGAAACTTCAATCCCATACTTTAACACGTGAAATATTTAAAATGTATACTGGCAATCTACTTCAGAAATTCAGCCAATGAAAACCCTATGGGTCACAATAGTCTGATCTGCAGCCGATCATGGGTATGGCACAGTATCAGGCAGCATTTTTTCGGTTGTGTATGGGGTCGCCATGAGTTAGGGCTGGCTTGACAGCAGCTAACAACAATACACGTTTGCATGCAAACACACACACACACGCTTGTAATTTTATTAGATAAAAGCTAACATTCATTAAGAACATAGTGTGTTTCAGATACTCCTCTAGGTACTTTTTTTTTGTTGTTGTTACTAGTTTTTCATTAAACAATTAATTTATGACATTGGTTGCCAACCCCATGACATGTCAACTCTCTCCTCTACTCAACCTTGTGTTCCGCATTACTAGCTTTTCTGTCCCCTCCTGCCTTCTTGTCTTTGCCCCTGGGCTGGTGTGCCCATTTAGTCTTCTTTTGTTTAATGGGCCTGTCTAATCTTTGGCTGAAGGATGAGCCTCAGGAGTAGCTCATTACTGAGCTATAAGGGTGTCAGAGGGCCATGTTTTCGGGGTTTTTCCCGTCTCTGTCAGACCAGTAAGTCTGGTCTTTTTTTTTTTTTTTTTTGTGAGTTAGAGTTTTGTTCTACATTCTACCGCAGCACCGTCCAGGACCCTCTACTGTGATCCGTGTCACAGCAGTCGGTGGTGGTAGCTGGGCACCATCTAGTTGTGTTGGATCCTCTAGGTATTTCTCATTTTTTTTTTTTAGCTCATTTAAAACTCACACCATCAATTATAAGAGTAAAGTACTATTATTTTCCCCATTTACTGATAAGGAAAACAACCTAAAGTCACGCCAAGGGAAAAGAGTAGAGTAGAGATTTGAACCCAGATTATCTGACACCAAAGTCTATAAACTCAGTGGCTAAACTGTGTTGCTTTCTATGGAGGTTGAGATTAAAAATGGCATTCTCCCCATAAGTAGCTGATTTTCCAGTGGGTTAGACAAACCATTTACTGACAATTAATATATGAAGCAAAAAATAATCCAATGGAAGCATGCATGGGGTTTTATTGAAGGCTAGCGGTGCTTCAGAGAAGTGACACTTGAAATGAGATGTGTTGTAAGAAGCATACAGTTTTTATTAAGAAACAATATTGACAAATATGTGGTCTAACCACACTAAAATGCACCATGGAGGGGTAGTTTCAGGTTAGGCAGGAATTTGTTAGGCTGACTACCCTTTGTCATTTCAGACTTTTAAAAAACTTCATATAAATGGAATCATACAGTTTGTAGTCTTTCTGGGATCTTTGCTCATTGATAGTTTTTTGTTTTCATTTTTTTTAATTGCATGTTTGCATAAATGTGAAATGTCCAGAATAGGCAAATCCACAGAGACAGAAAGCAGGCTAGCAGTTGTGAGGTGCCGGGGTGAAGAGGGAATGGGGAGTGACCACTCCATAAACAGGGGTCTCCTCCAGAACTACGAAAATGTCCTAGAACTGGATAGAAGTGATGGATGTTAAACACCAGGACTTACTAAATTCCACTGAATTGCACACTGTAAAATGGGCAAAGGTTAATTGTTTTTAATGTGAATTTTATGTCCTTTAAAAAAAAAAAGCAGGGCAGCACAGATAACCATTGGCCCAGAAATAGTAGAAATATAGGTTGATCTTAGTGGTTTTGGAGGGATAAACTCAGAGATGCAAGGGAGATACTGTGGAGTCACACAGCACAGGGGTTGAGGGGTGGAATTGGCCCTTTCAACTCAAGGAAAGAGGAGGAGGGAGAAGGTGTGGTTGGGGATGAGGGAGGAAAAGCCCTGAGATGGGAGACAAGGCAGCGAGTTCTGCCGCTGCTTTCCTGTGTAAGTCTGTATCTCATTTTTCCCTCAATTTCCCTAACTCCTAGGGGTGGTGACAGGAGTGGATTAGCCAGTAAGCAAGGTATGCATAAGCTTCATTATGTTTACTTACTACTCTGTAGTGCATAATTTCACCAGTTTTCCACCACATCACGTGGTGAAAAATTGTACGACAGAGTGGTAAGTAAACACATGTAAGCCCTTCATACTTTGCTCACTGGGTAATCCGTCCCCAGGTGGACTAAGTTATTCGAGGTGCTTCTTGAATCTGAAACCCTAAAGTCTTCACCTCCTTTAACTGTGAAGGCCATTCAGGGGTGAATGGAGACTATAGAAGGCTTGTAGCCTACAGGCTTAAACAGTTTCCCCTCCTGAAATGTAAGTGACAGGGTTAAACTGTTCCCCCTCCCATCAAGCCCACGCTCTGTGAGCTCCTGATAAGGCATTTCTGTGTAACAGCACAAGGCCATCTTACCGCTCCTCTGCTCAAGGCCACTTCACTACCCACTGCCACTCACCCCCTCTATTTGGATATGAGCAATAAGCTGTAGAGTCATCCTTAGATAAATTTCATGTGTCATATCCTCCAAAAAATCACACGCCCCCAGCTGTCACCCATACATGGTAATTAGTTCCTGAAATTGCCTTTCTAGTCCCAGAAACTTCATGAATTATGTATGTTTCATATCCCAAACCCTATAAAACTGCCTGAGAATCCCCAATCTCAGGGAGCTTGATTTGAGACTCAATCTCCAAGCTCCTTGCTTGACTGGCTTGCAGTAAAGTCTACTTTCTCTTTTTCAAAAGCCTGGTGTCTCTCTATTGACTTGTGGGGTCAAACCAGGCAGGACCCACCCTCATCGAGTTACAGGCTGAGTGGTGGAGAGACTACACAAGGGACTTACTACAGGGCAGAGTGAGCAGGAAAGAACTTAGGAAGCCTCCACTAATTTGTTCTGTGCAGAAGCAGGAACTGGAAGGAAGAACCCTTAGGTGGTCTGTGTTGCTTCTCTCCCTCCACATCAGGTCAGGAACCAAAGCTGGCACACAGGGGATGATTTTTCCAGCTCATTCTCTCAGGGCATGAGGTAGATATCTTCTAGGGATACCTTTAAGGAGAAATTCTGCAACATCGCTGTCAAGAAGAGGAAGAGCTTGGAGCTGCAATGCTCTTACGTATGCACAGTTTTCATGTGGAGAATGGGATAAAGGCTCCCTGCTCCTGAAGTTGCCCTCTGCATCCAGGAAGTGGCCCAGGTGGAAGGTGGATGGCTTCTCAAAGTGGCTTGGGTCATGGAGGATGGAGCTCAAAACTGGGTACACAGTAGCGTCCTCAGGGATGAGATATCCCCAAGATGTGGGTGTCCCTGGAGACATAGTTGGGGGGGAATGCCGTTGAGGGTGAGGTCTCTGTATCTTGTGGATGATGGCATCTGTCTAAAGCATATTGGCTCTTTCTTCAAGAATTAGAAGGGGGTGTGGATTGATCATCCTGTTGATCTCCTCATGGAGTTTCTGTGAGACATTGAGGTTCTTAAAAAAGAGGAGAAGCCCATAAGCAGAGGGTGGTGCTGGAAGTCACAGTGCCAGAGAAGAACAATAAGAGAATCTCGTGGAAGAAATCCTTCTGGTGGAACTCACCCAGGGATGGAGAGCTCCTGGGAGTGGCAATGGCCAGCCTTTAACGTCTCCGCTTGTAATGACTTTCACTTGCGGTCTCTTCTTTCCTACCCGCCCACCCCGTGTTGCTCTGTGCCAGTTTTCTTTTTCTTTATTCCTTATTGAATTTTCTTGTTTATTTTTGTTTTTCTCTATTCAAGGCCAACAGAGTAGTAAAAAGAGTGGACCCTGGAGCCGAACTGCTTGGGTTCAAACCTATAGTAAACCTTATGGTTTTTTATAGCTATGTGTCTTTGGGCAAGGAATTTAACCCCTTTGTTCCGCAGTGTTTTTCAGTTGGAGCTGTTTTGATATTATGTCCATCAATGGGTTTCTTACATTTTTGTTTTTGCATGTAGTAATGAGTAAAGTGCTTCATCATATGAATGTACTAGAATTTAACTGTTTTACAGTTGATGACCATCTGTGTTGTTACCAGTTTGGAGATTTCATGAATAAGGCTGCTATGAATTTTTTGTGCCTTTCTCTGGGTGCACGTATATAATTATTTGTTGACAAATGAGTGGAATTGCTGGGTTATGTTGTCTGTGTTCAGCTTTAGGGTGGCCGCCAAACAGTTTTGCAAGGTGGTAGTTATCAATGTACACTTTCTCTAGCAGTATAAGAAGATTTCTTATGATTTTTTTCCACTGCTTCTTGGTACAAAAGGCGGAAGAAAAGGGCTCTTTCCTCTAGTGGTTTCTGAAAGAGGGTGACTACTATCTAGGCATACAGTGGTTAAGAACTAGGGTTCTGCAGTAGATGGAGCTGGATATAAAATCTAGCCAAACTCTTGTTAGATGTAAGAGCCCACATTACCTAAGAATGGCTCTGTCTGAGCTATCTAAGACAAAAAATGACATAAAAGGTAGAGTCTCTCTGATTTTCATTTGTAAAGGGGGGAGGCAAAGTTTTGAGTCATTCTACCTCACAAATATTTATTCAGTAGTTATTGTGGTTTAAAGCAGTTTGCATGCAACATCTCATTCAATCTTCATAACAAACTTACAGGAAAGGTGCTAATATACACTACACCATGTTATAATATGCAGCTGTATGTAATGGATGGACTAATACATCTGTATAACTGATAAACTGAATTTACTGAGGTTAGGCGTTGTATTTTATTCATATTTGCCACTCCCAGACCTAGGAAAATGCTTCTCCCAGTATAGACACCTAATACCTACATCTGAAATGAGTGAAATAGTGAATACATGAATAGGATTATAGCTCTCAGACAACTGTGGAACACTCATGATCTGGGGAAAAGGTAATATGTATTCAGAGCTGTATGACAGGTATTTTTCTGGGTGCTCTACAAATGTTATCTCATTTAAAACAATCCTGTGAAGTATTTTTTTTTTTTTTTGAAGATGAAAAGAAAATCAGACCAAAGCTAGAAAGTGATGGAATCGAGATTTAAGCCCAGGTCAGTTGGACTCCAAAATCCCATGCTTTCTTCTCTATGCTCTTTGCATAGAAAACATGGTTGAAATTTACGTGCTTTTGGGCTATCAGAATACTGTGTTCAGAAACGTCACATTCAGAAGTTGACGTAGAAGTCATGCCCAAAGGAAAGAATTTTAATGTGAGGGATGAGAAGCTTTTAAGTAATATATGCTCTTCATTTTGTAATCTGGTTTTTCATTTCCTAAAATGTTTGCCCTTTTCTTCTCAAATTTATTAATTTTTCTGGGTATAATACTGCTACTATGTTGAGATTATGAAATTTTTTTCAAATTCACCTTTATTTTTTGAAATCCTTATCAGTTCTTTTTAAAATTAGAATGAAAGTATAACAAAATACTACATGAGATATAAATAAAAATCTAACATCTCCTCAAATTATTCACCATTATGTGTTTCTGCAATAATTTCAAAAGCAAAATTTCCAAGAAGGACTTAACGGATACCAAATACTTTTAAGTATATCTCCTGGGTAAATACTTCTTGAGGAGAATAATAAAATAATTATTGAGAAAGATTATGTCTTATTTTAAAGAAAGTAAAGATCTCTTTCTTTTGGCTGTACTTATAGATCATAAATACTTATAAGAATTTTTTTATACACCTGGTATGAATCCTACTTGGTCATGGTGTATTAGTTTTTTGATATGATGCTGAATTCTATTGGCTAGAATTTTGTTGAGAATTTTTGCCTCTATATTCATGAGAGATGTTGGTCTGTAATTTTCTTTTTTATGGTGTCTTTGCCTGGTTTTGGTATCAGGATTATGCTGGCTTCATAGAATGAATTTGGAAGTATCACTTCCTTTTCTACGTTCTGAAATAGTTTGAGTAGTACTGGTGTAAGCTCTTCTCTGAATGTTTGGTAGAATTCTCCAGTGAAGCCACCTGGGCTGGGCTTTTATTTTGTTGGGAGTTTTTTGTTTTTGTTTTTTTAATTACCTTTTAAATCTCTTCTCTTGTTATGGGTCTGTTCAGATTTTCAACCTCATTTTGTGTTAGTTTGGGAAGATAGTGTGTGTATCTAGAAATTTGTCCATTTTCTTTAGGTTTTCAAATTTTTGGAGTATAGTTTTTCATAATAATCTGTTATGATTCTTTTTATTTCATTTGGGTCTGTTGTAATGTCCCTCATTTTGTTTTTTATTTGGGTTATTTCTGTTCTCTCTTGTTTTTCTTTTGTCACTTTGGCAAGTGGTTTGTTGATTTAGTTGATCCCTTCAAAGAACCAACTTCTGGTTTTGTTGATTCTCTCTATTGCTTTTCTATTCTCTATTTCGCTTATTTCTGCTCTGATCTTTATTAGTTCCTTTCTTCTGGTGGCTGTGGGCTTCTTTTGCTGCTCTCTTTCTATTTGTTCAAGTTGTATAGCTTTTTGATTTTGTCCCTTTCTTCTTTTTTGATGTGTGCATCTATTGCTATAAATTAACCTTTGAGGACTGCCTTTGCTGTGTCCCAAAGGTTTTGGTATGATGTGTTGTCATTCTCTTGATTCTAGGATTTTTTTTACTCTATCTTTGATTTCTTTTAATACCCACTGGTTTTTAAGCAGGGCGTTATTCAATTTCCATGTAATTGACTTTTTTTCCTTACTCTTCCTGTTGTTAATTTCTACTTGGATGGCACCGTCGTCAGAGAAGGTGCTTTGTATTATTTCAATGTTTTGGATTTTGTTGAGGGTTGCTCTGTGGCTTAAGATGTGGTCTATTCTGGAGAATGTTCTGTGCGCGTTGGAAAAGAATGTGTACTTTGCAGCTGTTGGGCAGAGTGTTCTATACATGCCTATGAGGTCAAGTTGGCTAATTGTGCCCTTAAGCTATTCTGTATCTTTGTTGAGTTTCTTTCTAGATGTTCTGCCCTTTACTGAGAGTGGTGTGTTGAAGATTTCCACTATTATTGTGAAACTGCTAATTTCTGTTTTCAGTGCTGTTAAAGTTTGTTTTATGTATTTTGGAGCCCTGCCTTTGGGTGTGTAGATGTTTATCATGGTTAAGTCTTTGTGATGGATAATCTCTTTAATCATTATATAGTGCCCTTCTTTGTCTTTTATGGTGGATTTTGTTTTAAAGTCTATTTTATCTGAGATTGGTGTTGCTACTTCTGCTCTTTTTTGGTAGTTACTTGCTTGATATATTTTTTTCCATCATTTGATTTTTAATAAATTTACATCTTTGTTTCTAAGATGTGTCTCTTGTAGACAGCATATTGATGGATCCTGTTTTTTTTTTTTTTAATTCCCATTCTGTCAGTCTCTGTCTCTTTATGGGTGCATTTAGGCCATTTGCATTCAGTGTAATTATTGATAGGTGTGAGTTTACTGCTGTCATTCTGTGGTGCTATCATTTTCTTTGTTCCTTTTACTCTGCTGTGCTGAGTTCCTTTTGTTTGTAGATTTCTTTTTCATTTCTTTTGTTTTTGTAGATTTTGCTTTTATTGAGACTTCATATTTTTCTTCCTTATTTTGATAAGTAGGTTTGTTAACTTTCTTTGTGGTTACCTTGAAGTTTACCTTTATCTTCCTAGGTTTGAACCAATGTATTATTACTTGGTATTGCCTTGCCTTCCTCTCCATTAGAAAGTTCTATGCCTATACCGTTTATTCCCTTTTTTTATTGTTGTGACATTGTTGTCATTTACAGATTAATCTCTCTGGTTCCTGGTTGCAATTCTTTTGGTTTTGGATAGTCCTTGAAAGTTCTTTTCCTAGTTTAGTTTCTGGCTGGTACAACCTTGCATCCTAGATTCAGGCTGTGGTCTGATGTTGTTTGTTCTCAGACTGGAGGGCTTCTTTTAATAATTCTTGTAAGTTAGGTTCGGTTTTTACATATTCCCTAAATTTGTGTTTATCTGGAAGTATCCTAATTTCACCACCATATTTGAACAAAAGTTTTGCAGGATATGTTATCTGTGGTTGGCAATTTTTTTCTTTCAAAGTTTTATATATGTCATCCCATTGCCTTCTTGCCTGTGTGGTTTCTGCTGAGTAATCGGAGCTTAGTCTTATTGTTTCCCCTCTGAATGTGACTTTTTAATTATCTCGAGCTGCTCTCAGGATTATTTCTTGTCTTCGGTTTTAGCTAGTGTGACTATGATATGGCTTGGTGTTTTTCTTTTGGCGTTTATCCTACCATATGGGGTTCTTTGAGCTTCTAGGGTGGTCAGCTTTTCATCATTCTTGATATTAGGGAAGTTTTCTGTCAGCAATTCTTCAATGATCCTCTCTGTGTTTTCCATTTTCTCTCCCTATTCTGGAACTCTGATCGCTTGCAAATTTTTGCTTTTGATTATATCCCACATAATTCTCAGGATTTCTTCATCTTTCTTCATCCTTTTTTCTGATTTTTCCTCAGAGTTGTATCTAGGTATTTGTTTTTGATTTCACTAATCCTGTCTTCCATCATTTCAAACCTGCTCTTCAGCCCTTCTATGACACTGTCCATTTCTGAAATCTTGTTATTTATTTGTTGGATTTCTGATTGTTGTTTTTGTATGATTTCTAGTCATGAATTTATTTTGGCATTTTGTGCCTCTATTATTTTTCATTCTCCCATTTTTTTGTCTGTATTTTCCGTGAATTTGTTTGCCTTTTCCATAAATTTGTCAATTTTTTCCTCAATTTTGTCTGCTTTTTACTTCAACTCTTGGGTTGCTCTGAATATTAGAGATTTGAATTCCCTACCAGGTAGTTCTAGTGACTTTTCTTCCACTGAAAAGTCTTCTGGTGTTTTATCTTGGACTCCAACTGGAACAATCCTGTCCTTTTTTTAAAATATGTTTTGGTATTTTTTTCTGTCTGATATTTTCTGATATTTTGACATTCAGTAGTTATTTTCTTCATTTCTTGATTGTAGATTTGTTTGTTTCATCCTGCTTTTTTGTTTTATTTAGTTATATCTGAGCAGGCAGACTGTGCATTCTTTGTTGTTTGCTTAAATGTAGTCACGATACTTTTCACTTCCTCGTCCGATGGGCAGGGCCAGTTGCTGAGCTATGGTGCAGCCGGGCAGGTCCAGCTGAAGGGGAGGGGCTGGGACGGGTTGTTTATGGCACATACTAGGGCTGACAGGGTGGGCCAGGAATCAGTGCTGGGCAGGTTTTGGAAGACCATGCCTGTGCTGCTCAGGGGTGTGATGTTCAGTGCATGGTGCAGTTAGGAAGGAAAGAGGAAGGAGGTTGTGATGTGTGGAGGTAATAGGGGTATGGGAAAGAAGAGAGAAAGAAGAGAGAAACAGGAGACAAAAATAAACAAAGGATAAAAGAAAAAACAGTGCTAAGGGAGCTTGCCGTTGGAGCGAAGAGATAAGAAATTGAAGAATGGAGAAAAACAAAAGGAAAAAAGGAAAAAGTAAAAAAAATTAGATAAAAATTTGGGGAAAAAAAGAAAAGGAAAGCCCCCAGGAGTCCTACTAGTGGGACTGCAAAGACCGAGGAAGGGGCTCCCAGGCTGCACAGTATAGCCTGGGTAGAGGGGGTATAGATGTCACACAGCACCAGGTATTCAGGAGACAGGAAAATAAGGTAAGTACAGAAGGATGAGAAATGAAAAAAGATATAAATGGAAGGAGAGAGAGAAAAAAAGAAATGCTCCCAGGGACCCCACATGCATGGCTGTGCAGATTGGGGGACTGGCTCCCAAGCCATGCACTGCAGCCTGGCTAGAAGGGGCTCCCAAGGCACGAAAAGAAAAAGAATACAAACAAACAAAACAGAACAAAGCAAAACAAAACAAACAAACAAACAAAAAGGTCCCAGGGATCCTACCAGCATGGTGCTGCGGGTCGGGGGAGTGGTTCCTGAGTTGAGCAGGGCTTCACAGTCTTTCAAAAAGAAGCAAAGATGATGCAGGGAGCTAAGTGTTCAAGAGAAAGTTGGGGGAGGTGGTGGGAGGCACAGATGAAACCAAAAGAAAAGGAAAGAAGCAACACCAGCTCAGGGGGCTGGCCGGTATGGGCAGAGTGAATCCAAGTGGTCTGAGGCCAAAACAGTTGCCTCCTCGCCAATAGACTGCAGCTGGCTGGAAGCAGAGGAGGCTGAAAGGGGAAGGGGAAGAAGAGTGGGGGTTAGGAAAATGTATATCACTCGTTACGGGTGCTCTGTCTCCTGCTGGGAACATCGTGAAGCTGCTTTCCCTTACTCCCTGTCCTCTGATCTCCAGTGTAGGCAGGGTGAATCCAAGCAGCGTGGATGCTGCACTTCCCAGACAGCTGAGCCACTGCAGCCAGCCAGGAAGCTTGAAGGTAAAGCAGTGGGGAGAGGATGTGGAGTGGGAAACCATGTATCACTGGTTATTGGGTGCTCTGCTTCTGCTGGGAGCTCTGTGAAGCTGCTTTCCCATGCTCCCTGTGTGCTGTTCCCTGACAGGAGTCCAAGATAGTGGATCTGTGCTGCCTTAGCTGATAGGGGCCCTCTGCATGTATCTCTCCTCGTTCTCTGTCTTCTGTCAGTTTCTCATTCCATTTGGTTTTTGGCTGAGTTCTTTATCTCTTCATTTGACATATCAGGTCCCAGGAATGATGTTTGTCTCCATTTTACTTAGTTTTTCAGGTCTTTGCTGTGGAGGGACAGCATGGCGCTTCTGTCTATGGCACCAAATTGGCCCAAGAGAATTTTTTTAAAGATAATTTTGGCTATTGTTATGTGTGTGAAACATGCTCAAATTAAAAGTAAGTTTTAAGGGTAAGGTGTTAATAACAAATTCCTATTTTCCAGTCTTGTAAAAAATAAATGTTTTACTTTAAAGTTTCTAATAAAGTACCTGGAATATATTAATCAGTTAGTACATTTGATCTTTATTTCCCTTCTCAACATTCAATCCTATTGGACCACCTAATAGTTTACACTATTAATCTTTCCCTCCCTACCCATATCACAAGACTGTATAACTGATTATTGGTTAAAGGACACAGAAAAACGAGGTAAACCATTACTTTCAGAGAGGGCAGTGTTTAGCATTTAAATTGAACACTTATATTACAAGCTTGGCTGGCAATACAAATATACAAAAACCAAAAACATCACTGCCGTTGAATTGATTCCACCCCACAGCAACCCTATAGGACAAAGTAGAGCTGCCCTGTAGAGTTTCCAAGGCGTGGCTGGTAGATTCAGACTGCCCACTGTAGCTCTTAACCATTGTGCTACCATCAGGGCTCCAATAGTACAGGGATATATATTTGTTGTTGCTGTTTGTTGCCTTCAAGTCACGAACCCATAGTGAAATATATATTACCTTATGACTGTAGGCTGTTTCTTGACTCTTTACTGTTTCCAACACATTTACTAAAGTTTAAGGGAATGAAAACATTAGTCTCCAATGTTATCAATATATGAGACCGCTTTCAGCACATTATTTTTTTTCTAACATTTTGGATCCTGTTGTAACATAAAAATTGTATCTCTTTGGTGTTTAATTGTTTTTATTGATATGCTTTTCAAATATAAAAAGTCATATCTTAGAGCACTATTTTTGTATTTTACTTGCTTTCAAAAATTTCCCATGCCCTTCAAAAAGTAAAGCCCATCATTCTATATGTAAAACATTTAGTAAACATTTAATATACCCAGCGCCGTCGAGTCGATTCCAACTCATAGCGACCCTATAGGACAGAGTAGAACTGCCCCATAGAGTTTCCAAGGAGCACCTGGCAGATTCGAACTGCCGGTCCTTTGGTTAGCAGCCATAGCACTTAACCACTATGCCACCAGGGTTTCCAAACATTTAATATGTCCAAGGCATATTGTATTTACCCTGAATTGGAATATAAGAGGACAAGTGCATAACAAAGGTTTTACTCAAAGACACAGAAACATTCTGTTGAACATCATTTTATGGATATGCTTGCATTGAAAATAAATACACTCTACCCAAAACCCATTATTATGGAGATGATTCCAACTCACAGCAAACCTGTAGGACAGAGTAGAACTGCCCCATAGGGTTTCCAAGGATGTAATTTTTCCAGAAGCAGACTGCCACATCTTTCTCCCGCAGAGCGGCTGGTGAATTCAAACAGCAGACCTTAGCACCCGAGCTCTTTAACCAATGCACCACCAGGGCTCTTCAAATACACTCTAGACAGTGAAAAAAGTAAAAGTTCTTTAACGGGTGATATAGACAGATATTCAAGATTCATTAGCTTACAGCAAAACAAGGGGAATCAACTCAATGGCAGTGGGTGTGTTTTACAGCTAAACATTCCAACCTTCAGCTACATACTGTTTTGCTTAATTAATTCATTTTGATTTACTAAGCCTTTCAGTTAGCAGTTGAAGTTTTGTGGCACTTAGGAACCCATCTTTGGCATGTAAACCCATTAAATCCATTGCCATCTAGGTGATTCCGACTCACAGCAACCTTATAGGACAAAGTAGAACTGCCCCATATGGTTTCCGATGAGCAGCTGGTGGATTCAAACTGCCAACTGTTTGGTTAGCAGCTGAATGCTTAACAAGTTGCCGTGAGTCCATTCTGACTTCTAAAGGCCCTATGTTGTTGTTAGGTGCCATGGAGTGGGTTACAACTCAAAGTGACCGTATGTACAACAGAACAAAACACTGCCAGGTCTTGTGCCATCCTCACATTAGTTGCTGTGCTTGAGCCCATCGTTCCAGCCACTATGTCAATCTATCTCATTGAAGGTGTTCCTCTCTTTCACTGACTCTCTACCAAGCATGATGTCATTCTCCAAGGACTGGTCCCTCCTGATAACATGTCCAAAGTATGTGAGATGAAGTCTCACTGTCCTTGCTTCTAAGGAACATTCTGGCTGTACTTCTTCCAAGAAAGATTTGTTAGCTCTTCTGACAGTCCATGGTATGTTCAATATCCTTCACCAACACCATAATTCAAAAGCATCAATTCTTGTTCAGTCTTCCTTAGTCATTGCCCATCTTTTGCATGCATATGAGGTGATTGAAAATACCATGTGTTGGGTCAGGTGCATCTTAGTTCTCAAAGTGACGTCTTTGCTTTTTAATACTTTAAAGACTTCTTTTGTAGCAGATTTGCCCAATGAAATACGTTGTTTGATTTCTTGACTGCTGCTTCCATGAGTGTTGATTGTGAATCCAAGTAAAATGAAATCTTTGACAACTTTAATATTTTCTTCATTTATCATGATGTTGCTTATTGGTCCAGTTGTAAGGATTTTGGTTTTCTTTATGTTGTGGTGTAGTCCTTACTGAAGGCTGTTGTCTTTGATCTTCATCAGTAAGTGCTTCAAGTTGTCTTCACTTTCGGTAACCAAGGTCGTGTCATCTGCATATTGCACATTGTTACTAAGTTTTCCTCCAATCTTGATGCTGTGTTCTTCTTTATATAGTCTAGCTTCTCTGATTATTTGACGCATAATGTTTCCAAAGCTACAAGACTTTACAGGAGCAAACTCTCACATCTTTCTCCCACAGAGGGGCTGGTGGATTTGAACTGCTCATCTTTCAGTTAGCAGCCCAGCACTTAACCACTGTGCCACCAGGGCTCCTTCAGATGTAGAGAGGTACTATGCAGATGGTTGTTATCATTATTGTTATTTTTCTATTGTCCTTTCTGTTGTTATTATCATTGTCCAAGACAAACTTTTGTAACTTTTATGTTTTTGTTGCTTTGGATAATAAAGGGAGCAAGTGCCCTCAAGCTTACAAACTGTGTGGTGCAAACAGTTACTGCACTTGGCTGTTAATGGAAAGGTTGGCAGTTGGAGCTCACCTAGAGGTGCCAAAGAAGAAAATCCTAACAATCTGTCTCTGAAAAATCAACCATTGAAAACCCTACAGAGCACAGCTTATTCTGACACACATAGGGTTGCCATGAATCAGAATTAAGTAAATTACAACTGGCTTTAGGGTTAAAGACCACTGCAATATATGAAAGCAGTTCTCAATCAGCAAGATGTGACCAGTGGAGCAGAATGGAGCAATAGCCAAGAGTAAAAGGTATTAAGCATCAAAAAGGTTTTGTTTTAGCTTCCTGTGAATCCTGAAAATTATTCAGAAGAAGATATTTTTTAAACAAACAGGATAAGGTCTCAAGTTATTTTATTAGGCTACTAAAGAAAAGCTTAGATAATCACACACTGTACGGTTGCTATGAGTTGGAATCGACTTGATGGCAACAGATTTGGTTTTTGGTTTAGATACTACCAACCCTTTCCCCACTGAGGTCAACCAGTAATGCTGGACAAAGTATTTTAAACCATTTTGAAGATAACAGGGAGTTAACAGATTAGTAAAAAGTAACACAATATAAATCCAGGAGAGAGGTGAAACAGAAAGAAGAGGTGCTTTTCCTATAGAAAAATTTCAAAGAGAAGTGGAGAAGCTGAAGAGCTAAGCAAGGTTTTTGGAACTCTTTGGGGTTAGGGTAGGTCCCTGGATGGCACAAGAGGTTTGCAATTGACTGGTAATCTAAAGCTTAGTGATTCGAACCCACCCGGTGGCACCACTGGAGAAAGGCCTGGTGAACTGCTTCCATAAAGATTATAAAAAAAAGATTATAGCCAAGAAATATTATGGGACAGTTATAATTTGTAACACATAGGGTCACCATGAGTTGGAATCGACTCAATGGTAATGGATAGGAGTTATGGTAATTTGAGTCTTCAAGTGGGGGAGGGAGGAACTGATAAAATCAATATATCTGGTTGGTTCACCAAAATACTGCATGTTAGGACAGGGTTTTCCAACCTTGGCACTATTGACATTTGATTATTCTTAGTTGTCGGGGGTATCGTGTACATTGTTGGATGTTTACGTTGATGTCTTCCCTCTAGATGTCAGTAGCCAACTCTTCCCATTTCCAAGTTGGACACCAAAAACATCTCCAGACATTACCAAATATCTCCTGAGGCAAAATAATTCCAGGTTGAGAAGCACTACCCTAGGAGTAGGCTGGCCCTTGAAGAAGATGAAACTCAATTTTCTAATCATTTCAGTTTCTGAAATTGGAGAGACATGATTCCAGATTGCTAGTGACTGTGATGATTTTTCAGTAACAAGTTTAAATTCTTTCTACAAGAAGATAACATTATTCTAGCTATCAGAAAATTTCTATTACAGTTTTCCTAGGCAAAATTCAGCACTCAACAAAAAAATTAACTGGACACATGAGTAGGTGAGACAATATTAAAAATAATAGAAATAATAAGCAACAGTTAAAAGTACTCAGGGGTCCCAAAAAACTGAATATCAGACACAGACTTTAAAATATGCATGCTCAAATATTATCTAAAGAAAATTAGATATATGTCAATATATTTAAATATTAAATTACATCTTAAATGCAATAATAGAAAATACTGTAAAAATAATAACATTTAAAACAGTATGTGCAAGGAAATAAAAGGCATGCATTTGGATTTGGGCTGGAACCAGGAAATTATTATCATTTTAATTTTTATTGTGCTTTAAATGAAAGTTTACAAATCAAGTCAGTCTCTCATATAAAAATTTATATACATCTTGCTATATACTCCTAACTGCTCTCCCTCTAATGAGACAGCGCAGTCCTTCCCTCCACTCTCTTTTTTCGTGTCCATTCCGCCAGCTTCTGACTCCCTCTGCCCTCTCATCTCCCCTCCAGATAGGAGATGTCAACATAGTCTGTTGTGTCTACTTGATTCAAGAAGCTCGTTCTTCACCAGTATCCTTTTCTATCCCATTGTCCAGCCCATTCCGTGTCTGAAGAGTTGGCTTTGGGAATGGTTCCTGTCTTGGGCTAATGGAAGGTCTGGGGACCATGACCACCAGGGTCCTTCTAGTCTCAGTCAGGCCATTAAGTCTGGTTTTTTCACGAAAATTTGGGATCTGCATCCCACTGCTCTCCTGCTCCCTCAGAGGTTCTCTATTGTGTTCCCTGTCAGGGCAGTCATCCATTGTAGCTGGGCACCATCTAGTTCTTCTGGTCTCAAGCTCTGCAGTCTCTGGTTTATGTGGCCCTTTCTGTCTCTTGGGTACATAATTACATTGCGTCTTTGGTGTTCTTCATCCTCCTTTGCTCCAGGTGGGTTAAGACCAATTGATGTATCTTAGATGGCTGCTTGCTAGTGTTTAAGACTCCATATGACACTCTCCAAAGTGGGATGCAGAGTGTTTTCTTAATAGATTTTATTATGCCAATTGACTTAGACGTCCCCTGAAACCACGTTCCCCAAACTCCCGCCCCTGCTACGCTGGCCTTCAAAGCATTCAGTTTATTCAGGAAACTTCATTGCTTTTGGTTTAGTAGAGTTGTTGTGACGTCACCTGTATTGTGTGTTGTCTTTCCTGTCACCTAAAATAGTTATCTACTATCTACTATCTAATTAGTGAATACCTCTCTCCCTCCGTGCCCCCTCTCATAACCATCAAAGAGTATTTTCTTCTCTGTTTAAACTATTTCTCAAGTTCTTATAATAGTGGTACTGTAGAATATTTGTCTTTTTGCAACTGAGTAATTTCACTCAGCATAATGCCTTCCAGATTCCTCCATGTTATGAAATATTTCACAGATTCATCATTGTTCTTTACTGATGTGTAGTATTCCATTGTGTGAATATACCATAATTTATTTATCCATTCATCCATTGATTGGCACCTTGGTTGCTTCCATCTTTTTGCTATTGTAAACAGTGCTGCAATGAACATGAGTGTGCATATATCTGTTCTTGTGAAGGCTCTTATTTCTCTAGGATAAATTTCAAGGAGTGGGATTGCTGGACAGAAATAGTTCTATTTCTAGCTTTTTAAGGAAGTGCCAAATCGATTTCCAAAGTGGTTGTACCATTTTGCATTCCCCCCAGCAGTATATAAGTATTCCAGTTTCTCCACAACCTCTCCAACATTTATTATCTTGTGTTTTTTGGATTAATGCCAGCCTTGTTGGCGTGAGATGGAATCTCATTGTAGTTTTGATTTGCATTTTTTCTAATGTCTAATGATGGTGAGCATTTCCTCATGGATCTGTTAGCTACCTGAATGTCTTCTTTAGTGAAGTACCTGTTCATATCCTTTGCCCATTATTTAATTGAGTTCTTTTCCTTTTTGTAGTTGAGTTTTTGCAGTATCACGTAGATTTTAGAGATCAGGCGCTGATTGGAAATGTCATAGCTAAAAACTTTTTCCCAGTCTGTAGGTAATCTTTTTACTTTTCTGGTGAAGTCTTTGGATGAGCATAAGTGTTTGATTTTCAGGAGCTCCCAGTTATCTAGTTTCTCTTCTGCATTGTTAATAACGTTTTGTATACTGTTTATGCCATGTATTAGGGCTCCTAACGTTGTCCCTATTTTTTCTTCCATGATCTTTATTGTTTTCGATTTTATTTTTAGGTCTTTGATCTATTTTGAATTCGTTATGGTGTGAAGTATGGGTCTTGTTTCATTTTTTTGCAGATGGATATCCAGTTACGCTAGCACAATTTGTGAAAAAGACTCTTTTCCCCATTTAACTGACTTTGGGTCTTTGTCAAATATCAGCTGCTCATATGTGAATGGATTTATGTCTGGATTCTCAATGCTGTTCCACTGGTCTATGTATCTGTTGTTCTACCAGTACCAGGCTGTTTTGACTACTGTGGCGGTATAATACATTCTAAAACCAGGTAGAGTGAGGCTTCCCACTTTCTTCTTCTTTTTCAGTAATGCTTTATTTATCTCGAGCCTCTTTCCCTTCCATATGAAGTTGGTGATTTGTTTCTCCATCTCAATAAAAAATGTCATCGGAATTTGGATTGGAGTTGGATTTTATCTATAGATTACTTTTGGTAGAATAGACATTTTACAAAGTTAAGTCTTACCATCCACTTATGTTGGTCCCTTTTGGTTTCTTGCAGTAGTAATTTGTAGTTTTCTTTGTATGTCTTTTACATCTCCGGTAAGATTTATTCCTAAGTATTTTTTCTTCGTGGGGGCTACTGTAAATGGTATTGATTTTGTGATTTCGTCTTCGAAGTTCTTTTGGTTGGTGTAGAGGAATCCAGCTGATTTTTGTATGTTTATCTTGTATCCTGATATTCTGCTGAACTCTTCTATTAGTTTCAGTAGTTTTCTTGAGGATTCCTTAGGATTCCTGTGTATAAGGTCATGTCATCTTCAAACAGGGATACTTTTACTTCTTCCTTGCCAATCTGGATGCCATTTATTTCTTTATCTAGCCTAATCACTCTAGCTAGGACCTCCAGCACAATGTTGAATCAGAGTAATGATAAAGGGCATTCTTGTGTGGTTCCCGATCTCAAGGGGAATGTTTTCAGACTCTATCCATTTAGGATGTTGTTGGCCGTTAACCAGACCAAACCAAACATACTGCCGTAGAGTCAATTCTGACTCACAGCGACCCTATAAGATGGAGTAGAACTGTCCTACAGAGTTTCCAAGAAGCGCCTGTTGGATTCAAACTGCCAAACTCTTGGTTAGCAGCTGTAGCACTTAACCACTACACCATGAGGCTTTATAAAAATGCAGTTTATTATGTTGAGGAATTTTCCTTCTATTCCTATTTTGCTGACAGTTTTTATCATGAATCGAACTTTGTCAAATGCCTTTTCTGCATCAATTGGTAAAATCCTGTGATTCTTTTATTTATATGATGGATTACATTAATTGTTTTTATAATGTTGAACCATCCCTGCATACCTGGTATGAATCCCTCTTGGTCATGGTGAAT
Source organism: Loxodonta africana (assembly GCF_030014295.1). Taxonomy (NCBI): domain Eukaryota; kingdom Metazoa; phylum Chordata; class Mammalia; order Proboscidea; family Elephantidae; genus Loxodonta; species Loxodonta africana. The sequence goes on along the minus strand of NC_087345.1, from coordinate 130,438,712 downwards.
TATTTTTTTGATATGTTGTTGAATTCTATTGGCTAGAATTTTTTTTGAGGATTTTTGCATCTAAGTACATGACGTATATAGGTCTGTAATTTCACCTTTTTTGTGCTGTCTTTACCTGCTTTTGGTATCAGGGATGTGCTGGCTTCATAGATTGAGTTTGGGAGTATTTCTATGCTCTGAAATACCTTTAGTAGTAGTGGTATTAACTCTTCTCTGAAAGTTTGGTAGAACTCTGCAGTGAAGCCGTCCAGGCCAGGGCTTTTTTTTTTGTTGTTGGGAGTGTTTTGATTACCTTTTCAATCTCATCTTTTGTTATGGGTCTATTTAGTTGTTTTACCTCTGTTTTCTTAGTTTACATTGGTAGCGTGTTTCTAGGAATTCATCCATTTTTTCTAGGTTTTCAAATTTGTTAGAGTACAATTTTTCATAGTAATCTGATATGGTTCTTTTAATTTCAGCTGGATCTCTTGTAATATCACCCATCTCATTTCTTATTTGGGTTATTTGCTTCCTCTCCTATTTTTCTTTTGTCAGTTTGGCCAATGGTTTATCAGTTTTGTTGATTTTTTTCAAAGAACCAGCTTTTGGTCTTGTTAATTCTTTCAATTGTTTTTCTGTTTTCCATTTCATTTAATTCTGCCCTACTTTTTATTACTTGCTTTCTTCTGGTGCCTGAGGGTTTCTTTTGTTGCTCTCTTTCTATTTGTGCAAGTTGTATGGATAATTCTCTGATTTTGGCCCTTTCTTCTTTTTTATGTGTGCATTTATTGCTATAAATTGACCTCTGAACACTGCTTTCACTGTGTCCCAAAGGTTCTGATAAGAAGTGTTTTCCTTCTCATTGGATTCTGTGAGTTTATTTATTCCATCCTTAATGTCTTTTATAACCTAGTCTTTTTTGAGCAGGGTATTGTTCACTTTCCAAGTGTTTGATTTCTCTTCTCTGCTTTTCCTGTTATTGATTTCCACTTTTATGGCCTTATGATCAGAGAAGATGGTTTGTAATATTTCAATGTTTTGGATTCTGCTAAGACTTGCTTTATAACCTAATATGTGGTCTATTCTGGAGAATGTTCCATGTGCACTAGAACAGAAAGTATACTTTGCAGCTGTTGGGTGGAGTGTTCTGTATGAGTCTACAAGGTCAAGTTGGTTGATTGTGACATTTAGATCTTCTGTGTCTTTATTGAGCTTCTTACTGGATGTCCTGTCCTTCTCCGAAAGTGGTGTGTTGAAGTCCCCTACTATTGTTGTGGAGCTGTCTGTCTTACTGTTCAATGCTGTTAGAGTTTATGTATCTTGCAGCCCTGTCATTGGGTGCATAAATATTTAATATGGTTATATCTTCTTGGTATATTGTCCCTTTAATCATTATATAGTGTCCTTCCTTATCCTTTTTGGTGGATTTAACTTTACAGTCTATTTTGTCAGAAATTAATATTGCCACTCCTGCTTTTTTTTGATTGATGTATTTTCTTCCATCCTTTGAGTTTTAGTTTGTGTCTCTAAGTCTAAGGTGTGTCTCTTGTAGGCTGCATAGAGATGGGTCATGTTTTTTAATCCATTCTGCCACTGTCTGTCTCTTTATTGGTACATTTGGTCCATTTACATTCAGCATAATTATGAGTAGGTATGAACTTAGTGCTGTAATTTTGATGTCTTTTTTTCTGTGTTATTGACATTTTCTTTTTCCTACTTAATTTTTTGTGTTGAGCAGATTATCTTTATATATTGTCTATTCCTCATGTTAGTTGTTGATGATTGTGTATCTGCTGAATCTCTATTTTTTTTCTTGTATTTTATTTTGCTGCGTAGGATAGTTTGTCTCCTTTGTGATTACCTTAATATTTACCCATATTTTTCTAAATTTAAACCTAACTTTTATTTCTTTGCATCACTTTTTCTTCCTCTCCATATGAAATATCTATGACTACATTTCTTAGTCCTTTCTTATTGTTTTACTGTTGTCTTCTTTTACATAATAACTTCGCTGTTTCCCTGTTATGAGCATTTTTTTTATCTTAATTTATTTTTGTTATTTCCCTTTCGGGGTTGACATCTGATTGCTCTGTCCAGTGTTCTAGTCTTGGGTTGATACCTGATATTTTGATTTTCTAACCAAAGAACTCTCTTTGGTATTCCTTCTAGTTTTGGTTTGGTTTTTACAAATTCCGTAA